>NC_051071.1:4882561-5256311 GCF_004664715.2 Peromyscus leucopus | reverse complement strand
GATAGTAGCTCTAAAGGATAACCAGGGTACAATCCACAGACCCAGAGGAAGCTAAGTAACTAGGAGGGCTCAAGTGGGGAATGAACGGATCTCCCTGGGAAGGGGAAATAGACTGGATATCATGGGTGGAGAGGGGGTGAGGTGCCAGGGGTGCATACCACAATAGGAACAGGTGGGATCAGACTGGGGGAGGATGGAGGGTACTAGGAGAGTCAACTAGAATTGGGGGGCATCTCAGGGAGAAGCTGAAAACCTAGTGCAATGGAAACTCCCAGGAATCTACAAGGGTGACTAGTGAAGACTCCTAGTAATGGGGAATATGGAGCCTGAACCAGCCATCTTCTGTAACCAGGAAAGGCTTCCAGTGGTGGAAATGGGACACCAACACAGCCATACAACCTTCAACCTACAATTTGTCCTGCTTGCAAAATGTGCTGGGGTAATGTGGAGCAGAAATTGTGGGAGTGGCCACCCAATGACTGGTCCATCTTGAGACTCATACCATGAGAGGGAGACCTACTCCTGACACTGCCTGGAGGGCCAGGAACCAGAGGCTGGATAGCCCAGAGATCTATGATAGAACCAAACATGACTGGCAAAACAAAAACAAAACAAACAACAATAAAAAACTCAATGAAATGATTCTGATTCCTAATGATATTCTGCTATACTCAGAGATTGGTGCCTACCACAGTTGTCTTCAGAGAAGCTTTACCCAGCAACTAATGGGAGGAGATGCAGAGACCCAGAGCCAAACTTCAGGTGGATCTCAGGGAATCCTACTAAAGAGAGGGGGGAAGTATTTTAGGAGCCAGAGAGATCAAGGGCACCACAAGAAAATCCACAAAATCAACTAATCTTGGCTCACAGGAGCTCACAGAACTGAACTGACAACTGGGGAGCCTGTGTGGTACTGATCTAGGCTCTCTGAATCTGTGTGACAGTTGTGTAGCTTAGTCTACATGTAGAATCCTAACAGAGGGAGCAGGGGCTGCCTCTGACTCTTTTGCTGACTCTTGGAATCCTTTTCGCCTGTTGGTGGCCTTGCCAAGTCTTAGTACATGGGGAGGTACCTAGTCTTACTGCAACTTGATAGACCATGTTGGGTTGATAATCATGGAAGGCCTGCCCTTTTCTGAAGAGAAAGGGAAGAGGAATGGATGGGAGAAAGGTGGGGAAAGGGGCTGGGAGGAGAGAAAGGAGGGGAAACTGTGGTCAGGAGATAGATTAAAGGCGTGCACCACCACCGCCCAGCTTTTTTTTTTTTTTTTTTTTTTTTGGTTAACTTCAATTTTTACAAAATAAACAAATCATACTGTGACATAAAAATATATCATGTAATTGTTATAAATTTAAAGAAGAATATAATTAGGAAAATCAAATAGACTATGGGGGAATCTTCTTTTCTCTCCCATCCTTGATATCTATCTATATTCCAAGTACATGGAAGTCCATGTGTACATGCTACTGCAGGGTAAGGAGTGGGGAAGACATTGGACATCCCTGTCTTTAGCCATCCTTTATGCTAGCTGACAGATGTCACCCTCCCATGTCACTGAGATTGACAGGAGCTGAGTGGGGACTGCTACCCTTCACGCTATGACCATTCCTCAGCCTTTGCACCTAGGGAGGCTTCAGAGGAGACACACAGTAGGGTTGTTTTTCATAGGTAGCCTACATGGGTGTGCTGTCTTCCTGTGGTTCTCTGATTGCCTCTATCGTGGACACCAATCGTTTCCTGGACTTGGAGCCTCCTTGTGCCCCTCTAGCTCTAGCCCTGTCTAGAAGAATGATTTTTCTCCACAGACTGACTCACCCCAAGCTGCGAGGTGAAGAAGCCGCACACTAATTTGCAGCACAGGCAATGTTCTGTCACCCACAGACTATACTTCCCTCACAGCAAGCCTGGTGCTTCTCCAGCTTCCTGGGGTCACCGTGTGGCCAGGGCTTCCCACGTCTGTAAATATCAGACACTACTTCTTCTCTTCCTCTTTCTTCTTCTTCTAGTTTTAACTATGTTATAACTCCAGTTGAGGGTTAGCAGAACAAGTGAAACAGAGAAGCCAGAACTGTAGTGAATTATCTTGCAGAGAACTTGGCTTCTGTTATCTAATGAGAGCTGAGGATTATGTTATTTTCATTATCTTTGCCACTCGACCATTAATTATTTGGTTATAGGAGTGCAGGCCTGAACCATCCGGGTTTATCCGTTTGGAAACTTGTTTTCATTAAGGTAACTTAAGCTACAAGACTGAGCCAGGAACATGTGGCAGCCTGGATGCAGGGCATTGCAGAGTCAGTCTTCAGAGGAGCTACTGAGAGTTGCTGTAAATGTAGCTGGGACAAGCTGGCTCCAAGTTTGCAGGACGGGCAGTGTCTGGGGAGAGCTGCTCTAGATGAAGTACAAAGATTGCCGGGTGGCGGTGGCACACGCCGTTAGTCCCAGCACTCGGGAGGCAGAGCCAAGCAGATCCCTGTGAGTTCGAGGCCAGCCTGGACTACAGAGTGAGCTCCAGGACAGGTGCCAAAACTACACAGAGAAAACCTGTCTCGAAAAACCAAAAAAAAAAAAAAAAAAAAAAAAAAAAGTGCAGAGCTCAGTCAGAGCTGTACACCCCTTAGATTTGGAAGAACACCAGCACAGGAAGCACAGCATTCTGTAAAGTTAGGACCCCTCACCCACAGCCTGGACTCACATCTCTTTTTTTAATCAACACAATTTTTTTTTATTGATTCTTTAGGAATTTTACATCATGCACCCCAATCCCGTTCATTTCCCAGTCCTTCTATGTCCGCCCTCCACCCTTATAGCACACCCTCCACATCTTTGTTAGGGTTTCTATTGCTGTGAAGACACCCTGACCATGGTGACTCCTATAAAGGAAAATATTTATTTGAGGTGGCTTACAGTTCAGAGGTTTGGTCCATTATCATCATGGTGGGACACAATGGCATGCAGGTAGACCAGTGCTGGAGAAGCAGCTGAGAATTCTGCATCTTTTATCCAAAGGCAACAGGAAGTAGACTAAGACACTGGGTGTGGCTTGAGGATAGGAGACCTCAAAGCCACAGTGATGCCCTTCCTCCAGCAAGGCCACACCTACTTAACAAGGCCACACCTCCTGCTAAGCTCCCTATGTGCTTAGGTGGGGGGGGGGCGGGGAGGAAATTACATTCAAAACAAAAACATTCGATCCTCCATCTTTCCCACCTCTCCATCACATATATTCATTTGTTGTAGTGGCCTTGGGAGCTACAGTTTGTCATGCAATATACCCTCTACTCCAAACAGCTTTAGTTGCAAATGTTCATTGCAATGAGTTATTGGTCTGGTTCAAGAGGCCTCTGGCCTCTGGCACACCATCATCACTGGACCCTCATTGAAACTTCTCTTGGTTATCCTGGTATTGCCTGGAGTCATGGAGATCCTGAGGCTATGGTTCTGCAGGACCAGTCCCTTCACATGCTCCAGCAGGTCATAGGTGGGGCAGATGTTAGGGTGGACCTACTCAAGGATGCAGGCCTGAGTAGTAGCTGAGTTGGTCAGTCTGGGCCTCCACCAGGACCACCCTCCTCAGGTAAGGGTCAGGGCCAGCTCTCCAGTGAGCATGGTGGGGGTGGGGCCAGCCCTCCCATGCCCCCTCCTGGTAGAAACACGGACCACGGAGGTCCCTGCTATGGGGGGACAAAGGGGGAGCACACAAGAGCTCAGCACCTGAGGATGGGGTCATAAAACCTTCCTCAGCAGTGTTATTTGCTGTTGTTGCCTTCATTGTCACAGGCGGGAAAGTGGACCTGAACTAATTCTAAGCAAACTTACCCAAAAGGGGGAGCCTCTGGGGGTTATAGTGGGACACACCTGAGGTCGCAGGACTGGGAAGGCTGTGTTTGTTAGGAGGATTGTGACTTCAAGGTTAGCCTGAAGCTCATAGTGGGAACACATCTTCAAAAACAAACTAGTAAGAGCCACTGAGCTCTTCACAAGGTTATGTCCTGCTCTGGTGGGCTCCAGCAGCAGAAGGCTCTGTCCTGCTGGTCACGCCTTTTGAGTGTCAGCACTGCAGCAGGGCCCTGGAGGCTCATTGCAATCAGCTGATTCCAGCGGTCAAGGCAGGTCTCACAGCCCTGCGTGCCCACAGAGCTGGATTCAAGCATGCTGAGTCATACTGCAGGGTCTGATGCCCATCACCGCGGCAGGCAGCAGGCAGCAGGACCTACACAAAGTGCAGAATATTTGCTGAAGGCCTCCTGGTGAATATTGCCTCAGTGTGTCAGGGTAAAGGGAAGGAGGGTGATGCTAATGTTTCCTAAGCACCAGCTGACAGCTTTGAATTTGTTGGATCCCACTCACAATTCTCAGAGGTGATTCATTCCCTCACCCTGCTACAGACACCACAGCCCAGTGAGTGAGTCTTTGAAATGGTTTTCTGGCTCCCAGAAAGGTGAGAGGCATCTGTGAGAATGCCTCTCTTGTGGTTCTGGTTAGGAGAATGCTCTTCCCCCACTGCACCCCAAAACATTGTAGGATGAAGTGATGGGATTGCTTGTTTCCTCTAAAGTTGAGTGAGGTGTCACAAAAGGGAGGGTTCACAGAGTATGCCACAGATCTGTTCTCCATACGGGCGTAGGACCTGAGGGTGCCACACCCCAAAGGCTTCATCAGCCATCTCTGGACAGTGCTGTAAGATCTTTGAAGAGTGAGTTAAAGTGAAGAAGTTCCTTATCATGGACATTTTAAAATTCCCTCATGACTTATTGGAAAAGAAGATTTTAGAAAACAGAAAATGAGTTTGGAAAGTCCCCAAAGTCAGCAGGCAAGTGGGTAAAGAGAAAGAAGGTATGTGAACTTCAGGTCTGTCTACACTGATCCAGGTTGGTTTCTGCGTTTTATTTTTGGAGTGAATGGCTTTGGATCTATTTAAAGAATGCTAAACGAATTTCAAACGATCCAGATGGATGAATAGCCTGCTGAGATAAGTTGACATCCATCTACATTATTGATAAGGAGTCAGGAAATGCTGCTTGGGAACACTCGTTCTCATCAGAGATTTTTTTTGAGCCTTTATTGACTGGTATTTCACAGGGTGTAACCGATGGTTCTGTTTTGAACTTACTGTGACCCTGAGTGAATACCCACCACCGTAGGAACACAGGAAGTGAGAAGGGACACTGCAGTCACCTGGATAAGTCTCTTTTTTTTGTGCAGAAACCATTGTTCTTTGTATTGATGAGATGTGTGGTGGTATTGTGTTCCCCAAAACATTGTGCACCCTAATAAACTTATCTGGGGTCAAAGAACAGAACAGCCACTAGATACAGAGGCTAGAAAATGGTGGCACTCACACCTTTAATCCTAGCATTCCAGAGGCAGAAATCCCTCTGGATCCTTGTGAGTTCAAGGCCACATTGGAAACAGCCAGACATGGTGATACACACCTTTAATCCCAAGAGTGAGCCTTTAATCATAGGGAGTGATGGCAGATAGCAGAAAGGTTTATAAGGCATGAAGGCCAGGAACTAGAAGCATTTGGCTGGTTAAGCTTTCAGGCTTTCGAGCTGAGACTCATTCTGGATGAAGACTCAGAGGCTTCCAGTCTGAGGAAACAGGATCAGCTGAGGAATTGGCAAGGTGAGGTGGCTGTGGCTTGTTCTGCTTCTCTGATCTTCCAGCATTCACCCCAATAACTGGCCTCAGGTTTGTTTTTATTAATAAGACCTTCTAAGATTCCTGCTACAGAGATGTTTGAGATGGAGACCTCAGAAATTTTTCTCTTGTCCCACTCTTTTGTATCTTTCCTTTAACTGAGAGCAGTTAATCAACAATATCCCTCTATAAGCTCAAGACTTCCCACCTCCTCATTTCAGAGCTGTGGGGCTGTGTGGACTCCGCGCGTGCTGCATGTGGAAGGTGGGAAGTGCTTTGTCACCTTTATCGTGGGCTGCTTTTTTTTTTTTTTTTCCTGGATGAGACCCTACAGGGCTGGCACAGTCATATGCTTTTGCTCCAAAGCACAGCTGCAAACTAACTATCCTGTCCAAGGGCTTCCTTTTCTAGATGTCCAAGTAGAGTGGTTGAGGAATAGCAAGTAAATATTTTTAGTATTTTCAGATGACAGAATTCCAGCAATGAACATTCTCATCAAAACTGAGTTATGCCTTTCCCACTGGAGACCCATGCAGCCCTGGCACTGAACTTGTCTGTCTCTCTCTAGAGTGTGAGGAATGGGAGACATTTGCTTTTTTGAGCACAGTTCATGCCAGAGGTAGCCAATGCAATAAAACTGCGCTTGAGTCCCCTTGGTAGTTCGATGTGGGTAGTGACGTTTCCTTAACTTCGAGTCAGTTATTGCTGTGCTTGGGTGTGCAGGGCCTTCATGCTCCTCAGGCCTCTGCTTGTTGAGGTGGTTTTCACTGTGGCTAAGACTCTGGATAACTAGAGTATTTAAAAAGGACTCGAATATGCTTTTAATATATAGCTTTCTAATTTTTTTATGGTTTCAGGATCTTATAGTTTATCAATCTTTGAAGATGGTGGTTGGAATATTTGACAAGGGAGTTCATATGTTTAGCACAGACTTTCTTCCTCTAACTCAGAAATCTAACTTGGAGCAATCATCAGCTGAGCTGGTGGTCACTGGCTCTCTGTGGTCCATGGCCCTGAGAAAGCTCCCAGCTGACCTCTTTACCATAGGGCTTTCTTTGGGAACATGTGAGGTAGAGGGCTCATCAGAGTCTGCAGACCGTCGACTTGTACTAGTTCCTGGGGTTTTAGTCATTGGCATTGGTCTACTGCTTCTCTGTGCCACTTAGGGAGAGAATGAGAAGCAGAAGACAAGTGTTGCCTGGTGAGTATTTCTAACTCCATCAGCTTTGATTGGCTCTTCCCTCTGCCTTTTCCACTGGAGTTGCTCCCAGAGGCTCAACCTTTCAAAACGCTGTTAAAAACTAAACTAAACTAAACTAAAAACTCTACTGTGGCTAGCAAGGGATGTCACATCTGACAGTTGGTTCACAATATATTGTTTACCTTTGGTAGAACTCTGGGCATACCCTCCATGATGGAGTCCCTTCCACTCTGCCCCTCCCCTACCTGACGGGAGTCAGGCATCCAGGTTACTAAGGGCTCTCTAACTTAGGAGTTGAGGACTTCACTGAAATATATCAGTTGAAAAATTGCCAATTTATACATAATTGCCATTTTCAGTGCACATAGTTCAAATTTTATTAAAGTACAGTTATGTCCATTTGTCTTTGTATAGTCTATGGCTACGTTTGCCCTACAACAACAGTGTTGAGTCATTTTGACAGACTGCACAACCCACAAAGCCAAAAACAGTTTTTCTATCTGGCCCCCAGCAAAGGGCAAAGGTCTGCTGACTTCAAGCCTGAAGAACAGTGGGTGTGATATGCTTGGAGAAGCTCAGGTCTACGTGGTCACACTCAGCTGCTTTTCACTCTGTATGATGTTGGTCTTCCCCACCTTTCTCTCACATCTTCACCTGTCTCATGAAACTGCACGTATGATTTGGATTGGATATTAATGATTTTAAAATTCTGGCTTGTTAGCTTTGTAAGTCAGAATAAGAATAGAGGATGTTTTTATGACTTTAGAACTCAGATGTCACCTCTAAAACTGGAATACCAGTAGGAAACAAGGCTTCATTTGTGTTCATTTTTACTTTAGAGATATTGAGGCATATGAGAAAAATTCCTACAGTGAGTGACTTGTGAAATTTGAATTTGAATATGGGGGTGAAATATATAATCTTTTCAAACATTTATCTCTTATCAAATGAAAAAATCCAGAGGCAGGTGGATCTCTGTGAGTTCAAGGCCAGTCTGGTCTAAAGATGAGTTCCAGGATAGCCAGCGCTACACAGTGAAACCCTGTCTCAAAAAAAAAAAATTACCTTAGCAATAAAAATTTGAATAGAAGTCTAATTAATTTGCATATAACTTATTCTTGCAACATAATCCTGTAGTAAATTGTTAATGTGCTCCAGAACGTTCTCAGCACTGGTTCATAACATAAGATGGGAACAGAAACTGAGTTTATTCTTTTCATTGTTGTTGAGCTAGTGCTCCATACTAAGAACATCACCTGGGACATACAAGGTAGCAAATCTATTTTTTCAGAAGATTATAATATTACACAAGTTGCCCAAAAAGCAACCATAAAAAACTCTTTAAAATTGTTATTACAATAAGTAATCTGTGTTCTGAACAAGTTATAACAGTAATGATTTCCAAAAAAATTTTGACTGAAAGAGTAATCCACATTCAGAAGAAGTTTAGAGGCCCTAGAAACCCATAGGAAAGTGGCCTATGACAGCTTCTCTCTGAAGATCGCTTACTCCTATAGCCCCATAGGTTGTCTGCTGTCACAACTCTCCAAACAGTCTAGCATGCATGACAATTATTACTCTGCATAATGTTTAGACATTTTTTTTCTGTAAAAAACAAGTTTGTCAATGCCCGAAGTCTACTTTGTTATTTTTAGTAACTGAACAGTACCCATTATGAATATCCATTCATTTCTTCTGTTACAAATATTTAGATTACAATTACATTTTAAAGTGCTTTAAATGCCAAGCAATCTTACTGACAAATAGTTACACTGAGTGATGTCCAGAGGGGAAAAGTAAAGAAAAAAGACAGAGAAAGACGAAGCAAGCCGTGTTCTGTTTAGGAACTAAGAGGCCTCTGTGCTTCTGGGAGTTTCTAGCCAGCAAACTGCAGACAACTTGGCGTGGCTGATGCAATGACAGCACAATTATATGTCAGTGAGGCAAGAACGTGCAATTGCCAACAAATGCCTCTGTTACAGAGGCCCGCAGAGCCCCGGGTTTAGAGAAGTGCCTTGGGGCTTTCTTGAGACCTGATGGATCACATGAGCACGCACCAACTGGGCTGATAGATTCCTCTCACTGCCGTCACTCTGAGGTACTCTGTGGCAGCCGCTTGGACACCTTTTAAGTCCTAAAACTTGCAGAAAGAATTGAATGGCAAAGGCTCCAGATTTCATAACATCAAAGATTTCCAGACAGGACTGGTGGTGGGGTTTGTGGGGTCAGGGACGTCTGCAGTCCTGCCTGTCTGAATAGAGAGGAAGCTGGATGGCTTGGAGCAGGGCACTCTTGAAGCTCTCTGTGTGTTTGTAACCAGGGAAGAAAAAACAGATGTGGCTTGGCAAAGACTCTAGCTCAATGGGAACCCTAACTTCTCGGTTGGTTCAGTCCCTGCCCAGTTCCTGTCAATTTACCCCTTTCCAGACAAGTATAAAAGGCAGGAAATATCCTGGTACTTGTGACATTCTAAATACTTCCAGTTTTTTTAAAGCTTGGATCCCTTCACAGGAAATGCTCTAATATGGGTGTGTGTTGAGTCATTGTAGAGCAACATGTTATTAGGATAGATGCTGTAGATAGAACTCTAGAATAGCTTTATTAAAATAAACCACTGTGTCACTGGGTATGAATAAAATGCATTCTTTGCTGTGTGTCAGATGACCCACAGTATGAGCAAGCACAGTGACGAGGCTGGAAGAGGCTACAGTGAGAACAGTGATCACTGTCTCACACAGAGCTAAGTGACAGGCCCTGTTCTAAGTTCTTCGTGTTACTTTATTTAAGCCTCACCAGAATCCTGCAGATTCAGCAACAAGTATTCACATTTCACAGATAATGGAAACTGTAGTACAGATAAGTCAATAAACAGACTCAGTGTCATGTACTTAATAGGTGGTAAAAGAAATGCTTCAGACATGGACATCTGTCCCAGGAGCCTCTGATGTTAGCCACAAATGAGAAACCCACAACTTCAAAGTCAATATCTGGCCAACACAGAACGGTGAGTAGCCTTCCACTCCAGGTCAAAGTTTGGAAATGACATCTTCCATCAAAAGGAGCCACACTACTCAATGAAGTGGTAATTCACGGTCTGAAGCAGCAAATGGAGAAAAGGAACCAGGAGTGCCTATCAGGCTTGGTGAGGAAGCTATCAGAGATGCTAGGGCATTTCAAAGGACTCCAGGACCACCTTACAGAGGCCAAAGATGTGATCATTTGACTATTAGTACAATGGTAGAATGGAACACACCAAATATGTTTAAATCTGTGAGCTCATAGTACTAAAAATAATAGTCATGTTCAGAGGATGATGGATAAGCAGTTTACTACTCAGCTGGAAACTGGTGAATAAATGCTACCATTTTTTGCTGCCTGCCTTGTGTGGACTGAGTCCCTAAGTAACTATTAGTACAAGAGATAAAAAAAAATGTACATATAGATCAAGCAACAGCACTGTGAGTTAGACCAGGGACAAGAATAGAACTAAAGACGAGAAAGTAAAAAAAAAAAAAAGCCGTGGAGTAGCCGTGTTTTTTTTTTTTTTTTTTTTTTTTTTTGTGTGTGTGGTGATGTGTTGTGTCTGTGATGGCGCGCACAGAGGTTGTCACTTCTTTTTCCCCACTGTCGTGTTAGGTTGATAATTGTCATGTACATTCTTAAATTAAATGCTGACATTTGTATTGTACAAAGTATACACTGATCCCAGCCTACAAATTCATGGGTTAATTTGGTCCAAAATACTTAGAAAAAGATTGATTATACTATAATATTTTTTCTTTTCTTACTACTTTTGCATTTTTCAGCAAAGTCTTATTCTGTAGCACTGGATGGCCTGGAACTTGCTATGTAGAATAGACTGGCTTCAAACTTAGAGCAATCTTTCTGCCTCTGCCTCTGCTTCCCAAGTATTGAGATCACAGACACTCGCCACCACATCCAGCCTATCGCCTTTTTATATCACCCACTGCATATAGTTATATTCTTTACAGGTATCCAGAGGCATGGTAAAGATAGCTTTGAGCAGCTATTACTAAAATAAACTATTACAATCTTGATTAAAAAACAGGAAGACAAAGCCAGAGTACTATGTCAAGAAATACCAGCAATAATTTGTAACAAGTCATTAGATATTGTTTGTATAGATTCATTTACACTAGTAAGTACAAATTGGTAAATTCTCCTTAAATATTCACCAGTGTCACAAACATCTACTGAATGTCTACTCTGTGCTAAGTGTTAGGAGCCATACCAGGAGATGTGATACAGGAAAAGATGAAGATGGGCTGTGGCTCCATGCTGAGATTAATATGTCTGGGATGGTGCGGCTGGGGGTTGTTCTTTGACAAGATGTGTTGGGGAAAGAGATTAGAGGAAGGGCCTCTCACAAAAGAAAAGGACGAAGCACAAGATGGGTGAGAGGCAGCACCTCATGCTCCTACTTGTCAGATTGGGCCCATGTTGCTGGGGACTCTCATTTTCATGGTCAAACTTACTGAGAAGGATTCAGAAATTCTGCTCTGGCCACGACCTGTGTTCCAGAATGCACCCAGATGTTCCTCTGCATTATGGATCGTGTCTCAAATTGAGCATGTCAAAAACTGATCTCATTTTCTCTCCTCAAAACCTGTTCCTTCTCTCACATTCCCAATGGCCACAGAAATGTCCAAGAGCCAAGTCCTCAAGGCCCTGCTGCTCTGGCCTTGGCTCAAGCCTTGTCAAGAGAGAGCAGCAGCAACATGCAGTCTGTTCTTCCCACCTCTAGCTTCTGGCTCCCTATTTTCTCTCTTGCTGTCAGAGAACTGGGCTCTAAAGCTCCCCTCAGACATGTCCTCAGTACTCATCACAAATGCCAAAGGCCAGGCTTTCCTGAGAAATTCTGATTTCTTGAGTCTTGGGTGAGATCAGGGAATTTATGTTTTAAGAAGGACCCTGCGTTATTATCGTTGGGAAGTGCGAAAAGCACCGTTTTGAAATGCATCCCTGCTACCTGACCCTGCAGCACCACCATGTAGCAGTGTGTTGTACAAGTTTACATTGCAAATCCAGGCACATACACTTATGTGTGCGAAACACAGAACCAATGTAAAAGAGAAAGCCGAGAGGTCAGAGCTCAGAGCTAAAATCTTACCCTTCCTCCTGCGAGCTCCTAGCTTTCCGAAAGAGACCTATTTTCTGTGTGTAAGTCATTTCATAGTCTTTTGTTCTGCCTTCTCATTGGTTGTAAACCCAAACACGTGACTGCCTCGTCACTGTCTGAATGACAGCCCCCTAGGTCTTAAAGGCATATGTCTCCAATGCTGGCTGTATCCCTGAACACACAGAGATCTATGGGATTAAAGGTGTGTGCCACCACTGCCACAATCTTGCTATGGCTCTAATAGCTCTGACCCCCAGAGAACTTTATTTATTAACATACAATCAAAATCACATTTCAGTACAATTAGAATACCACCACACACAATGTCCACAAAACATTTCTGAGCTGGGTGATGGTGGTGCACACCTTTAATCCTAGCACTCAGGAGGTAGAGGCAGGCAGATCTCTGAGTTCAAGGCCAGCCTGGTCTACAGATTGAGTTCCTGAACAGCCAGGATTACACAGAGAAGCCTTGTCTCGATAAATTAAAATAGATAGATAGATAGATAGATAGATAGATAGATAGATAGATAGATAAACATTTCTGTTTCATTTTAGAACAATCAGAGTTGGAACTCACTGAATTGAGTTCAAGTCTCTCAGGCTGAGAACAACTGTTCTTTGGGTCAAAGTTCAAGCTTTCTTCCTGTTGTCACAGCATGGCTCTTAAACCTCTGTTGAAAATCTTCCATACTGGCTGGGGTTGTAGTTCAATGGTATTTCCTAGCATGTGGAAGGTTCTAGGTTTAATTTTTATAAATGTAAATGAAACAAAGCAACAAATTTCCATGAGCTGGAAAGATGTCTCAATAGTGAAGAGAACCTGAGTTCAGTCCCCAGACCCTACATCACATAGCTCACAGCTCCCTGTGACTCCAGATCCAGGAGACTCATCCCACTTCCATACTTCTCATGTGCATGCACCCACACACAGATACACACACATAAACACAATTAAAAATAAAATCTTTTTAAATTCTCTACACTAACTCGCTTGTAACTGTGCCTAATTCTCTGTGTGCTGTGTCCTCTGCTGCTCAGCAGCCTTTTATCTTTCCTCAAGTGTTTGCTCAGATAACACTTTCTGTCGGTTCTCCCCTAAGTGCTGAGGCCACAATGAGTCCTTGGTTTTAACTTCTCTGCAACTTGTGTAGGCTTGAGCTAATGCTTCATGCCTACCTCACAATCCTGCACTTATCACTCCAACTACACCATACTTGTTAAGAGCACAAAGGAAGATCTTTCTTAGTCTTTGCATTCTTGTTCTTAGGAAGACAATGAAGGAAAAGCTTGGTAACCACTGACTCATGGTGGAATGAGTGAGGGATGTGAATGGGGAGTGCTACAACATGCTCAGAGTTAAGGGCAGGAGAAGACACTAGAAAAAAGCTTATATTAAGATTGAGAAAAAGATCCAATAGCAATATAATAAAGCTCCAGCCTTCCCTTCCAACTAAGACAATGGTTCTGTTCCCAAATGGGGCTATTTAGCTAGATAGAGGATATGGTTATAGCTTTATTTTTCAAAAGACAGCCTTTACAGTGTAGTGGGGATCCTGAAGGGGATACTGTGAAGAGGAATGGAGCTAGGAATGAATAAGTGAGACTTGATGTAGAAGGTCATGGACAAGAGAAAATGATGAATGTAATGACTTGGACCCTCTGCCAATGTAACACCAATAATGATAGATTATGTTGTTAGCATATATGATGAGTGTGAGATGTATATGATAAGAGTCACACTTCTGTAGACTCCCATGAACCCACATCTGAAGTTTAGTTATGATTTAGAAAGCATAGAAATTCCAACCAAAGGATGTGCTACAAAAAAACAAAAAAAAAAAAAAAAAAAAAAAAAAAAAAAAAAAAAAACAAATGTGCTACAAAAGTCCTAACCCCACTGGTTCAATAATCTCCAAATTGTAAAGGTTAGCAAAAACGGGTAAGTTTTATGAACTCATGTAGCCACAAGAAACCTAAGGAAATATGACTGCAGGCAATGTGGTATCCTGGATGGGACCCTGAAAGAAAAGAAATCTGAATCAAATGTGGTCTTGGGTTAATGCTGTGTCAGCATTGGCACATTAATTATAACAAAGTTACACTAATGTGAGATGTTAATTTTAAAAATGAACACATTAAGCTGAGCAGTGGTGGCACACACCTTTAATCCCAGCAGAGGCAGAAGGATCTTCTGTGAGTTCAAAGCCAACCTGGTTTACAGAGAGAGTTGTTCCAGGACAGGCTCCAAAGCTACACAGAGAAATCCTGTCTTGAAAAACAAACAACAACAACAACAACAAATGAACACATTAAATTGCTGATGTGCTTCACTTCATGATGTCACACGGATGTTGCATGATAGTGGGCGGCAGTACAGGGAAGTGCATGGGGAGTCTTGCATAAAGAGTGGTCCTTCTGAAGCCATCATTATCTTACTGTTATCCAGAAGCGACTCTTCTGAATTGTCTTGCTATCCAGCCCTCACATCCATATCTAGAGACTAATAGTCAATCTATGTTGCATTTACTTCATTCTTTGCTGACATAACTCAGCAGTAACTGTTTCACACCTTACATAGGTACAATGTTGACAGCTTACTTCCCAGGCTTGAGATGTTCTCCCTCTAGACTGTCTTCCACTTGCTTTCCTTGCTACTGGACTCACATACTCCCTCTTCAGACAGCATCCTTCGCTAGTGTTTGCTTGATAGCTTGCTCGCTTATGGTCTGTGGCAGATTTCTCCCAACAGAATCAAAATCCTGTGAAAATCAAACCTCATCTGGCTTATTGCTGCTTTATCTACAACTGCAGAGAAACGTGTAGAGGGTGGGATGTGCCCAGGAGTACTTGGGTGGCTGATCTGCAGGGTCCTCTCAGCTGTGCTGCTGGGATGAGGTGCTGTAGCCTGGGTGACGTCAGTAGACATTTACTCTTCAGTGTTCTGGAGGCTGAACTGCTGGAAGATTCTCTTCCTGGGGAGGGTTCTGCTCCTAGTTGGCAGATGTCCATCCTGCTGTTGTCCTCACATGGTACAGGGAGGGGTTCTCTCGTTTCTCCTTATAGGACATTCATCCCATCACATGACCAAATTTAAATCTAATCATCTTCTAGAGGCTCCACTCCCTTTTAAGACGTTAGGGGTGAATCTTCACCATATGAATTATGGGGGAACACGTACTTTAGTCCTAACTAAACACCACCGTGGTCCTGCTTTGCTGTCACCTTGACACATTAGTTCAGGGTGTTCGTGACGGGAGCAAAAGAATGACTTTTATATCTCCACCCCCCACATTCTTCATAAAGAGAACAACAAGAAGATCGTTTTTCACTGTAATTTTCCTTGGTTCTTTTTCTCTCCTAACTAGAGTGAGGCATTCAGGAGCAGAAGCAAGCCCATCAAAACGCAACCACACTGCCCTTGCCAGACCCTTGCTACAGTCAGAGAAGGGAAGCATCAACCCCATTGACCCCTGTCTCATCCCTTTCCGCGTCTCTCACTGTCTCCTAATCTGCCTGGCCTGACTAGGGGGAGATCAGTGAGAATGTTTACACTCCAAATTCTCACTAGAACTACAGGCAACGTATGGCTTGGGGCTTAATCCTAGAGAACTCTTTCCTATAAACGGTGCTGGAAAATCACTTAGAGATTATCATAAGGAACCCCTTCGATATAACACATATCTTTCTGGCCTCTTAGGAACATGTGTGTACAGGGTCATTGTTGCCTACTTATTCAAGATTAGTGCTTTAGAAGAGAGACTGTACCTCAAGAACTTCTGAATATCACAGATTTAGGAAATATTTAGCAACAGAATTGGTGAAGACAGTAGACATTGGTTGACAGTGTTTGCTTAGCTGAAGCAGAGTGTTTCTGTTCTTTAAACACTGCATTTTAAACACATTCAGATGGAGAAACAGCTTTTTCTGCAGTTGACATAGGCAGTTATACAACTAATATAAGAAAGCGGCAACACTGGCCGGAGTCAGATATGAGCAGAAAGCTGTAGCAGTGGACAGGCAGAAATTGCATCTTTTTTCTGTTTCTCTAGTCCTGTGCTTTTAGGAATTTCTGCTTTTCAGCAAATCAAAAAAAAAAAATTATTTTGCTTCTTCAAGCCTTTTGAAAAATATCTACAAGCTCTCATCTGTGAAAAATATGTACATTGCTAGCGCTACTAAATTCATGGGTGCCAGGTCACAGGCTCTGAAAGAAGGAGGTGGTTTTGAACACTAGACTGCAGTTAGGATCTATCAATCCAATTACTAAAGCAGTGATCTTGTTGGGACATGTGGCCCTGCCTCACTGGGGGAACCTGGCCAATTCTGCTTTCATCTTTATCACATATGAGCATGACCAAGCTTCCTGTTTTATTTTCTAGAAAATGAGGTATTGGGTTAGATGATTTCTAAGTTAACTTTTGACTTTGATTCCTTATTTTTCCATCCCCTTAGCACGTGCTTGAAGGTTTTTGGCATGTTTTCCTCCAGACTGTGATAAAATACTATAAAAGAGTGGGTTCTGACATGCTATTAGTCCAAGATGAAAACTGTTTGTATTGAAGACATGTTATCAAATCACCTAACAGTTAATCCAAAAGGACATATGTGTGACTTGCATTTCAACAAATAAACTTGACTTGTGTTTCTAGATACATAAGAATAGAACAAGCACACACACACACACACACACACACACACACACACACACACACACAAATGTTAGTTCCACCTTCTTTCCCTTCCTGCCCTACATCCTTGAATACTCATTGAGCCCACAATGGCCTGGGTTCCAGACATGTAAAACTGTTCATAGACTGTGTCTCTTCCAATCCAGAAACCCATGTTCTAGCCGAGGAGACGATAACATAGCTAAGTACACATGAGATAATTTCCCTACCAGTTATTGCAACTACATACAAGGTGCTCTGGCCACATTCCTCTGCAGAGAGGCTCCAGACATTCTTGTGCACGGACAGGCAGGTTCTTGGGTCCTACTAAGATGAAGAACACCAAGATTACAGGACCACAGTTCTATGGAAACAGAGGTGAATCTGTTTTCCTGTTCATACATTCGGGTATTTTGCCAGGCGATGGTGGCCCATGCCTGTAGCTGACGTTTTCCTGTGTCTCACCCAGCCCGCAGTCAGAACAAATCTCTCTCACTCATGTCCCAAAGTTGCTTAGTCCCAAGTAAACACACAGAGGCTTATATTAACTACCAATTGCATGGTCTATGGCTCAAGCGTCTTGCTAGCTAGCTCTTATAACTTAACCCATTTCTATTAATCTATAAGTTGCCACATGGCCATGGCATTACCAGCCTCCTGGCATCTTGCTGCTCCTCCCATGGCGGTAGCTGGCATCTCCCCTGTTCTACTTTCTTCTCTCCGTATATCTACTTAGATTTCCCACCTACCTCTAAGCTGCCTTGCCATAGGCCAATGCAGCTTTATTTATTAACCAATCAGAGCAATACATATTCACAGAATACAGAAAGACATTCCACAACACAGGCCTTTAATCCCAGCACTTAGGAGCCAGAGGCAGGTAAATCTCTATGACTCTGAGACCAGCCTGGTCTACAGAGTGAGTTCCAGGACAGCCAGGGCTACACAGAGAAACCCTGTCTCGAAAAAAACAAAACAAAAAAGAATATTACATACTCATCTGATTGTCATTATGAAAATATAACCATACTAGTTGTTGGCAAGGCTCAGGAGTAATAAACACTGTCAGGATCCACCTTTAGTAAAGTAAGTTGGTACAACCATATCAGAAAGCAATTCTGAGCAGAGTTTGTTGACACACATCTATAATCCCAGATATTCTGGCGGCTTGTGGTAATATTTGTATTACTGAGAAATTCTCACACATGAGCCAAAGAGTAGCTACATCATTGTCTATAATAATGAAAAAAATCAATTTCACCTCAATGATTACCAAAGGGATTCAGATTTCAGACATTGGAATGTTGTGTAGTGGTTAAGGACAAATTAAAACTATATATTTGAACATAAATAAATCTCAAAAAAAATCTTCAGCATAACAAAATTCCTATGAAGTTTTGAAAGACTTTACATTGTTATAGATTGACTTATGTAAAAGTATAACATTACACAGAGAACATTAACTAGAACTAATACATATGAGTGCAAGAGATTTCATCAGTGACTAGAGGTTGTATAAATTGGTACAGTCATGTTTGGAAGCTTTTTGGCAGTTTCTGGTAAAGCTGAATGTATGCATATGTATGGCCCAGCAGTTCATGTCCGTGTATTCAAGGATGCTCAGAGCAGTATTATTCTCAGAACTCCCAAACTGGAAAACACTCAAATTGATGATTGGACAAGCAAATAAATAAATCATGTTTAATTTATACTGTTGGCTGCTACACAACATAAACAACTGAACAAACAAGTGAATTAATCTCATAAGTATAATCATCTGCTCAGGATGTCATGTCCAAAATCCCACATGCAGTAGAAATCCATTTTCACAGAGCTGAAGACTAGGCAAGATGGGCCCTAGAGATCTGAGTGGTCTTCAGTTCACTTTGTATGAAAGATGGCGACTAGGGTATGGGTGTGGGTGCAGGGGCTTCTGAGATGCCCATTGTGTCCCATGTCTTCGTGTTGATAAGTTACATTGAATAACTCATTCTCTAGCTATAAACTTATTATTTAAACTGCTTTGAAAAGCCCCAGACACTGCTTGTGGACAGTGATTAATTCTGAACTTGCAAGCAGGTGTAGATTGAGAAATAACAAGGTCTCTGCTGTCTTGGAGTACCTGGTCCTTCTAGTCCCAGCACATACTTGAGCAATGGGGCTGAGGCAGAAGAGCTAACCCTTCTTGACTATCACAGGTTAACTCTACAGTCTTTAGCCTCTGGTCAAATGAGACCTACTAAAATGGCTTGTTGTGAAGATTATACAAGATAGACTCAAGAACATATTTTGCAGACCAGAAGAAGCTACAAATCCATCTTTTTTTTTTTTTTACCATCAAACAAATGTTCAGTGAGATTATATTCATGTCTTATGAAATCTAGTGTTAAATGGGAGCTGAAGCCCTTAACAATGTGTGTCAAAGGATGAATTGAGCCTGAATGGACTCTGTGTGGGTTGAGGAAGGGTTAATGATAGTTAATTTTGTGTCTGGCAGGCCATGTGCCTGGTTGTTTGGTCAAGCATACACAAATAGGGCTGTGAGGTATTTTTTAAGATGTGACTAACATTGAAATCAGTAGATTTGGGGGAGATTGGATTGCCCTTCACTATGTGAGTGGGCATAAGCATTCAGAGGCCATCTTAATAGAAGAGCATGAGACGCTGTGAGGAGGAAGACATCTTCCAGCTCGAGACTGCAGTATTGGCTCTTCCTCATGTCTACAGATTGCCAAACTACGCTGTAGAGTTCATAATAAAAATGACCCCATGATGTGGTTGGTGTACTGGAGTGCAGGTCACAGGCTCAGCTGAGGCCCCAATGTTACCACTCACCAGTGAGGGAAACAGCTCTACTGGTCTCTTTGCCTTTGAGGGAAAAAAGATGTGTGCTGTCTCTAAAGGTTTGTTTGTTTGTTTTTCCGTTCATAACATCTCATAATTTTCAATAGAGAGAATCACTGAATGTCCTTAGAAAGCCGTTGATGTAAGCAGATATGTGAGATTCCCTAAAATTGTGTTTAAGTGATACATAGTGGATCCCTGGAAGAACTAGAACAGCCTTGCAACTTCATATAAATACAGTATATTAGCGTTTCTGTCATAATTCCAAAAATTATCTCCAAACAACGCTGGGCTGGTCATCACCCAGTCGCATGTGAAACCTGCTTGCTGTCAAATTCCCTTTGATCTCTCTACTCTGAGCCCAATGCGCACGGCAGGTTGAACTGCTGCCATTACGGCTAACCGTCGCCAGCCAGGGCTGTGCTGCTGGACACTCCAGGGTTTTACCAGGCTGTTTGTAGACTGTTGTAAATAGTAAGGTAGGATGGGATGCACAGTGAACGATGGAATTAATACTTCTAGTTATTGGATGGGTATGGGAAGAAATAAATAATGGGATTGAGTTAAAGGTTTTGCCCTTCATCTAACAAAAAGGTCATTTGAGTTCATTCATTTAAGAAAAGTTTTAGTTATTTGTGTGTAGGGGAATGGGGGAGACCAGAACTTGGGCATGTGTAGGTCAAAAGACAACTTGCAGGAGTTGGTTTTCTTTTTTCCACTATGTGGGTCACAGGGATTGAACTCAGGTCCTCAGACTTGGCAGCAAGTGCCTTTACCTGCTGAACCATCTTGGCAGCCTGAGTTTATTAATAAAATTGGTTTCAGTGAGAAACATAGCTTCTGTATTATTGTTTTACAGTATGTACAATACAGTTTTTTGGGGGGCGGGGCATGGTTTATTTGTTTGCTCAGTCTTTTTGGTTTTTTTGAGACAGGGTTTATCTGTGTAGCCCTGGCTGTCCTAGAACTCGCTCTGTAGACCAGGCTGGTGTGGAACTCACAGAGATCCGCCTGCCTCTGTTTCTCCCAAGTGCTGGGATTAAAGGTGTGCGCTGCCGCTGTCACCCAGTTTTGTTTTGTTTTTTTTTACAATACAGTTTTTATTTATAATTTACTTTAAAATATTTAAAACGTGGGACTGATGAGATGGCTCAGTAAGCCTGATAGCCTGAGTTTGATCTCCCAGACTCACATGTGGAAAGAGAGAACCTAGTTCTTCTGCAGGCTGTCCTCTGACCTCCACACACAGAGAGACACACAAATAAATAAGTAAGTAAGATTAAAAACATTAAGAAGCCTACCTCCTTAATAGAATTGTCTAACAAAGCTGCATAATGTTAATGGCTGGAAGAGCCTTTGAGTAACGGGAAGAACAAGAACAGAGCCACCAGAAAGGCTTGCTTGGGGGTAAGTTACAGAAAGAGCATTTTAACAACTGCTTTGGTATTACCTAGTACACTTAGCGCGTTAAAAGAC
This sequence comes from Peromyscus leucopus, assembly GCF_004664715.2. Lineage (NCBI taxonomy): Eukaryota > Metazoa > Chordata > Mammalia > Rodentia > Cricetidae > Peromyscus > Peromyscus leucopus. The sequence goes on along the minus strand of NC_051071.1, from coordinate 5,235,336 downwards.
GCATTGAGCACACAAGGCAAGCCTGAAAGAGAAGACACAGACCCACTGTAATTATGTCCTTCCTATTTAGAGACTCCATAAACTTAAGAACCTATACACATTTCTTCGGGAAATTTCAAAATTAGGGTGTGTATCAATTTCCATTAGGTGTATGCTCAAGTGCTAAGTGGTAGAGTTATAAGTAACACACAAGATGTGCATTATAACTAAAGAGAAGCAATTGTTAAAAAAATGTCTAAAAAGCTTTAAAATGTAAAGTTCTTGATCAGACTTTACAATCCAGAATATATTGGAATGAAATATTGTTAGTTGTTTTTTTATTGTTACTTACTTGTTTCATTTATTAATTTTATATTCTTAACATTTATTTATGATTTGTGTGTGTGTGTGTGTGTGTGTGTGTGTGCACTTGGCTGTGAGATGCTCATCATGTATGTGTATGTAGAGGCCAGAGGTTGTGTGTGTGTGTGTGTGTGTGTGTGTGTGTCTGTGTGTGTGTGTGTGTGTGTGTGTGTGTGTGTGTGTGTGTGTGTGTGTGTGTGTGTGTGTGTGTGATATGAGTCCTGGTGTGCTCATTCAGCATGCATATGGAGGTCAAAGAACAACTTTTGGAAATCTATCTTCTTTTTCCACTGTGTGTTCCAGGCATCAAACTCATATTGTCAGGCTTGTGTGGTAAGTACTTTTATTTGCTGAGCCATCTTGCATCACTTAAGAAAGAAAGAAAATCTAGAAACAATTTATGTTTCTACCAATAAAATTATTCATAGAAACTGTAGCTCACTTGACTATGATGATCTTAATAAATTGAGTTTTGATGGAAACCATTTAGTACAGGAAGTAGAAAGAGGGAAATTATCAGCATTTTAACTTCCTTATGCTCTGGAAAACTTTCAAGTGATTGACATTTATCTTGGCAATCTTGTAATTTCCCTTTCCACTCTTCTCTCTCGTGTCTTGGCATCTCTCTCCGTGGGGTCCTAAAATCCTAAAGCTAATTCAGTTATTACAGCATCCATGCTCACACAGTTTGGATTCTTCCGTCCTAGGCTTTTTGTCCACGGAGCCTCTGACAAGGCTCTTGTTCATTTCTGTTGACACCACCAAAGTCACTGCGGCCGCACGGGCTAAGAAGCGCGTCTGAATGTCTGAAGCCAGTGGCTGCAGGGAACATCCTTTTAGAGGTCAGATCACATTTGTTCTCTGTTCAGCAATAGCAAATTGCTGGCATTTTTAGTGGAAAGTGATCCCACTCCTGTACTAGCAAGATCTGTAGTTAAAAATAAGAGAGCACATGGAACACTTTAAAGTTGTTCATTCATTCTGTGATGTGATGTGCGTGTGCTCATGAGAGGACAGTCCTTCCAGGTGATTGACAGGTATCCAGCTCAAGTCATCAGGCTTGGCAGCAAGCACCTCTGCCCACTGAACCATCTTGACAACTCTGTTAATGTGCTATGGGTATTTTTTTCCTGTTTATTTTTTTTCCCAGACAGTGGTGACTTGTTAGTATTTTGTATGTTGTCTATTAGAAGACTGTCCTAGCTCTGTTCATCCTGTCCTCACAGGCAAATGTTTATAATGTGGGCGAGGTACAATTGCTCTTACTTGAAAAAACAGTGAAACTGAGACACAAGGAGTTAATTGTAGGGTAGTAATAGGACCAAGACGATGGCTCTGAACCTCCCTGTCTTGCAGATCATAGGCAGGATCCCTCACCCCATGTAGCTAGTAAATTATGACTATAGCAGCCAGGCAGACTTTGAAATCGTTCCAAAAACTCAGCCTGGGGTTTTGAAGTTCCATTTAAAAGAAATCAAAGCAGCTGTTTGTCCTTGAAAGGAGTGGAGAATTTTATATGCAAAGATTACTACATCCAGACAGTAGTGTTTAACTAGGGATAATTTCACTTCCCAACCTGACATCTCAACTCTTGCTCCACGGGAATTTGGTAATGTGTAGAACCAATTGTGGTTGTTAGGAAAGGTAGCAAATACTGCTGCCCTTTGCTAGGCAGTAGCCATGGGTCCTGATAAGGCTCTGACTCATGACGGGCACAGAACTGATGTTAAGAAGCTAGCCTCAGCTGGGCATAGTGGTGCACTCAGTAGGTAGAAACAGGTGAATCTCTGAGTTCGAAGTCAGCCTGGTCTACAAAGTGAATTTCAGGACAGCCAGACCTACACAGAGATAACCTGTCTTGAAAACCAAAAGAAAACCAAAACAGAAGAGCCAGCCTCAGACTTCTGTCTGCCTGGAGTAAGGGTGACTGGCCACTCCCCACCTGTCACATGTACATTTCTGCCCTATCCTGGGCCAGAGTCCAAGTGAGAAAGCTGGGATCTGACTGTAGGTCTCCCGATTCAATCATGTCTTTATAATACTACTTTTAAAATAGGTTTAGAAACCATTAGAAATTAACTAGTTTGTGGATAGTACAAATATAAGCACATTTTAAGAGTTCATTAAATTATGTTTGGATAAAGGCGTTAAACTCAAATACACATCGCATCACATTGGGCTTGAGTTATGCAGTATATGGTGACATATAGGTTATTTCAAATGCTGAATTGGTAATGGGTAAATAAATTTTTAATAACTTTTATCTTAATTTCAACTATCAATATTCTCCCAAATATTATAAAATGATAATTTCATCTACTGCAGTGCTAAAATACAGAAAATAATAATGAAGCCTTATAAATTAGGTTAAAAATTAGAGTATTAAAAAAGTATTATAAACTAAAAAAATAAGAATCCCTGTATAAACCCCAACCCTACACTCTAGTATATCCTTCCAAAAACTGTCCAAGCACATACAACCATCTGTATTATATGTGTATGTGTGCATCATATGTGTATATATTTTACATAGTGAATCCCAGCTTCTTAAAATCTGAGCTGCTCCTCACATTAAATCATGTAACTGAATGTGGAGGTTGATAAAAATTTGGCAACTGTGAAAGGCTTCTGAAGGCACAACCAAACATTAACCAAAGATAAAAAACATATGGATCTGAGATGTCTCTGGCAGTAGTAACTGGGTTTGTTGCATCTCACAGCCTCACACATGACATGTGCACTTTGCTGTCATGGCATGCACCACCAATGAGCTTTGCCTAGAAGCAGCAGCTCAGCAGTGAGGCTCTGTACTGAAGTGCAGTGCTCCCAGTGCCTGTGCAAAGCTCTCTGTCCTTGCAGAGTCAGACGGCTGAATTGTGGAAGTGAGAAACTCTTCATACTCTCCTGTTGCCATTCCTCAGCATGGAAGATTCCAATTTGTCTGTCTTTGAATTGTATTGTGTTAGAATGTTTGATTTTGAAAGCTGCTTCTTTGAGTTTCTTTTTAAAAATTGTTCAATGAATTTTATCTTGAGATTAGGATGGAATTTCCAATTTCTGAAAGGTTCTAAACAACACACTTCTGTGTATTCTTATGAAATGGCCTTCTCAGCCTTAATGATTATAAAATCAAAATATTGGCCAATGCTGACAGATGTTGAAGATGCTCTGTGTTCTGCAGTAGCAAATACTCTGCTAAAATTCAAGTCTTTATGTAAAAATAAACAAGTATGTTTACCTCGCTGGTATGTAGATTTGATTTCATCTTTAATAAATGGTAAGATAATATGTATATGAAAACATTAAAATAAATTTATGATTGGTATCAGTAAATGCTCCATTTGTATACTTACTTGATATGTCTGTATACCTGCAATGACATAAAAGTTTCTTGGATGAAAGGGTTATGAGTGGAAAACGTTTAAGAAACCCTGTATGAAAAGTGTATATACTCACACACGCACGTAGGATCGCATTAACACAACTCTATACCATTTTCACTTAATTTATTTGGATGTATTCCATCTTTTACATGAGGAGTCATAAAGAAATATTTTTCACTCTAGATAGAGAGGCTCTGCCACCAAAGAAAGGAATCCATTCAAACCCAGCTTGGTGAACCACTGAATTTACTGGGTTATTTACAAGAGCCTGGGTGACCCAAAGGTAGCTACGTCACTGAGAGGTTCCCTAGACACTCTTTCGGACCCACTTGCTGTACAGACAATTCATGAAAAGTCACCCCCACCAAAGAGTCCCCAGGCCAGTTATACTGCCAAAGAGCACTTGCCCTACTCGGTTGTTTGCCTCTGTAAGAATCCTAAGAAGGCTGGTGAGCCCTGTTGGCCCCTTTCTCTCCATGAGGGAATGTGCACAGGCCGTATCTCCAGGGGCTGTGGCCGAGGATCATGTGCAGCCTGGAGGAAGCAGCTGCACAGCCTCATGCAGAACGATTACCCCACAGGTGAATTACTTTGTGTGCTGATTTTTGAATTCCAGTAGAGCATGTTTCTAGCAGGACATTCTGACACTGTCACATTTGTAAACACAAATATGGCTTTGTTTATTTGTTGCTCAAAACCGTCTACTTCAGTATACTAATAACAGCATTAAACTAATGTGTTCATGGTTAATAAGAAACGGGCATTCATAAAGTACCAAAATAATTACATATAGATGGAGTTTTCCTTAAGTAGAAACAAAGTAGCTTTGCCGTGGAGGAGTCAGGTGGTTATTTTACACATTGCTCAAATAAAATTCTGTCTAGTGATGCCACAGCGTATGAAGTTTGGAATACTGATGGTGTAATCTTGCCAAAAATGTTTGATTTGAGTCTAAAATAATGCCCTTCTCAGTAATTTCCAGCTTTATGCTAACTGCAAAGGAAATATAAACAAACAATGCCTTGAAGGAACAGACAAATTGAAAAAACTGAGACATTCTATACAATTGTTCCTGTATTTCTTTAGTAACACTAAAAATAGAACTATTTTTTATATTCTTAATTTATCTTTTTAATTTTTTTGAGAATTTCATATCTAAGTACTCCTTTTACATCATTTCCACACATACCTCCCCAAGAACATAACAATATGTAGTCCATGGCCTGAATTGGATCACAACTTTAACAAAGCTGCTGTAAAGGGTTCATGGGCATGAGAGTAGTTTCAGTGTGTGGAGCTATATATAACACACGATGGCATAGTTTTTATCAACTGTGAAATTCTTTTGACTAGGTCTTAGGTTTTAAATATGCATATTAAGATTTAGGAGAAAATGTAATATCTGTTATTTAATTAAAATTTTCTAGTATAGCACAGGGAATGTACTTCTGAAGAAGACAGCAGATTTAGGGGTCCACAAGAAATATTTAGCTTGCTGCATGAGAGCAGCTGCTGTGAGCACTAGGAGCCAGTGCTAACACAGAGCCTCGTATGGAGTAGGGACTCCATGTACATTTGTTGAAGTAATGAATAATGAGGATGGGAAGAAATGTGGAAATTACCCATGATTCCCACTGATATTGAGAGCCCAGCCAGTGTCAGTTCATGAGGTCTTTGTACCTAAAAGCAAGTGTACCTGGCACATTGCAGCCGTGTAATAATTAGGGCTAAAAAGCCAGGAAGGCTCTTAGAGGTGGCGTGTGGCTACAGTGCTTTCCTAGCAGGAAGCAATTGCAAAGACTGGAATTAAAACCAATGTAAACGCTGGATGGGTGTGGTGGCTGATTTGTAATTCCAGCTCTCTAGAGCAAGCTGGCCAGCTAGACCAGCTCAGGGATCCTTTAGGAGACCTTGCCTTAATGAATAAAGTACAGAGAATTCAAGGAAGATTCCAGATGTCAAATTTGTGTCTCCACATACATGTGCACACATGTGCACCTACACACATGTGTAATTAGAGGGGAGTTTCTATCCTACCAGCAATTCCCAAATACCCAGCAGCTGCTTCCCGAATTACCACACAGAAGCTTATAGTAATTATAAATGCTCTGCCAGTAGCTCAGGCTTATTACTGACTTGCTCTTACACTTAAATTAATCCATAATTCTTATCTATGTTTAGCCACGTGGCTTGGTACCTTTTCTCAGTGCAACATTCTCATCTTGCTTCCTTTGCATCTGGCTGGTGACTCCTAACTCTGCCCTCCTTCCCATTGTTCTCAGTTTGGCTTTCCCGCCTACCTTCCTGCCCAGATACTGGCCAATCAGTGTCTTATAAAACCAATTCAAGTGACAAATCTTTACAGTGTACAAGAGGATTAATCCACAGTATACACATGCAAAACACACACACACACACACACACACACACACACACACACGAAAAGGAAAAACTATGAAATTACAAAAAGTAAAATGGAAAGAAGAAAGCATTGAAATTCTAAAATGATTGGCAGAATAATGTTATTAATTTAATAGTCATTCCAAGTCCCATGTGTTTGAAAACAGCTTTCTGTGGCAACAGAAAAATAATCGAATATTAAAAACTAAAATCTGGGTGTTTTTCCAGAGGGTTTTTTTTTTTTTTTTTTTTTTAAGTAATATTAGATAACTCTGTTTTCTCCCCTCTCTACCTCCTGTCTTCCTCCTTCGACTGTTTTAGTAAGATAGCAAGACATGTTTGCTGACTTGCTGGCCAGGGTGTTAGCCAAATAAATCCAGGTAGAGATTTTCTCTTGCACCTTTAAACAGAAGAAGTGGTTAAATTTCTCCTATATATATTTAATATATTAAAAGAAGCTGGATTGGATTTAGATGATAAATCTTGCCCTTGAAGAGACAACGTCAACGCAGAGAAGAGAAAGAGTGCTGAGGCTTAGCTCAGCTGGACCAGGGCTTGCCTAGCACTCAGGGAGCCCTGGGTTCAAATCCCAGCTCTAAATAAACCGGTGTTGTCTACACACGTCTGTAATCCCAGCCTTCAGTAAGTAGAGGCAACGAGATCGGAAGTTCAAGGCCATCCTTGGCTACATGGCAGGTTGAAGGCACAGCTTAGGCTACATGAGACTCTTTCAAAAACAGAGAGAGAGAGAGAGAGAGAGAGAGAGAGAGAGAGAGAGAGAGAGAGAGAAAGTTTTTTTTTAATTTAGAAGAACTTAAACATCACCTTATTTTTTCTTATATTTGCATTCACAAAGGGCTTTGGGAACAAACTTTCATTTATTCTAGAAATGAGATGTTACTGTAGGATGTAACATGGAAAAGCCCAAGTGTAGTGGGTAGCTGTTCCAGCTTTGACCTCAAAACACTGCCCCTAGAGTGACAGCAGGTCACTACCACACCTGCCTATGACCTGCTCCAGGGGTGTGGCCGAGAGGGAGCCCCTTAAGACTCGAGGTGCATATGTGCTTGCCCCTTCTGGATACCTCGTGGTCATGGAAGCTGGATGGGATACCAAGCCAGAGTTCTTTGCTGAATGGTACCTCATCTCTCCCAGATCCTGTAACCAACCCTCTATGGCTGTAAGTAAGTTATCCTAGAAATAAACTTCTCTTGATTAACAGATAAATTACATGGAATTGCCTCGTTAATTACAATAATACCCAAGGATATAGATATTTGTGTTAGAGCATGCTTAAGGAACTGAGTTTCACTCCAGCATTGAGAAGATAGACTTTTTAAACTTAAAAAAACAAACACATGCATATAAATGTCTAAGGACAACATACAGGCGTTAGTTCTCCCCTGCCACCATGTGGGTCCTGGGGGTGGAACTCTGGGTGTCAGCTCTGACAGTAAGTGCCTTTACCCACTACGACATCCTGCCAGTCCTGCCCCCCGCTTTTAATAGTGAGTTGGTACATGCCTGTAATCACAGAATCCAGGAGGGTCTGTGGAGCACCAGATCATGGGATCACCAAGAGAGAACAAGTCTTCTATCAACTACAAGTCATGCTGATCATAGTAAGAGCATATTTGGGATATGCTACCAAACTTCCACTGGAATCCAACAGTTCAGAAATTATGAAGCGTAGGCCAGGCTGTAAGTGGCTAGTGGCTGGCATATATACCATGGAAATTCCATATGGGTAAAAAAATGGATCTGTGATTTTGTGTGGCATATTTAACATTATTACCACCTACACATTCAGTGTAAAGCTGTTCGTGGCTGAAGAGAAACCCCTTTTCCCTCCTACATCACATCTCAGTTTAGCTTTGGTGTGATCCGTAGGTGGTTTCCTCTCTACCCAGAATAAATATGTGAGCGGTGCAGTGCTCATAGAATCATACTAGAGAGTGGCGTAGTAGTATTTAATACATAATAATGTGATATACTCAACAGTATTTATGGTGCCTTCTTGTTTCTTTGCCATCTGTATATCACCAGTCCCCAAAGCCTCTCTTTAACCTGTGTGTGTGTGTGTGTGTGTGTGTGTGTCTGTGTGTGTGTGTGTGTGTGTGTGTGTGTGTGGTGTCTGTGTGTGTCTGTGTGTGCTGTGTGTGTGTCTGTGTGTGTGTGTGTCTGTGTCTGTGTGTGTGTGTGTCTGTGTTGTGTGTGTGTCTGTGTGTGTTGTGTCTGTGTGTGTCTGTGTGTGTGTGTCTGTGTGTGTTGTGTCTGTGTGTGTGTCTGTTGTGTTGTGTCTGTGTCTGTGTGTGTGTGTGTGTGTGTGGAGTGTGTGTGTGTGTGTGTGCGTGTGTGTGTGTGTGTCTGTGTCTGTGTGTGTGTGTGTGTCTGTGTCTGTGTGTGTGTGTTTAGCACATATTTTTGTGAAGATCAGAGGACAACTTGCTAGAGTTGGTTCTCTTCTTATACCATGTGGATCTTGGGGGATTGAACTCAGGTTACAAGGCTTAGTAAACAATATCACTGAGCCCTTTATTACAATTTTTAAAGTAAAATTTTGTATGGCAATGTATAATTTGAAGATCAAAATTGCATAGAAAGATTAAGCAGAGATGCATCATTCTCACTTGAATCCACAGGCAATTATCAACTAAAAATAATTGAGTGAGATGTGGTGGCACATTCCTGCAGAACTTGGGAGGCCAGCCTCAGCCATAGAGTGAGACCTTCAATCAAAACACAAACAAAAAGAACAGTCCAACAACCTAGATATTATATGACACCTGTTGCTTCATTAGTCAAGGTTCTTTTGGGTCAGGTAAAATAAATTTATTTCAAAACAGCATAAACAAAATGAAATTTAATTTTAAAATAATGTTCCAAGGAAGACAGAAAGTACCTGTTTTCATGGAAGATATGAACTAGTACTTGGGAAGGAACTCATCAAGAACATGAACAAAGACCTATTTTCGTCTTCTCTGCTCACTTGCCCACTGGTATTTGTGCCCCACCCACCCACCTCTGTTTTGCAGCTTAGATATGCCCAAGGAAATACATGGCTTTGTCCTTGCTGCTGAGTCTACACAAACTCATTTCAAATCCCTAGTAGAATTCTTACATAAAACGAGACTGGCCTGCTGTGGGATGGTCTGTATGTCAAATTGCTCTGATTGGTCAATAAATAAAACACTGATTAGCCAGTGGCTAGGCAGGAAGTATAGGCATGACTAACAGAGAGGAGAAAAGAAAGAACAGGAAGGCAGAAGGAGTCACTGCCAGCCGCAGCCATGACAAACAGCATGTGAAGACGCTGGTAAGCCACGAGCCACGTGGCAAGGTATAGATTTATGGAAATGGATTAATTTAAGCTGTAAGAACAGTTAGCAAGAAGTCTGCCATGGCCATATGGTTTGTAAGCAATATAAGTCTCTGTGTTTACTTGGTTGGGTCTGAGCGGCTGTGGGACTGACAGGTGACAGATTTGTCCTGACTGTGGGCAAGGCAGAAAAACTCCAGCTACACTGGCCTGACTGAGTTATGTGTACATCCTTGCTTAATCAGCTCTGGACTGTGTGCAAGGCATAGTGAGTGCCAGGGCTTTGGTGCTATGTAGAGAAGTTTTTGATGAAAGGTCTGTGGACCAACATAATATCTCCCAAGATGACTACCTGAGTTGTGCTAACCACATCAACTGGCTGTTTATTTATGGGCCTAACATCATCTTCAGCCCGGACAGGTAGTTGTTGCCAATGATCCTGCTGGTGGCACAAAGCTAGCAGGACAGCTTTTGTTGACTAGCTTGAGGACTCTGTATCCCTAAACTTTTTCTATTTTTAAAAATTTGTGTGTGTGTGTGTGTGTGTGTGTGTGTGTGTGTGTGTGTGTGTGTTGTTATAGATGGTTGTGAGCCATCCAGTGTGGGCTCTCATGGTTCTCTGGAAAAGCAGTAAGTGCTCTTAACCACTGAGCCATTTCTCAAGCCCCCAGTTTTTGTTATTAGCAGAATTTCTGATTTGAATGTTTCTGTCCTCCTAGGTGGTCAGTGCTGGATTGCAGCAGATTTCTAAAAGTAGAATTGATAACTAAGCTTGGGTGAGGCTGATGCTGGGCCAGAGCATGAGGGGATTCTGGCTTTGAGGAGGCTTTGATCTGAATAATGGCAATGATTTCAGTATCTTTGTAAAGCTCTGAAGAGTTAGTGTAACGTGGTAAAGTTGACATCAGGAGAGATGGCCCAACAACGCCATGCTGAAACCAAATTATGACCTTGTAGTGCCTGTTGTAGCTGGAGTTTTCCTGCCTTGTCCACAGTCAGGACAAATCTGTCACCTGTCAGTCCCACAGCCGCTCAGACCCAACCAAGTAAACACAGAGACTTATATTGCTTACAAACTGTATGACCATGGCAGGCTTCTTGCTAACTGTTCTTATAGCTTAAATTAATCCATTTCCATAAATCTATACCTTGCCACATGGCTCGTGGCTTACTGGTATCTTCACATTCTGCTTGTCCTGGCGGCGGCTGGCAGTGACTCCTTCTACCTTCCTGTTCTTTCTTTTCTCCTCCCTGTTAGTCCCACCTATACTTCCTGCCTACCACTGGCCAATCAGTGTAATTTGACATACAGACCATCCCACAGCACTCGCCTCTTCTTTTTTTTTTTTAAGAGGAAGGTTTTAACTTTTACACATCTCCAAAGCCAGCTTGGTATATTTGGGAATTTGGGCATAGTTTCTCTTACTATTTCCTGCTGGATGGGGGCACTGTATCTTATGGGGACACAAAGAAAATTTTAGGATTATGGAGTACTCCGTGAGGATGTATCGTCTGCCTTGAAATGGTACTGGATGTTGGATCATCTGGGCCTTGGTGTCATCAGAGACCTTTCAGGGGGTCTTGGCTGGTCAAAACTGATGTATCTTAATCTGAAACAAATCCATAACCTCTGGCTTTCTGTGGAAACAAAAGCAGAGCCTCCTTTCCAAAGCAACATATCCTTACATCTAAATTTTGAAGTCAAGGTACCTTTAAAATATACATTTTGACATAACTCAAGAGCTTTTACAATCAAATGTTTTTCTTCAGTTACAAATATCAAAGAGAACATAATCCAGACTCTCTGTGTGGTAGCCATTTTTTACGTGGCTTATTTTTTTTTTATATTATCTTGAGCCTATTGCTTTAAACTGCAGCATTCTAGACTGAAACAGTGCTGTGGCTGCTGGCTCCGCCCACTTCAGCTTCCCAACATGGCGGTGTTACATTTTCTGCCAGCTCTGGGAGCCATCAACTCTCAGAAATAGTGGGTCTATGCTTCTATCAAAGCAGTGTGTAGCCCAGAAACCTCTTTTTGTTTTGTACTAGCAAAAGCTAAATCCATGACGCAGCTTAATGTGCCACTTGCAGAGGCCTCATTCCCGCCAAACTGCAGGCCAGAAACCTGCCATAGTAGCTCAAACATGTAGGCTGCCACTAACTTGAGAGAAACAACTAGGAACTGTTTTTAGCTCTGTTTTAGAATCTTTTTTCTCAGGTTTTAGGTGGAAACTCTTGCCCCACGTTGGGTGCCAGCCTGTGGTTTACTGAAAGACACCTAATAAAATCATACAACATGGTTGACAGCCAGCATTGATGATGCACTTGAAATTACCAACCAGAAGTAGAAAGCCAGAGAAGGCAGTGCAGTGTGTTTGCAAAGGTCCATTACACTCTTGCCCAATGCCTTCATGTGCGTGGTCTTATAAAAGTTTTGCATTTTGGTTTTACTACATAATTCTGAAATGTATTATTGCTATTAGGTTTCTATTTTGGAGACTCAAATAGCTTTATACTGACAAGTGCTGTGACTTGGCTACTTAGAAAGAGTTCTCGGGCAGGTATCCTCTGAGTCCTTACCTTCGAAGTTGGCCATTTGTGTCTCAAAGATGCCTTGCTTCTCCTTGGGGAAAAAAAATCTTTGCCAGGAAACTAGAGAGGATCAGATAGGAGAAGAGAAGGGGAAATAGAGGGAAAATAATGTAATGTACTATTAAAGTGTGTATGACAACGGAGTTTTTCACATCACTTAGGCCTTTGTGGAACTTCTTCATTTTTTTACATTGATAAAAGTTCTGCAGGAAATATTGCTTATATTTTGATTAATATCTATGATTAAGTCACTAACTTCACTACAGTTTTCATGAAAATATTTGCAAGTCTCCTCAGCTTTTCACAGTGTGCCTCTTGTTTTGCTGCTTTGAAATGTGTAAAAGGAAAATGTCTGCTTCTCAGACGCCTCAGAAGGCTCTTACAGAACGGCTTTTGAGTCCTGTGATAAACCTGCCAACTGCGCTCTAGTTTGGAGGAGTGCTGATGTTTCTCCAGGTTGAAGTACATTTCTAAGCTGTTTGTCTCTCTTTTTGGTATTAGTAACAAAGAGAAATTATATGTTAAAAATTGACTGACTAAAACAATCTTGAAGATAAATCCGACCTAGGGTGTTTAACCCCCTGGTATTATGGGTGAAATACAGAAGCCCAGAGGCACTGAAGGTCACTGACAAGGGCATGGCAGAGCTCTTCCTCTGGCAATACACATCATCTGTGCTTCCAAATCTCATTAAAAATCTGCACAAATGATCAAGGCTGGCATTGGAGCTCTTACTTTAATTGCATGAACTGTGTTACATGTAAATTATATTGCAATAAAGTTGTTTTAAAAGAAGTGTGGCAGGGTTTCAGAAGTACAGTAATGAAAATACAATAGGCCTAGAACACACTCACCTTAAATAATGGTTAATGTGTATTTTCATGATTAGTTTATGTTTTTGTTGTATAGAGTGTACAGTTCCCTGCAAACAGAATCTTATCCCAGTTTCTAAAGTCTAAATAACTCTTTTTTTATTAAGAATTTTTTTATTCATTTTACATATCAATCACAGATTCCCCTCTTCCTGCCTCCAGCCTCTCCAGCCTTCCCCCTCCACCCACCCCCCATTCCCTCCTACAAGAAGGTAAGTCCTCCCCTGGGGAGTCAGCAGAGCCTGGTACATTCAGTGGAGCCAGGTCCAAGCCCCTCCCCCTACATCAAGGCTGTGTGAGGTGTCCCACAATAGGTAGTGGGCTCCAAAAAGCCAGCTCATGTACCAGGGATGGATCCTGATTCTAGTGCCCTGAGGCCCCCTAAGCAGATCAAGCTACACAACTGTCTCACTTATACAGAGGGCCTAGTTCAGTCCCATGGAGGCTCCACAGCTGTTGGTCTAAAGTTCTTGAGTTCCCCTTACTTTGGTTTGTTTGTCTCTGTAGGTTTCCCCATCATGGTCTTGATGCACTTGCTCATGGAATCCCTCTTCTTTCTCTTCAACTGGACTCCTGGAGCTCAGCCCGGTGTTGGCTGTGGATCTCTGCATCTGCTCCCATTGAATACTGGAGAAAGGCTCTATGATGACAGGGTATTCACTGGTCTGATTACTGGGGTAAGCCAGTTCAGGCACCCTCTCCACTATTTCTAGTAGTTTAAGCTGGGGTCATTCTTGTGGATTCCTGGGAACTTCCCTAGCCCCTGGTTTCTCCCTACCCCCAGATGTCTCCCTCTATCATGGTGTCTCTTTCATTGCTCTCCCACTCCATCCCTGTTCCATTTTGACCATCCCATTCCCTTACGTTCTCATTCTAAATAACTCTTAGGATGATAGACTTATACTTCATTTACAGCACTATCAATTGCAGAGACAGTGGCTGCTATAGAGAAGAAAACTGGTTTAAGAAACAGTCTTTAAACACTTTTAGACACAAAATTTGCATGTGTTTATAAGGCTAAGTTAAAATGTAAGCTCTAGGCTCGTGAATGTGCTGCCATGGACACAGAGAACTGGATTAGCTGGAAACAGAGTTCCTGGTACTTCCATTCTGAATCTATTGGTTCTGAGGCTTCCTGCCTGGTAATCTTCTGTAGTATACCTCTCTATAAGGCTGCTGTTGTTTAAATTGAGGTTATTATGAGAATTGACTCTTGTCCACTAAAATGAGTCATTTTAAGTGCACATTTCAATGAGTTTGACTGTGTATATAACCATGTAGCCATCACCACAATCAGATACAAATTCCTCTCATTTCTACAAGTTCCCTTCTTGCCGGCCTACACCTTCCGTAGGTCTGGCTGTTTTAGAATATCATATAAGCAGGACCATGCATTATCAGTCCTCTGTATCTGACTGCTTTAACATAGTCTATGGGAAAGTTTCTTTGTGGTGCTGTGTGCATTGGTTATCCATTCCTTTTTGTTGTTGATGAGGATCCCAAAGCTCCAGTGTGTTTATTCATCTACCAGCTGAGGGACTCTAAGATTTTCTCCTGTTTCATTTCTCTTTAATGAATATGTCTGTGGAGAATTTCTGGGACATATGATTAGAAACTTTTAACTTTATAGGAAACTGCTAAATATTTATACAGAGTGGTGGTATTGATCAGGCATGGTGGTGCATAGCTTTAATCTTAGCACTTGGGAGGCAGATATCTGTGAATTCAATGCCAGCCTGGTCTATACCGTGAGTTACAGGCAGCTAGGACTACATAGTGAGACCCTATCTAAAGAAAGCTGTAAAAACCACAAAGTAGTAGCACCATCTTATACTTACAGTAGTATTATGGTATGTCTCCTTGCATAAATTTCAAGTTTTCCTTAAGAGTGTCACGAATTTGACTATTTGTGGGAGCAGAGTGTGTGTGCGCGCACGTACACACACACATGCGACATAGGTTGACTTTGGATATGTCTTTCTCAATCACTCTACATATTATTTTAAGAATAAGGTCTCTCACCAATGCGGTTGGATGACTGGCCATCATGTCCCAGGGAGCCTCCTGTGTCTTCCTGACCGTGTGGGGTTACAGACCTTCACAGCTGGCTGGCTTTTACATGGATTCTGGAGGTTGAACTGAGGTCCTTAACTTGCACAGACATCTTCCTAGCCTTGTGCTGTCTTTGTTGACTAGCTTTATCATAAATTTTGAAATCAGTTTCAATCTATCTGTATCCTTTCAGTGATATTTGTAGCTTTAAGTATAATTGTTTATGTCATTAAGTGAATTCAATATTTCATCTGATGATGTTGTAGATGTACTTTACCTAAATTTTTAAAAAAGGTTTATTTATTTATTATGTATACAGTGTTCTGCTTGCAGGTCAGAAGAGGGCACCAGATCTCATTACAGATGTTTGTGAGCCACCATGTGGGTGCTGGGAATTGATCTTAGGACCTCTGGAAGAACAGCCAGTGCTCTTAACCACTGAGCCATTTCTCTAGCCCCCTCAAAACTTGACTTTAAGCCTGGTAGTGGTGGTGCACTCCTTTAATCCCAGCACTTGGGAGGCAGAGGCAGGCAGATCTCTGTGAGTTTGAGGCCAGCCTGGTCTACAGAGCAAGTTCCAGGACAGGCTCCAAAACTACACAGAGAAATTCTTGTCTTTTTTTTTTTTTTTTTTTTTTTTTGGTTTTTCGAGACAGGGTTTCTTTGTGTAGCTTTGCGCCTTTTCCTGGAACTCACTTGGTAGCCCAGGCTGGCCTCGAACTCACAGAAATCCGCCTGGCTCTGCCTCCCGAGTGCTGGGATTAAAGGCGTGCGCCACCACAGCCCGGCTGAAATTCTTGTTTTTAAACAAACAAACAAACAAACAAAAAACAGAAACAAAAAAACCCTCCAACAACAACAAAAAAACTGATTTAAAAATTTTCTCCCCATTGTAAGTGTCACAGCCCTGACAGAAAAGGTATCCTGGCAGTTGAAGCCGAGGAATACCTACCGCTCTGCAGGGAAAGGTATCCCAACAGAAGTGTTACTACAGTTCTGTTTTGGTGGGGGTGGGTTTCTCCAGCAAACTGTTACAGTCCTTACTCCAGGAAAGGTTTCCTCAATGCAAGTGTAATAACTCTGCTCCAGCAGGGGTGGATCTCCCCAGTGAGATTGTTATAGCTCTGCTCTGCTCTACTCCTCTCTGCTCCAGAGAAATATTACATCTCTGCTCAGCTTCCCCAGAGTGTACCAATTCTGTTTCAGGAAGGGAAAAAGTTTCCCCAGCCAAAGTGTTGTGTTTCTGCTCTGCTTGGCTCCACTCTGGAAAGAGCCATTACAGCTCTGCTCTGCTCCGGTGTAAGGAAGTCCTACAGCAAATCTCACTCAAGAGATTTATTGGGAGGGAGAAATTCAGGATAGAGGCTACTTCTGCCAGGGTGGGAATGGGCAGCCCCAAACTGAACAAGTATAGGTCTTATATAGGGTTTCTTAGGGGCAGAGCTTTCCAAGGTGGAAATGTTCAGGCTTGGGATTGACAGAATCTCAGTTCCTGAGCTTGGGACAAGTTCAAAGACTGGTTGGATTTTGTGCTCACAGATTGGTTGGTTTTCATTCTCTTGGATTGATTGGATTTCAGTTCCTGAGTTGGTTAAGGACAGGGTATATTTCGTTGGCTCTGGTCTCAGAGCAGAGAGTGGAGGGGGGGTTCTTTCACTGGCCCTTTTTATGCTACACCCATTTCCACTTATTATGATATAACTTTTTGTTCTTTTAAAGAAAAATACTTGTGGGCAGTGGTGGCGCACACCTTTAATCCCAGCACTCAGGAAGGCAGAGGTAGGTGGATCTCTATGAGTTCAAGACCAGACCGGCCTACAAAGCAAGTTTCATGACAGCCAGGACTGTTACACGGAGAAACTCTGCCTAAAAAAAAAGAAAGAAAGAAAGAAAAAAGAAAAAAAAGAAAAGAAAAAAGAACATCCTTGGAGGTTCTTCAACTTTATCTTCTAATGTATCTATTAATTAAAAACACTGCAGCTAAAATTTTACTGTGGTATACTGTACATGATATAAAATTTATCATTTTAGTCAGTACTTTTTTTTTCAGTGCTGGAGTCAAAACCAGGGCAATGCTAGGCAATGCTCCACCACTGAGGTACATTTCTAGTCCCTGATTTCAGCCATTCCTAAGAGTACAGTGCAGGGGCATTGGGTCTATTCACATTGTCATACAGCCATTCCCACCATACAGCTCCAGAATTTTTCATTACCTGTATTGAAACTGTGCTCATTAATAACTCTCCATTTCTCCCTTCCACCAGCCCCTAGTGCTCATTATTCTTCTTAAGTAGCTGTATGGGTAGAATGTGTAATTCCTGTCCTCTTGTGGCTTCTTTCACTTAGCATAGTGTCTCTGAGGTTCATCTGTGTTGTAACATGTACGAGCATTTCATTCCTTTAAAGACTGGTTACTATTACATTGTACTTATATGCCATATTCTATTTTCCTAGCTATGTACTACTGATGAATATTTGGTGGCGTGAGTCTTTTGTCTATTGAGAAAAGGGTTGCTATGAAAATACAATTGATTTTATTTTGTGAACTTGTCTCTGACTTTTAACTTTGTATTTGTTGCTTTTTTTGTTTCATGGAAGTAATCATCTCTTTAATTGTAGTTTTCTTTTCTTTTTGTCCATAAACTTCTTTGTCCATTTGTTTTAAATTCTAACTTTCATTTAAAGCTTTTGTCAAATGTCTCATGACATTACTTTTCATTTGTTTCATGTATCAGTGTGCAAAACTAAAAAAAAAAAAAAAAAAAAAAGCCTGGACTCCATGGAGAAAGAAGTAGAATTTGAGACTGAGCTGCAGAGCTAGTCAGCCTCAACCCTCAGGCACCACAGACGCTGCTCAACTAGAAACTCTTTCTGGAGCCAATTTTCTCCACATTGGAGTTATGCAGTTTCCCTGCTGAAGAATGGGTCATAGGGGAGCAGGGAAGCAGAGCTGTGTGACAGGAAGATGTCCAGGCCTCATCCAGGCTTTCTGAGAGCAGAAGGGTGGATGGCGTGGGGGTGGAGGTGAGGACAAGGACTGTTTTTCCTGTCTCTGTTGTTTTCTACGCTGTCACTGCAGAGCTGTTTTGTTTCTAGGTGCTATTGTTCGTTCCTTCAGAGATGATTTGAGCTGTGATTTTATCCACCCTGCCAAGTCAGTAATTCTCTTCAGTCCAAAGACTCACTGAACTGTTTATTCACTGTAGCGATTTTTCCTTGTTCTCTTTGTCTTTACCCTGACATCTGTATTGCTTTAATGACGTTTTGACAGTTTGGGCTGCCAAGGATGGAATGCATGATGTGCCATTTATAAGTGGTTTGTGATTTACATTTCTTTTTTTTTCCTTTTTCCCCCTTTTGATTTTTTTTTTTTTTTTTTTTTTTTTTTTGAGACAAGGTTTTTCTGCATTGCCTGGCTGTCCTGGAACTTGCTCTGTAGACCAGGCTGGCCTTGAACTCACAGACATCCACCTGCCTCTGCCCAAGTGCTGGTATGAAAGGAGTGCGCTACAGGTTATGACTTATATTTCTTTTACCACTTGAAAGGAAAAATTTCTACTCAGAATAATGAATAAAGGTCAGATAAAATTGAAATTCTAAATAAAAGCAACTTTTTCTTTTTAAAGATTTTTAAAAAAAATTATGAATATGAACATTTTGCTCATACCATGTGCTTAGTGTCCAAGGAGGTCAGAAGAGGGCAATGGATTCCCTGGAACTGGAGTTAAGGACAGTTGTCAACTGCCATGTGGGTGCTGGGAATCAAATCTGGGTCCTCTGCAAGAACTATAAGTACTCTTAGCCACTGAAACATCTCTCCAGCCCCACAATAACTTTTTAATAATTAAAGAAAAATGAGTTTGTTTGTTTTAAAAAGCCCCAGGCAGATGATACAACATTTCTGTGCCTAGATTTCCTGGGAAAGGTAGAAAACTGGCATTTGGAGAAATGTTAATTTACTGATTAAAAAAAAAAATCTGGGCTGGAGGGAGGGCTCAATCATTAGGAGCACTGACTGCTCTTCTAGAGAATGAGGGTTTGATTCTCAGCACCCACAGGGTAGCTCACAACTATCCATAACTTCAGTTCCAGAGGATCTGATGTCCTCTTCTCAGTGGGCACAGGCATGCATGTGGTGTAAATATACAAACAGACAAAACATTTATGTGTAAAATAAACCTAAAGTTTTAAACACCACTTTCCTTCTTCCTTTTTCTTTCTCCAGCCCCTCCCAAGTCTCCTCCCTCCAGTTCTTTCCATGCCTTCCCTCAAATTGATGGACTCTTTTTCCTGATCATTATTGTTACATATATACAATGTATGTATATCTATGCACAAATATGTGAATGCCACCTGCTGAGTCCATTTTTGTTGTTTATGTGTATATAGTTTCAGGGCTTGTCATTCTGTTGACTGACAAATGAGGGGGCTCATTTCTGGGTAAGGTTAACTCTCCCTCTCTCAGTAGTCATCAGCTGTCTGTAGTTTCTTGCCCAGGTGTGGGAAGGATCCCATGAGACTGTCCCCATTTTGTGTTAGCATATCTATTGATATTGCTATTGTTCAGGTCTGATTTATGGAGCCATTTCTAGGGGAGACTGTTTCACAGCAGACTTCCTGGCATTCTGGCTCTAATAATTTTGAGTCCTCTCTTCCTAGATGATCCCTGAGCTATGGATGTATCAACTGAGGTTGGGAACCCCATGATCCATTGATCTCTGTATTGTATCCAGTTGTGGTTTTCTCTGATGTCTCCGTTTGCTGTAAAGAGAGGCTTCTTTGATGAGGGATGGAGGCTACTCTTCTCTGTGTGTGTGAGGACACGGTTTAGAATGTAGCAGGACTTGTGCTGGTCTAGAAAGTGACTGTAGTTGATTGTTTTCTAAGATCCATGACCTCACCAGCCTCAGGAAGCTGAATTTCCTGTTTCAGGCATGTTTTCCCTCCTGTTAATCCCAACAGCAAGAATGTTATGATATATGCACAGGGGACCCCCGAGGGTATCCCACGTGTGCAGGGAAACATGCTGGCATGCTGGACAGATGCAGCTGCGGGCTGGTGGGTGACCCACGCCATGTGGGCATGGCAGAGGGGTGGCAGCGGCAGACGGTCATCCATGACACAGACACTGTATCTGTGCAGAAATGGTTTATTATAATAGAGAGACCAAGAGAAGATAGGAAAGAGGGAGAGAAGAGAGAGGAAGAGAGAGAGAGGGGTCGAGGGTGCACACCTCGTGGGAGGAAAAGCAGGAGAGAGAGAGAGAGAGAGAGAGAGAGAGAGAGAGAGAGAGAGAGAGAGAGAGAGAGAGAGAAGGGTTTTTTCTTAAAAATGAGGCTTTTACATCAGGGTGGTGCCAAGGAGCAGGCCAGAATACTAACATTGGTTTCCAAGGGGCAGGTCAGAATATTAAAAAAGAATAAGACCACCACCACAATTTGAGCCAAATATGAAGCAAGCTTGATTTTTATTGGGATGCACCCAAAATCTGGCCAGTGACGGCCTCCTAAGTTGGGTTAAAGAGAGCAGCCCTGAATCCATCTCTCGGCCCTTTTTAAGGAGTAAAATCATGGTAGAATTACAGAAGGAAGACAATGGGGCGATAAGGAAACACAAAAAAAAACCCTAAAAAAAATCATGTGGTCACTCATCATGTGATTAGGGAGGGGCCAGGGAGGGGCAGGGAATTCTCAAAAACAAATCAAGGTCATGGGTTGGGGAAGGTCAGGTTCCCTGAAACAGAGAGCAACTCAACTCTCACAGTAATAGAAACTTATTTCTAAAAATACAGCATAATGGCTCCTGCCTTCAAAGTGGAGTCAGGCAGGTTCCTCACTGTTGAGTGGCCTTAAATTCAATTAGACATCTGGTGGTTACTACCAGATGTGAGTGCTTCTTTAAAAATGTATATAAAAATATAATGTGTCATTTGTCTAGTTTTAAAATTTAATGGAGCATTTCTATCAGCCATTTCTTTTTGTGGGTGAGACTGCTGTGGTTTGAATGCAGGGCTGCTGTATTAATTACTTTTCTGTTGCTGTGATAAAACACCATAACCAAAGGCAACTTACAGAAGAAAACAATTATTGGGCTTACGTTTCCAGAGGGTAAGCCCATAATGGCAGAGAAGGTGTGCCGACAGGCAGCTGGAACAGGATGCTGAGACAGCACATTTTTTTTTTGAGACCGGTTTTCTCTGTGTAACAGTCCTGGCTGTCCTGGAACTCACTTTGTAGACCAGGTTGGCCTTGAAATCACTGAGATCCTCCTGTCTCTCTCTGCCTTCAAGTGCTGGGGTTAAAGGCGTGCGCCACCACCGCCTGTCAAGACAGCATGTCTTTAACCCTAAATATGCAACAGAGTCAGCAAACTGGAAGCCAGGGAAGGCTCAGTGACCTGCCCCAGTAAAGCACTTCCTCAAGCATGGCTGCACCCACCACAATCTCCCCAAACAGTGCCACCAGCTGTGGACCTGATCCTATGGGGGACATTCTCATTTAAGCCACCACGTTCTATTCTATGACCTCCGTAGGCTCATGGATATATTATCATGCAAAATGCATTTACTCCAAATTTAAAAGTCCCAGCCTTTCATAGTCTCACCACTGTTTGAAAGTCTAGAGTCTCTCTTGAGAATCAATCTGTTAACTTTAATCCCCTATAAATTAAAAAAAAACTCAAATTATATTCTTCCAACATACAATGGCACACAGTATGCATCCTCGTTCCAAAGAGAGGAGTCAGAGTATAGTGAGGAAATACTGAGCCAAAGCATGACTGAAACCCAGCAGGGTAAATTCCAGATCCTGCAGCTCCATGTCCCAGACCACAGGGCTTCAGGGGCCCCACCCCTTAAGATTTGCTGCTTACAATGTTGGTTGGTTTTGGTTGGTTGGTTGGTTTCGAGACAGGGTTTCTCTGTGAAGCTTTGAAGCCTGTCCTGGATCTCACTCTGCAGACCAGGCTGGCCTTGAACTCACAGAGATCCTCCTGCCTCTGCCTCCCGAGTGCTAGGATCAAAGGTGTGCACCATTACCCCCTGGCTTGCTGCCTACAATTTATATCTCTCCCTGTGTGCAGCTCTCCTTGGCAGATGTCTTATGGTTCTGGCATCTCCAACATCTTGGCATCTCTACCACAACCCTAGCTTCATTTTCACAGCTTCATAAATGGCCTCTCAGGGCCTTCTTTTCACACTGACTCTAGTGGTGCCTGGCATCAATAGCTCTCTGAAACTGTGGAGAAAGAATCCAGGAACTTCTCACTCTTGCATCTTCTCATGAGTCCGAACACAGTACCACATGGATGACGTGCCAAGTTCAGCTGACAGTTAGGGAAGGGCTTTTGTCCCCTTGGATCTCATAGACAGCAGCTTTTGCTTTTTGTTTTGTTTGTAATTGATTTCTTGGAGTTCTCCTTAGGTTCTCTTAGCTGGGAAGGGTCTCGCCCTTGGACACCTTTCCCCTTGTTCCAGTTCAGAGTAGGAGGCCTCTCCTGAACAACTTTACACTTACCTCCTTAACTACAGCCTCCCTCTCAGCACATACTTTGGCTGTAACATTAACTCCTCCGACTGTATATTTGTATTTCTCTCTATCCCACTTGCTCTTTTTCACTGTGAATTTGCATAAGCTATTAATAACAACCATACCCCAGGCTTAATATATTGTCTTGAGATTTCCTTTGCCAAAGAAATTAATCCATTTCTTTTTTATTTAGCCTCAGGCAAGTTCTTAAGACACAAGCAGAAGACAGGCAGATTCTTTGCCAAATTGTCACAGGGATGGCCTCTAGCCCTGATGCTGTTAAGTCCTCTCTCTGCTCTGAACCTTGGCCTTGGGCCTCCATGCTCTGCACTGCTGTCAGCACTCCGGTCTTACACTAGAACAGCCCTTGGGCTCTGCTTATGGTATCCAACCACTTCTCTAGTCCAGAGTTCAAAAGCTTTCCACACTCCTCCAACAGACAATGTGGTCAGATTCTTCACAGTAACAGCCTACTAGTATAGTTTGTTTTTGTTCTATGATGAAACACTGGCCAAAACCAAGTGGAGGAGAAAGGGTTGGCTTACACATTCCAACTGTGGTCCATCATCAAGGAAGTTAGGGCAGGATCTCAAACAGGCAGAAACCCTGAAGCAGGAACTAAAACAGAGACCACTGGAAAATGCGACTTACTGGCGTACACACCCAGGATCACCTGCCCAGGCGCGGCATGACCATAGTGAGATGAACCCTCCACAATTCAGCAATCCAGAAAATGCTCCCACACATGCCCATGGACCAGCATGGTAAAGGCAATTCCTGAACTGAGGGTCACTCTTCCCAGGAGATTTTAGTCTTTGTCAAGTTAGCAAAAACTAACCAGTATAGCTAGGCCATCTCTACTGCTGAGCTCTACCCTAGTCCTCTCAGCCATTTCTTTAGCATCTTCATAGTGGATGCTTATAGGAAGAAGCCAAAGTTCAGGTGGTTAACTCTACTTTTTGGCTAAGAAGTTGGAGCTACCACCTTACTGTGAGTTTAAGGGTTATCTGTAGGCTTGTTATTGGTGCTGTCCCTATGCGGTAGAGTGTAGTTACTTTTTTTTTTTTTTAACTCTTTGGGGGCCTGCCACCAGACTCCCAAATAAATACAGACTTATTCTTACTTATGAATGCCTGGACTTAGCTTGACTTGTTTCTAGCCAGCTTTTCTAACTTAAATTATACTGTTTGTCTTTAACTATGTTTTGCCTCTGGGCTTTTTACCTTTCTTTATCCTATATATCTTTCTTTCCTTCTTACTCCATGGTTGGCTGTGTGACTGGGTGGCTGTGTGACTGGGTGGCTGGCCCCTGATGTCCTCCTCTCCTCCTTTTCTCACTCCTTGATCTAGAATTTTCCTCCTATTTATTCCACAGCATAAACGAACGTAGCACATCTTAAAATATCCCGCAACAGTAGAGTACTTAGTATTAAATATACTGAGCACTTACTGAAATAATATTGCTTAGTTTTGAGTTTTATATTTAAGATAAATAAACTATTTCTTTAAGTACTGAACCTGTGGAGGGGAAACTTTTTTTTTTTTTTTTTTTTTTTTGGTATATTTTGCTCAGAAAAGTAAAGATTGAAGTAACACTGTAAGAATTCATCCTGATGTTTTTGATCGCTCCATTCTTGTCTGTTTTTCCTACGGGTAACAGAAAGTATCTATTAACCTTCTTAGCCATCCTTCCTAAGCCAATATTTGTTTCTAAACTTTGACTCATGAAAACTAATTCACAGATTTAGGTACCTGCTTTCCAGAATAAACCCCTATACTAAATCTGATCTATTTTTAAATTGCTTTCTGGCCCATCCTTTCTCCCTTCTCTCCCCCTTCCCTCTCTTTCTTCTCTTTGGTGTGTATATGTGGTTATGCAGTGTGTGCCTGTGTGCACATTCAGAGCCCCACGGAGCACGTCAGGTGTCCTCCTCTATCACTTTCTCCTTACTCCCTTGAGATAGGACTGTTTGGGGACTAGGCTGGAGGTCAGGAAGCTCAAGCAATCCCGTCTTCAGCACTGATTCCCTGGCAGGGCTGGGGTTACCTCGCTTTGTTCCTGGCTGCTGGGGATTCTGACTCAGGTCTTCTGCAGGCACAGCAAGCGGTCTTCCCCACCCAGCCACTGTTCTGCAGTCAACTCAAGTCGACTGCACCTGATGCTTAGAGCTGTTTTCTCTCCAGTGTGGCTCTGGATGCACCACCTCTCCTGACTTCGTATCTGGTCACCCAAGCATGAGTCTTAGAATCATCTATTCTATCAAACCTCCATTCTATTTGTCACAAAGTTCTGTGAATTCATCTTCTTAATTGTTTTTCAAATTCATCTCCTCTCATTTCCTATGTTATTAGGCTAGATTCTTATCAACTTTTGCCTGATGGTAATTATCTTTCACTTAAACCACAGCATCTACATAAAGCTATGGAACACTTATTCCAAATATTACAACTGCATCTTTAATATTTGCTTCCTTACTCTAGCACCCACAATTCATCCTTTATCAGTGTTACTAAATTACAAACCAGGTCATTTTACCATTTTGCTTAAAGACCTTTGCAGCCCTTTAAAAATAATTCTTTTATTCTGTGTTATGGCATTTGAATGCCTTCTTTGACATCTAAATGCTTTCCTAATCTATCTTCAATCATATCTGTCTCTCTCACCTGTACTAGCTAGCCATCTTCCTATGCCTTGAAGTTTTGCTATAGTTTCACTCCTTCCTGCGATTGTAACTAATATTCCTTCTTCCGTAGATGTCTGTGTGCCCTTCTCTACCTTGAAAGGTAGAGTATCTTTTATGTACCTCTCTTGAAATCCTGTTTTGTACACACACCACACACACACACACACACACACACACAGAGAGAGAGAGAGAGAGAGAGAGAGAGAGAGAGAGAGAGAGAGAAGAAGAGAGAGAGAGAGAGAGAGAGAGAGTAAAATGATGTATTCTTTAACATTAACAAAGGTTTTTTATTAATTTGTTATAAAACAGAGCCTAGATCATAAATTTAGGTCGTGAGGTGTTAAGATAGATGCCTATGTAGCCCAGGCTGGCCTCTAACTCACTATGTAGTCAAGGATGACCTTGAACTCCTAATTGTCCTGCCTCTGTTGGAATCACAAGTATACAACAGCACACCTTGCTACCCAACACACTGTTGAATAAATGAATATTTATCCTAAAGATAGTGAGAATTTGGCTCTATTTCTCTAAAACAACTTCAGATGTCAGGTGTTAGGTAGCCAGGTTATATTCTTGAGTGAGTTATCTTGTGGATTCCTTCCTCTCTTCCTCCCCAACTTCCTCTTTTTTTGCTTTGTTTTCTGAGACTAATTCTCAACCTTTTCATCCTCCTGCCTCAGCCTCTCCTGTGCTAGGATTACAGCTGTATTCCACCACACCCAGTTTTCACTCTTTCTTTTTTTTTTTGTTTTGTTTTTCGAGACAGGGTTTCTCTGTGTAGCTTTGCGCCTTTCCTGGGACTCACTTGGTAGTCCAGGCTGGCCTCGAACTCACAGAGATCCACCTGGCTCTGCCTCCCAAGTGCTGGGATTAAAGGCGTGCGCCACCATCGCCCGGCGCTTTCACTCTTTCTTAGGAAGTCTTAAAAAGACTCCTTTTTATTTGTCTAAAATGGTATAGGTATATTTTAGTTTGAATTCATGTTGCTACATGAATTTTTTTTTTTGCGGGCTTCAACATAACTTTTTGTTAGATAAAAATACATTTCACAAGAGAAATAATGCATATTGAAACTGCGAGGAGATGCAGTAATAATGCTGAGAGGCACCATGGAAATTAAGGGAAAAAGATTATCTTTCTCCTTTCTCCCTTGGCTTTCCTTCTGTTTTCTCTGGTACAGGACCTCTTGCCATCCAGGCTGGCTCTGAACTTTCTATGTAGCAGAGGATGACCTTCAAGTAATGATTTTCCTGTCTTCATTCTCCATTGCTGGGATTATAGCTGGGTGCCACCACCCCCAGTTCATGGAGTGGGAAGGCTAAAACCCAGGGCTCTATGCAGGCTAGGAAGTGCTCTTCCAACTGAACTATAGCCCCAGCCCTTAGATTCTGTTTTCATTATGATTTTTACTTGCTTGTTAGGAGCTTTATAATTTTACAGTTTTACGATTTTTTAGGTTAGCATACAAAGTACTAGTTTCACCATGGCATCTCCACATCTTTGTGTCATTATACTATGTTCTTGCTTGTTCCCTGCACCTCCTCCTCCATCCCAAGGAGGCTATCCTTCTCTATTCTTATGTGTGTTCTATTGTCATTGCTTTTCCCACCTTCTTTAAGATTTCTTCCTCCCTTCATAAGTACTTTTATGACCAATAAATATGCCTCAAACATGCATAGAACTTTGGACTTAGGTTCCATGTTTGAGAGAGAAGACACAATGTTTGTTTTCTGAGTCTGGCTTATTTCACTTAATATAACAATGTCCAGTCCCATCTGTTTCCCTGCAAGTGTCATAATTTCATTTTTCTTTACAGCTACATAAATTCCATTGTGTATATGGATATATATGTCACATTTTCTTCCTTTTTTTACACTGAAACAAAGACATATTTTGTTTATGAACAAATACATTTCCCAGGAATGACAGAAAGCTTTTAAAATGACAATTTCCCGTACAGCTAGTTCCTGTGTGTATGAAGAGGATGGAAGAGAGTTGTAGAGAAGAGGGAGGCCTTAGGGGATGAGAGACAGAGGGGCAGGAAAGGGGAGGAGAGAAGGGAGGGTGAAAGAGGAAGCCTGGGGAGAAGGACAAGTGAGAAACCGAGGAGTAAAGCTGGCGTCAGACCTGCAGGGGACCATGACACATATCCGTAGGCGTCAACTGGTTCAGCTGAGCCTGCTTCAGAAGCCATGCATCAGGAAATTGCTTTGTGCTTTAAGTTGGTGTCAAGACCCTGCCCAGACCAGACGACAGGACACTGAGGGATCGATTGTCCCACTTTGCCAAATTAAGGTAGGACACTCTCCCCAAATTCCTACCCCACAGGAAAGTCTGTCAGACCTTCTAGGTTTGGCAGCTGGAGATGGTTACTGCCTCAGGGACTTCTGTCCCCAGTGACCACAGAGAAACCTGCGATATCTGCCCTTGGTAGCTGGAAAGCTGTCTCACTTCTTACTTAGCCTCCTCAGATCCGATGGCATTTGGTGACTAGGGTACTTATAAACTGATAGAGCACTGACTACAGTTTTCAGAAGTTCTTTAATTTCTGTGGATTTTACTGGTCCCAGCTTTTAGAGACAAGTTAGCATTAGAAAAGGTATAGAAGCCTGCAAGCATGTTCAACTCTAACAAAGATTATGAGGGTCCTGCTCCTTGATAGTCCCCTCCCGGGGTCTGGGAAGAACCTACAACCAGCTGATAATCTTTGATGATAAGAAATGAGTCTACGTACATGAAACTCCTTAGTCCATACACTTTATTATTCTGTGTCAGTTCTCTCTCTACACAGCTTCCATTCGGCTCTCATGCCTACCTCCTTTCTTGCCTGATACCTCTCTACAATTATCTGCTGACCCCTCTATGTTCTATCTTAATTCTCTCATCTTAGTTCTGCCCCATCTGGGTTCTCATCCATCTAGTTCTTTTCCATCTTAGCTCCTCTCTCATCTCCTTCTCTCTCATCTGGGTCTTCCTCATCTTGTTCTTCCCCATCTGGCTCTTCCTCATCTTCCATCTTGTTCCTCTAGTATTCTCTTCTAGCCCTTCAATCTAATTCCTTCCTATCCTAGTTCATTACTTTCCAGTTCTTACCCATCTAGTTCTTCCATTCTCTTTTTTTCTTCTCTGTCTCATCTTCAAGTTCTCCCCCAAATCCTCCTCTAAGTCTCCTTATACCTCTCAGCTCCCTCATCTCTCAGGTATTCAGTTATAAAACCAAGCAATAGCAATCCTCTGGCCAAGCAAGGTCACCAGGCTTGAATTCTTCCAGGATCATAAAGGTAGATAAAGAGTTTTCCTCATGGAGTGACCATCAGACTTTCTTTTACAACCCAAAAAGGGAGTGGTAAAGGAGGAGGTCAACTGAGAGCTAATGATTGGTTGGTATATCAAGAAAGGGGATTTATGTGCTTAGTCTATATTCCTAGACGTAGTTAGGTAAGAAGTTAGGAGTCTATAAAGTTAGTAAGGTTGTATAAGAAAGGAAGGTCTCAGCTTAAATTGTACAAGAAATAAAGCTATTGGCCTGACCTAAAAGACAGGCCTTGTTTCCATAAGGGTGTTACTTTAGTTCAGGAGATCATTTGGCCTTGGATGCTTGATAGGTATTTTACATAAATACACTGTTAGCAGTTCTTAGAAGCACACACAGTATACAAGAAAATCATTGTAGGAACCAGCTAATATAGATACAAAAGCTAAAATATCACCAAGACTTCTTAAGCCATCACTTGACCTTTTATGTATAGTAGCTGAATTCCTTTACATTTTCCTGCTGCTTGCAGTACAACTCTGTTCCTCCCTCCTCTTCCTTCATTCACTCAACCACTTCCATTCAGTAAATTTCCTCTCAGTATAGACTTAAAGTTCTGTTTCATCAGGTTAAAACCAGGCCCTAGAAAAAATGTTCATGCTTTTTAATGCAAAACCATAGTCTCTTGCTATGACATCAAGATGTAAATCTGTTCCAGCTATTTTACAAACACCTGCAAGTTCCTGGGAAAGAGTTCTGATGGGGGATGTCTTTCTGTATGCTATGAATGTGTGTTGCTCTGATTGGTTGATAAATAAAGCTGCTTGGCCAATGGTGAGGCAGAATAGGGTTAGGTCGGACATTCTGACTGGAGAGAGGAAGTTGAAAGGAGAAGAGAGAGGACAATGCCAGCTGCCACCATGAGAAGCAAGATGTAAAGATACCAGTAAGCCATGAGTCACATGGCAAAGTATAGATTTATAGAAATGGGTTAATTTAAGATGTAAGATCTAGCTAGCAAGACACCTGAGCCATTAGGCCATACAGTTTTAATTAATATAAGCCTCTGTGTGTTTATTTGGGTCTGAGTGGCTGTGGGCCCTGGCAGGACTGGAGAAAATTCCAGCTACAGAGTTCTACTACTGTATCAAGAAATCTGACATTCTGGATCAGTCCCTAGACAGGTACACCCCTCCTGCCAGACTTGTGCCAAGGCCAACCCTCAGGGAGTCCTCCAGATATGCCATCCCCTGCATTAACTGAGGACACTAACCAGGAGAGTACTGACAGGTTGATTTTACCCACATGCACGCTCATGAAAAGCTTCATTATCTCCTGACTCTTTTTGACACTTTTACAAAGTGGATAGAGGCATTTCCCACCTCTGGGGAAACAGCAGATGTGATAGGTCATGTACTTCTGAACACATCATCCCCGATTTGGCATGCCATCCCCCCAAGCTCCTGTAACATTAGTGCTGGTACCACCTCTCCAGACTCAAGGGCATATCTCCTCTTTTGTCTGGCAAATTCACCCTTGCCTTTTCTGTACAACCAGGGCACATTACCGTTCCATTCTTTTTCCCACAGCTAGCTCCTTTCATAGGGCCAGTGTTAATAATCTATTTTTCTTCTAGCAATCTGCCTTCTCAACAAACAGGTTCCTGAGGTCTCCAGGATGGCAGCTAACCAAATGCTTCTTCATTCACACCTTCTGCTGTGTGACCTTATTGACTTCTGACTTCTCCCTCCCCACATCGTCCCTTACCAGCAGGAAGTAGCCAGACTTGAACCTGGGTCCATATAAACCCAAAAAGGCTGGGATATTGAGGGATCTCTCCTGAAGCAGCAGTTCCCTGGAGCTGCCCTCTCCAAACCTCACTGGGAAAGCCCCCCAAGCAGCAGCTCCATCCCTAAAGGGTATTTGTGGTCTGGCCCATAGACTTTCCCTTACAGTTTTTGCTCATGGTTTCTCCTCTTCCCCTGGGACTACCCAGCAATGTTCTGCTCAGATTAAATCTAGATTTATTAATTTGACCTGATCCGATTTACTGCACTGGCAGAGAGGCTTAATATTGGGGTATGGAAACTTTTCAGGTGAGCTGTATTCAGGGCCCCCAGAAGGACCACAGGACCAGGAAGGCTTCTACTCGGATCTGCACATAGCAACATGCCAAGATCAGCTTCCCAGGGTGCATATGGAGGCAGTACGACTAGTGTTGAGATCTTCTTCTCTTACCATCTGTAGACCATCTACAATATAACAAGGACCTGGCCTTCACTATCCAGAGCTGGGAGATCCTCTTTGCTGGACTCATCTGTGTTTCATAGCAACTGACACCCCCATTCTGCATGGCACACAGACCACTCAGACCTTCAGCAGCCGCTGGGGTAGTACTGTCCTGATAGCTGCTGGTAACACTGAAATAGTGGTTCCAGCCCTCAACAGCAGCCAGGGCCACTGGCAGTACACCACTGGGCACCTGGTCTGCTGGAGACAGACAAAATAGTCATCCAGTCTGTCCAAAATGGGTCTGAGCACCATGGACAGTAGCTGTTTTCCTGGTTATCACACACAACACTGAGCACAGAGAAGTTTGCAAAGTACCCACCTTCCTTGCTCGTCATAGAAGGTATTCTTCCACATTTTCTATTCATCTGTTGATAGATATGTAAGTTGGTTCCATTTTCTGGCTATTGTGAATGGTGGGATTCTTTTCATGACTTAAAATTTTATTTTAGGTCCAACACTAATTGTCAGTGTGTGACTAATATGCAGAGTAAATTGAGCTCATGTTTCTGCTTTCATTCTGATTAGTGAATGAATGCAGTTTGAGTCAACAGTAACCAGGATCACAAGATGGCATTTCATGAAATGCTGTATTACATGGAGCCTAAAAACAGTGAAATAGTAGGGCAAACCATGAAGCAAGCTGTTAAAACTAAATCGTGTCAGTGGTTTTTGTTTTTTGTAGTTTTCATTAGAAAGATTGATTGTAACTCAGTAGTATGCTTGAAAACAGGCCAGTCCTTTTTAGTGGTGAAAGAGCTGGGGCGGAAAGCTCTTGAAACAGGTTTGTCAGGAATCCATCTCACATATTTCTTCTAGTATGGGCAAATCCACTCCAAAGTTCAGATCTTCCAATATGTAGAGAAGAATATATCCATCAAGATCCATACATGCTACAAGGCAAACTTAGCCCTTCTACATGAGTTTAGGTATCAATTAAGCATTGTGCAACAGTAATTATTATTCTAGAACTGGAATGGCCTATTTCTCTGAGCAGTGACCCTTTAACTGGAAATGTATAAACACACTTTCTATGTGCTGTTTGGTGCTGATAAAGAGTACATACCCAGTGCATACTTCTTGTCTGAATCAATAAAACATAAAATGGAAACACAAAATGGATGTTTCAATTAACTTCTGCTGTGTAATGAATGTAAAAAGGCAATGGTGACTCATTATTTCTCATTTACATTGGCTGTACACTCTGGGATGAACTTACATTTTGAGAGACCAGCACTATAGCTGGAATATCTCTCTTCTTCTAGAATGAATACTGCCAGATGGTTTTAAAAGAGTTATTTTATGTGCATGAATGTTATGCTGTGTGTATGTTTGTGTACCATGCAGGTGCCTGGCTCTTGAGGAAGTCAAAAGAGGGCTTTGGATATGCTGGAACTGGAGTTATAGACAGTTGGGAATAACCATGTGGGTGTTGAGACTTGAACTCAGGCCTTCTGCAAGAGCAATAAGTGCTCTTAACTAGCCATCTATCCAGCCCCATTAAATTTTTGTTATCTTTAAAAGATTGTGTGTGTGTGTGTGTGTGGTGTGTGTGTGTGTGTGTGTGTGTGTGTGTGTGATATGTGTACAGGTTCCAGAGAAGGCCATGAGAGGGTGAAGGAGACCCTGTAACTGAATTTACAGTGATTATGAGCTGCTTGGGTGCTGGGAACAGAACTCAGGACTCAGGTCCCATAAAGAGCTGAAGGTGTTGCTAGGCCATTTCTCCAGCTCTTCCCCCCCAATTATTTTTCAATACTTAAATCTAGGGTAACATTAATTTGTTGGGACTAAGAATTTGCTTAAAGAACTAACAATTTCCCCATGACAATCACATTTCTTAATCATTAGACTATGCATTTAAGATTTCTACAAGCTGCTTCAAAAAGAATACAAGTGAATTTGATAATATATTGATAATATATTGTACTCATCCCTATATATACAAAATATTATCAATGTCAACATGAAACCAATGTGAAGCAGAGATTATAACACTTCTTGTTATGAATTCTGGGGACGCAGTGTGTGTTTTATTCACACAGCATACCTCATTTCAGGCATTTCAGTGCTCAGTACCTAAAGCAGCCAGTCTCTAAAGTACTGGGCAGTGCACATGTAGACAGGAAAATCGGAATACAGGCAATCCTCTCCCCAGACCTCCAGAGTAGGCATGCAGCCACTATTTTTGAAAGGTGCACCAGAAAGTTAAAACCTCTGGGTGCTAATTCTATGTTCTTCAACCGTTTAAAGCGCTGGTTTGGAAAAAAGTGCATGGGGGGTGGGGTGGGGATGGGGCATGCTTTTCCAGCATGTGAAGCCAGTGAGTGTAGGGCTTCCTAACTCCCGGAAGCCTGACTCATCTGAGATGTTGACTCATCAGCCTAAGGTGAAGGGTAGTCAACCAATTTTGCCTTCCAAGGCATCTATTTCTACGTTCCTCCCTCTGCCCCTTCTGGGTGACTCATTCTCCTAGCACTTTAGAGTCCAGCAGCCCTCTTTGGAAGAAGAGCATTCTAGCAGTGACTCCCAGAGCCCCAGGGAATCTTCCACAGCTGTTTTGCCTATCTCATTCCAGGCCTGCAGTTTAGAATGGGAGTGAGCTTGAAATTGTCAAAGCAGTGTTTTGTTTTTATCTTTTCCCTTTTGAAATGGTGGTAGTTGTGAGTTGGGAGCTTGTCTGAAAATAAGCCTTTATTTTAAAAATCTGTAAGGCCTAATTCGGTCTTGTCAGTACCCTTTCTCCACTGTTGTTTTCCTTTTCGGGGAGGAAACTTTCCACTCCTAGGTCCCCAGGATAACGCCCTTCCGCTGGCTGGCTGGAAAACTCTCCAAAGCCCCGGGCTGCAGCCCGCCCCCTTTCGCAGTGCCCTAGACTGAAATCCAGCTGCAGGCAAGGCCAGGACCCCACCCGACTCCGCATCTACTCGAGGTGGGGGTGGATCCCAGCTCCGAAACCCGCCCTCCGAACGTCGCCCGCAGGAGAGGAAGTGCGGCAGGCCCCGCCCGCACCCGCCGGTCTTATTGGACGAGTCTGCTGTCCATCTTCTCTCCCCCGCAGCCCATTGGCTCTCCGTCTCCCGCGCCAGCCAGCCCTCCTCCCCGCCTGGAGGGTGAGTCACGCCAAACTGGGCGGAGAGTCTGCTGGCCTCTCTCCTTCGCTCGTCTGGGCGGCGGCGGCGGCTGCAACTGGGGACAGGGCGGGTGGCGCATCTCGGGCGCGGAGACAGGCGGAGAAGGCTCATTGTTCGCGGAGCTGTCGCCTCCGCAGGTTCCTCGGCTCGGCCCGCCCGGCCCCTGTCAGGCCTGCCCAACCCCCACAACCGCCCGCGGCTCGGAGGCGAAGCGGCCCCGCGGCGGCAGCAGCTGCAGCATCCTCTCCGACCCGCCAGCCATGGAAGACCTAGACCAGTCGCCCCTGGTCTCCTCGTCCGCGGACAGCCCGCCCCGGCCTCCGCCCGCCTTCCAGTACCAGTTCGTGAGGGAGCCCGAGGACGAGGAGGACGAGGACGAGGAGGACGACGAGGAGGAGGACGACGAGGACCTGGAGGAGCTGGAGGTGCTGGAGAGGAAGCCGGCGGCCGGGCTGTCTGCGGCCCCGGCGCCGCCCGCCGCCGCGCCGCTGCTGGACTTGGGGAGCGACTCGGTGCCCCCCGCGCCCCGCGGGCCGCTGCCGGCCGCGCCCCCCGCCGCCCCTGAGCGGCAGCCGTCCTGGGAGCGGAGCCCCGCGGCGCCCGCGCCGCCCTGCCGGCCCCTGCCGCAGTCCTGCCCTCCAAGCTCCCCGAGGACGACGAGCCTCCGGCGCGGCCCCCGCCCCCGCCGCCCGCCGGCGCGAGCCCCCTGGCGGAGCCCGCCGCGCCCCCTTCCACGCCGGCCGCGCCCAAGCGCAGGGGCTCGGGCTCAGTGGGTGAGTGTCACCCGCGCGCCGGCCGCGCGCCCCTCCCTCTTTTGTGTGTTGGCCCGGGGGGCGCGGGCAGGGCTGCCCGGGGACCCGAGGGGCTTTGTCTGCGAGCGGCAGGGCGATGGCGCCCCCGCAGGCGGGAGGCAGGCAGAAGGGTGGGGCGGCCACGGAGGCCCGGGTGGGTGCCTTCATTGTCTGTCCGGGTTCCGGGGAGCACGTGCACCCTAGCCAAGTCTCTGGTTCTGCCTTCTGCTCCCTGTTCCATCGCTCTTCCGAAGTTAGGCTCAGCCGCTACCAGCAGTTAGGTGTGCATCGAGAACCGGGCTTGTGGATTCCTTGGGCTGGGCTGGCCTCGGCTGTGGGAATGGAAAGGCTGTCGCGCCTGACCCTTTTATTTAAAGGAGGGGCCTTTGCCCGCCACCCTACAGTTTCTCTGAGGGCCTGCCTTCCTGCCAGGCGTCGGGGGACCCCTTGCGCTAATCCCTTCCCCCTCTTACTGGTGGGGAACTGGCTGAGCTGCTAAGGTCTATTCTGTGATCCCACTGCAGTGAGGGAGAGCGCCTCCAGTGGCGTGGTTCCAGGAGAATTGGGTAGCAGAGACTTTTGGTGAAGTTCTGTCACCGCCCAGCTCATTTGTGTGTAATGTGGCGACTCCTCCACCAGACAAACCGAGCCAGGGAAACGAGATCTGGGCATTGTGTTCCGATGGGGCGCAGCTCGCCAGGGCCTCAGTTGCACGGTAGAAGAAATTGCCAAATGTTAAGCCATCTCTCTCTAAGTGTATCGCAATCGAAAAGGCAAAATGGTTGACCTTAAAAAAGGGGTAGGCGGTGGTGGTGCACGCCTTAATCCCAGCACTCGAAAGGCAGAGCCAGGCGGATCACTGTGAGTTCGAGGCCAGCCTGGTCTACAGAGTGAGTTCCAGGAAAAGGCGCAAAGCTACACAGAGAAACCCTGTCTCGAAAACCAAAACCCAAACCAAAAAACAACAACAAAAAAAGGGGTGGGGGTGGGGGGAACCAGTGGATTCCTGATCAGGAATTGGTTTTTGAACTTGTGGTAGATGTATCCTGATACATAATGAAATGTTTTGAGACAAATGTTTCATATGTTGGTTAGAAGTGTTAGTTTTTGGAAGTATATGATTTAGATTGACAAAATACAGGTCTGTAGTTTCCAAGATACTGTACATTATGTTTTAATTTTTTTAAGGAATATTGAACATGGTTTTACTGCCCTTTTGATTTTGGAAAATTACTTTGGTAAGGAAAAATCTCTCTGCTTTGGGACATAGTGTCTTGATAGCAGTAAGACCTTTCTTTGTAAGTTAAGGTAAAAAATTAAAGGCCTTTTAATTTAATTTATTAAGGTAATAAAATTGTAAGGCCTGCTGGGAAAATTTCACAACATTGCAAGATTTGGGAGGTGGTTCATTTCTAAAAACAACAACAACAACAAAAAACCATCCTGAGCTCACACTGTCTTTTTTGTTACAATGAACTCTTTCACAATGGGTAAAATGAACCAATAGGGATGTTTCTGGGTAACAATTCATTATGAGCATACTCCAAGGCACTTTTTCAAAAACAGTTAGTACAATAAAGAATTTAGAAGGTGAAGGCTACCTTAGCTTTTCATTTTTCTTAACTTTTTTTTTTTTTTTTTTAGGGAAACTAAAGTTGAAAAAAAAAGTGTTAAAATCTTAAACTGGAAATGTTTGGCAAAACTACAATTACCTTCTTTTCCTGCATGGAAGCAAGAGAATAGCACTGTCCTTTGATCATTGAGGGAACTCAGGAAACAACATTTTCTTGAAATCTTGACTGTAAAATACTAAGACAAAGGAGAGAATATTGCCTGCTTGGATTTTGTACTGGTTGTATTTATTTGGAAACTTCATTCCTTTTATTGACCAGTGAATGTGGTTCATTGATGAATAATCATTTCAGTGCATCTAGATTTCTTAATGCACTGGAGAGATTGTTCTTCGGCTAGTGCCATTACTAATCTCTATTATTGATTACCTAGGACGATTTACCTTATTAAGCACTGTTCTAGGCATCTAAGATATGGTGGTGAGCAAGGCCCTTGCTCCCCTTATGAGAGGAATACACATAATAAGCATATAAAAAAAGAACTAAAAATGGTGATGTTATGAGGAGGGGACAACAGCTTTAAGGAATGAGAGTATCTGAAATATGTGAGGTCTTTTTAAATTTGCTTGGTGATAGGAAAAAGAACCTGAGGTTTGAGCTGCAGAGAAAAAACTTCTAAATGATTCCTGGGGCAAAAAGACCTCTAGGCAGGAATGAGCCTGTTTATCAAGTACCATTAGTGAAGAAAATCTAAGGCAGAGTGCAGGAATGTGTTACATTCAGGTAATTAGGAGCCTCTCAGGCCATGGTAAAATGTATGCCTTAAAAATTAGTTACTTTAGGACTGTGCATTATGTTTTGATTTTGGAGCAAAAATGTAGTTTTGAAGGCTCAGAGATTAGTGAGAGTAAAGACAGGAGATGAGAAACAAAAATGAAGAGGACCTACAGATCCCTAGCACCTGTGAGTGTAACTTTGATTGCTATTGTGCACAGAGTATCTCCATTGTAATGTAACTGATACTGAGAGTTGCACCTTTCACTTGGTGACCCTTTTTCTTGGAGAAGTGTGTGACATCCTGTTGGAAGAGTGGCTCATGTTTTCTAAGGAGACTGGCTAGAGACTGACTGAGAGAAGTGCAGACATCAGAAGATGACTCAGCTGACTCCTAGTGGTCATGGGAGTGCAGAAAGTGCGATAGATGGATTTGAATTCTGAAGGGTATTAAATGCAAATTAAGAGAATCTGGATTTTATTATATCCTTCTCTAATTCATGTTTTGCCATCCAAAGCTGCTATTATGTCATGAAACTGAAATTGTTCTTCAAAAAAAGAAAGAAAAAGATTAGTGTGCGTGTGCACGCGCCTGTGTGTGCCAGAGGTGAGAAGAGGGTGTCTTTATTGTTGAGTATAGTCTTTTTGATGTTGATACTCAGCTTGATAATGAGATGTTGTAAGGTGTCTAGTCTGTGCTGTTTAATTTAAGAACAAGAGATTTGTTAAGCTTCTAGTTAAGGATGCATTGCCATTAGCTTGACTGTGGTAAAATCCTTATGGTAGGTGTTATTACAGTGGTGAGATCCCATACTGGAGGACCACAATTCCATGGTGGGACAGGAAGCGGCCTTTTATGACCATCATCTTGTAAGAACTCAGGTTCCACTAGAACTACTTCCTTCATGCTTCCTGGATGTAGTACTCCAAATTAGAACCACTTCCCAGTAGGCTGGTCTCTTTGACAAAGGTTATTCACTCTATGGCCTCATGTTCAATAATGAAGCCACTACTGAGCCATTCTCCAGCTTCCCCACTTATAATATTAATATAATATATTAATTTATTGTGTGATTTGGGATCCTCCTGTCCCATCCCTTGAGTAGGTGGAATTTTACCGGGTTGGGCAGACAGGTCTCTAGCCGTGATCCTCACTTTCCTAAAGGTTCCATTATCTACTGACTTAGTCACATGGGAACCAAGCTTTCTACAGTATTTTTCTTTTTTAAAAGCTGTTTTTGGGGGCTGGAGAGATGGCTCAGAGGTTAAGAGCACCGACTGCTCTTCCAGAGGACCTGAGTTCAATTCCCAGCACCCACATGGTGGCTCACAACCATCTGTAATGAGATCTGGCACCCTCTTCCATAAATCTTAAAAAAAAAACAAACTGTTTTTGTATGAGTGAAATACGTATTTTTGGGTACACATACAAAATAATTGCAAACAGTACTAAAGTAATGACAAAGAAGTATCTTTCCCCCAGCTTTTCTTTGCTATTGTTTTCCTCTTTGGAGTTGAGGACTGAACCCAGGGCCTTTCACTTGCTATGAAAAAGCTCTACCACTGAGTAAACTCCCAACCCCTTCACCAGCTTTTCTAAGTTGAACTATTGCAGATTGTACCTCTGTTAGAAGTTTCTTGGGTATCTGTCTGGACAATTGAGTTCTTCTATGGAGAAGCATTCATATGTGTGTTATCTTTTTGACTTTACCAAAGCATCTGCAGAGGTTCTGGGCACACGGCTCAGTTGTAGAGAATTGCCTCAAGGATACTAGGGCAGGGGTTTGGTTTCCAGCATTGAAAAAACAAACACCACTCTCCCACATCTCAGTAAAAAAGGCAATAGCTGCAGAGAATCCCATAGATAATACAGCACAGTAGTCCTTTCATCTCTGTTTTCACTTTTCATGAAATTAATTACTTGATGTCAAAAGTAGTAAATGGAAAGAGTCCATTATTTCAAAAATAACCCATGAGTTTTAAATTGTGTGTTGATCTGATTAGGGTGATAAAATCTTGTGCCATCCCCTTCCTTCTCCCGGTATATCATTATCCCTTTGCCCAGCATATCTGTGCTGTGTGTGGTATCTCCCAGTTTGTCTCTTAGATGCCTCCTTAACTTAGCAGATAAACTAGTGGTTTCAAATGAGCTTGTGTTCAAATGCGTCTTAAGTGAGATTGGCAAAGTTATAAAATTGCTTCCCTTGATGAAAACATAAAAATTTACCGTAAGTGTATGTAGGGAAAATCAGTTTATTTAGAATTTATACTGTCCTTTCAAGAGTCCACTGGTTATCTAGGTATATACTTTATGGTTGATGGAGAATTTATAACCCTCACTTCACTTAATAACAGCCCCAAGGTGCAAGAGAGTGGTACTGGCATTTCTGGAAAGCGTAATGGTGAAAGCACCAAAAGATAGTTGGAGAACAGCAGAGGCCACATTCATATAGATAGCTGTTACTAGTTATTGTCCATCTCTTTCCTTGCCTGATGTATGTATAAAGTAAACTTCATCATATGTATAGATGTGGTGTAGGAAAAGAATAGTGTATATAGAGTTGAATGCTATTGCACTCTCAGGTCCACTAGCATTGGTA
The DNA here is from genome assembly GCF_004664715.2 of Peromyscus leucopus. NCBI lineage: Eukaryota > Metazoa > Chordata > Mammalia > Rodentia > Cricetidae > Peromyscus > Peromyscus leucopus. Next base: position 5,195,754 of record NC_051071.1, on the reverse strand, counting down.
ACAGGAATCTTATGACTAAGAGGGACTGCTGTATTCCATCGCTTCTGTTCTGGTAGTTACGTAAATTAGCAAACAGGGTTGCTGTGAACACCTTTGCATATTATTTCCTCGGAGATAAATGCTGATGTATGCACTGTAGGGTTGTGGAATAAACCCATTCAAGTTAAATTTCTAGTTCAAAGGGGACTGGTACTTAACAATGTTGGATGCTGATGAATTGCCCTACAGAGAGGTGTTAGCCTATGTTTCCAGTTGCATTGTGTTAAAGTACCAGGTTTTCCTTTTTTTTTAGGTCAACATCTGAGATGTTTATTTGATAATTCCTAATATTGGGAACAAAATCAGATTTGGATTAAGCTTTTGTATGTAGAGGCCAGCCAGCATTTTTTTTTTTCAATTTGCTATAGTCTTTTTTTTTCTTAAGAAATTTTCTATTCATTTTACATACTAATCACGGATCCCCCTCTCCTCCATCCTCCCTCTCCTCCCGCCCCCTCAGCCTTCCTCCCCCAACCCACTACCCCATTCCCACCTCCTCTAAGGCAAGGCCTCCCATGGGGAGTCAGCAGAGCCTGGAAAGTACCAGTTTTTTAGCCTTTATCAACACAGTACACTGGTAAACTGGTAAATGTTTTACCAAGTTATTAAAGTTTACATTTGTAAGTATTTTGTATAGGCTTAGGGTACCAAAATGTTTTTTTTCTAACCACCGCCTTTTTTAGTTTGATTTTATGGGTGCAGGATCATTTGAGCTTATCATAGGCTAGCTTAAATTTTTTTTTACAAAGTTTTATATATATAGTTGTTTTGCCTGTGTGTATTTGTATAACTTGGATGTACAGAGGCCAGAAGAGGCTATGGGAGCCCTTGAAATTGGAGTTTAACAGACACTTGTGGGCTGCCATGTTGGTGCTGGGAATCAAATGCCTATATAATCCTTTGAAAGAGCCACCAGTGCTCTTAACTGCTGGGCCATTTCTTCATTTTTTTAAAAAAAATATTGTGAGTCATAAAAGTCATTGAACTGTGCTATCTTTAGAAAATTTAGAATTTTTTTTTACTGTTAGTGCTTTTATGATTTTATTTTAATATTCTTTAATTTATTTGCTTCTTAGTGTGTTCTTGAGTGTGAGGTAGTGATAATTTTCATGATTGACCAACTCTATTCTTTGCATTATCTGTCTGAACTACTGTTAATGAAAATATCCTCTGTTCTGCTGTTTTTGCTATAAACAACAAAGTAGTTTTAATTACTATAACTTTTAAACAAAATAGTCTGTGATAGGATTTTTCCAGAACTTTTCTTGGATATTTATGTATGTGTGATTTTTTTTACTGATTTAAAACATTTTGTTGTTAGATTTTTTTTACTAGGTTATATCATATCATATTTATGTTTTAATCTTAGACAATTGATAATTTAGAATTGGTAATATGTATTTTTCCACAAACAAGGTTTTTATTAATGTGTAGACTTGTAAAATTAAATTTTTGTGATGTATGATTTTACTTTTTAAACCTTTATTCGTGTGTGTGTGTGTGTGTGTGTGTGTGTGTGTGTTTCCACTCTTTATTTTTAGTTTTTTTGAGACAGTTTTTTGTTGTTATTTTTGTTTTTAGAGACAGGGTTTCTCTGTGTAGGTTTAGGTCTGTAGAACAGGCTGGCCTCAAACTCACAGAGATCCTCCTGCCTCTGCCTCTCAAGTGCTGGGATTAAAGACGTGCGCCACCACTGCCCTGCTGAGACTGGGTTTCCTTGTGTAACCCTGGCTGTCCTTGAACCAGCTCTGTAGACTAGGCTGGGTTGGAACTCAGAGCTCCACTTGAGTGCAGGGATTAAAGGTGTGTGACACCACAACCAGGCGACTTTCCATTCTTAAAATGTGTGAAATCCCAAGAAACCTGTAGAGAACTATTTCCTGATTGAATTAGTGAACATTGACATGTCAATTACAGGTTAGAAATTTAGTATATCTCTTGTTAGATTTGTGCCTAAGCATTTTTGGTCTCTCTTTTTTTTAAAAATTTTATTTCTTGTGCAATTTAGGGTGAGACCCTCCTTTCTTATACATCCTTACTAATAGACCTCTAACTTCCTTTTTTTTTATAATTTATTTTATTTTATTTGCATTGGTGTTTTGCTGCATGTATGTCTGTGTGAAGATGTCAGATCGAGTTACTGTCAGTTGTGAGCTACCATGTGGGTGCTGGGACTTGAACCTAGGTCCTCTGGAAGAGCAGTCAGTGCTCTTAATCACTGAGCCATCTTTCCAGCCCCGCATTTTAGGTCTTTATTGCTGTTATAAAATAGTACTTAATTTTTTCCCCCAAGCCAGGTATAACGGTGCTTTTAATCCTAGTACTCAGGAGGCAGAGACAGGCAGATCTCCGAGTTCAAGGCCAGCCTCGGCTACATCCTGAGTTCCAGGATAGCTAGAACTACATCATGAGACCCTGTCTCAAGTGGTTTTTTTCCCCCTTTTGTCCCTAGAATATGGAAATGCAGTTTGAGTTTTGTGTGTGATCTTTGTATCTGTCTTGAATCCTTGGTAAGTTCACTGTCTTTCTAGAGTGTGTGCCCAGTTCTGAGTTGAGTTGTGTATTTTGTGTTGGAGTTTTCAGCATTGTCTGACCTACACAGTATTCTTTTAGGTGACTGACTCTGGACTACCCCTTGTTGAGTTTTGTGCATGGGCAGTGTAGCCTTCACAGTAGTTTAAAGGGAACCCTAGGGCATTCGCTGTGAAGCTTTTCCTTTGTATGTTAGCCTGCCTTTCTAGTGCAGAGAATCTTTTGGCCTTCCTAATGGGACAGGGCTGTGGTGTTCTTGAGTTCCTCCTGGAGTTGTGAGCCAGGGAGTGTTTTATAAGTGTCCCAAGATGGCCTGTTGTCCAGTGTCTCAAGACAGTTGCTTCATATATTTTGCCATATTTTACTTAAGTTATTGTAGTTACTCTTATAACTAGAGGTAGAAGCTATTTTATGATTTAAAATTAGTTTTATAATTAGATAAATTTTTAAAAATATCAATTATATTTTTGGCAAATCTTTAAAATGAGCATGTCAAAGGATGCTCAGTATTTGAGTTGTGTGGACATTGGTGAGATTGTAGTGAAACATTTTAAATTAGATAACAAATTACAGTAATACATTAAACACTGACTTTTTACTTTTCAAAGTAATGGATTTAAAAAGCAAATCTCCTTAGTAGACTTCCATTGTGAAACTGATCTTGTGAGTGCACAACATTCAGAAGGCACTAATGAAGGGTGTGCAGACTTGGATTCCTCTAAGAAAACGTAAAGTCAAGTGACTGGTGTTTCTCTTTTCCTGTTCCGTCTAGGGGTAGAGGGAAGTGAATGCTGATTGGAGTGACAGGTAATTAGGATTTCTGGCTGTGATTCAGGTTTCATGGTGCGACATTCAGATACACTAGGGAGAGTTCAGTTGGGCCAGCACAGGTGATCCTGGAAGAACTGGGGTAAATCGGGACCATTGTTTGGGGGTGTATTACAGAGGATCTTGTCTTATCCAAGGGTTTGGTACACAGTGGACAACTGGAGCTTTTAAATGTTTTTAACCAAGAGAATATGTAACTTTTTTTAAGGAAAATTAATTTGATGGCAGCAGAATGGAAAGATTTACCAGAAAAGTTGTGGTTTTTCTCTTTAGCATATTTTAAAATAACATTTCATATGAATATAGTTGTCTTTATGTATAATAATGAGATACATGTATGTTGTGTTCACAGTAGCACAAATGAAATAAATGTTTTGAAATTTAATTTTTTTTTAATTTAATTTTTTTGGGGTTAGAGCTTGCTCCTGCTCTCCTGGGATTACAGACTTACACACGAATGGTTAGCGTTTGTTTCATTCAGTGAAGTTTGTCACTGAATAGTTTTCAGAAAAGGAGCTGTTTGCCCCTTTTTATAAGCTTAATTAGTGTATCTGTAAACTTCCTCAGAAATGCAGTGTTAACATTTTTTTTTTTTTACTTAACATAGTCTCCCTAATTATAGTCATTCATTTGCAAAAGTGAGGATCTTTTACAGAAAATGACATCTGTTCCCTTCTACAGGAATTTGAGATAGACACTAATATGTTGTTTTACAAGGGAGGGACTGATGAGGAAAGCTGGGAAAGAACCTCCCGGGCCACACATGGACATAGTAGACCTGAGATTTGAACACATTGTCTCTACCCATAGTCCACCATTGCTTTAGTCGGAAACTGGCAGCCTGTTCTTGAAGACCCAAGTGGTACCCCCTCCCTCCCACAAAGCATGTTTAAAAACACAAAACTTATTTTGTGATCAGTCCTGGATGAATTCCCACTTTGGACAATGAGGATTTTGTTTCCTTTTTAAAATTAATGATTTGAAATACCAACTTAAAAACCTTGGTTACTTGGCCAAATGCCAAGTTTTTCTTTGAGAAAGATTCTGGTACTAGATAAAAATAAGATGCATTTTAAGAAACCCTTGAAAAAAATTTGGCATGATTTTAAATTAGTTTGTTTTGTCTCTAGTTTTAACAATAGTATATGTTAGCTCACTTTCCGAGTAGAGTAGCTTTTGAATCAGTGACTTCCAACTGTATTGTGTAGAAGGCACCATTTTGTTAAAAAATTGTTCTTTTAAATTGTTCCATCTAAATGAATACTTTGGTTCTGTCCTTTGATCCCAAATCTGTTTTTTAAAAAACAGATTTACAAAGTATTGTCTTAGCTGAAAAATGAGAGATTACATAATTGACCTCTTATCACTGTGATGATATCCTTGTCATCTTGACACAGCCTAGAGTCGCCTGGCAAGAGAGCCTTCAGCAGGGCTCTCTACAGTAGGTTGGGTTGTGGGTGTGTCTGTACAGGACTGTCTTAGTTAACTGATGTGGGAGGGCCTCTTGTAGGGTGCACTGTTGCCTAGAGTGGCAGAATGGAGCTGAGTGCAAGCAAGCACGTGCACATTCATCTCTTTGCTCTTGACTGGGTGTGGTGTGACTAGCCGTTTGAAATTCCTGCTGTGACTTTGCTACATTATGAACTGCAACCTGGAATTGTAAGAGAAAATAAATCCCTTCTCCCCCAAGTTGCTTTCTCTCAGGGAATTTTATCAACAGAAATGAAACTAGGAGAGTCGCACAGCAAGCCAGCTCTGTGAAGTGTGTGCCTGTTGGCACTGCTGTCTTCCTGTGTTACGGGAGACTCTTAATTCACTGGTTTTCATTTGTTGTGACTATACTTTTGTTTGTGACCTGTGTCTAGCTGTTGAAGCTAATCTTGAACTTGTGAAATTCCCATGTAAGGTACCTGAATAGGTGGGGATTGCCATGCCTGGCTTACGGAGACCCCTTTAAACCTATTCCCCCCCCCCCATTATTTCATCTAAGAAAACTTTTAAGTATGACCTTGTGCCCTGTGGGGATTCAGTCACAATTTATTTGACATTATAAAGTTAGCTATCCCCTGTTTATCAAGGGGACTTGGAAGACAAGTCCGTATTCGTGTTAGCTATATACATCTTTCTTACTTTTATCTGTTTTAATCAGCCTTGTCTCTTGTATTTCCTGGTAGAAGTATCTTTCCAAATTTGTTGGTTCCTCTTTGCAGAAGAAAAGCTTTCCTGTTATGCCTTGAGTTGTTCCAAGTAGTCCTGTGCTAGCTAAAGTCCTTCCTAGTATAAAACAGAAGATCTTCAATTTTCTGAACTTTCAAACCATAGGTACAAACTGGTATCATACATACAAGGTTAACATTCTAATACATAGTGTGTTGTCTACTTAGTACAAAATGTAAAATGGGTAGCTTAAACAACAGGCATTTCTCACAATGCTTGAGACTGAGAAGATTCAGTTCAGTAGATTTTATTGTGAGGCAGCCTTTTTTTACTTGGTAGTTTCTGTCTCCTTGTGTGCATGCTTCTCTGGTATCTGGCAATAATCACATTGGACCAGAGCCTCACTTTTAGGACCTCATCTAACCTCCCCAAAGCTCTATCTGAACATCTAATGTAGGAGTTAAAAATTCAATACAGGAATGTGGGAAGGGCACAAACATTGCTATATTTCATGTAGGAAACACTGGAACTAAATTAAGTGTCTTATGCTAGTTATGAATACTTGAGTAAGTTTCTTTTTTGTTTAATTTTTATTTAAAAGGAATCTGTTACCACCATTATGACAATAGGGTTGTAAGTAAAGTGAGTTCTAGGGTATAAAGTACATAAAACAAATGAGAACATAACTAATGATAGTAAGAGGGGGCTTGATGAATTTGTTCCCGAGTGTCATTTGGAGAATGGCTCATGACTGTCTTCAGCACAGTACAGTTACCTTTAAGAATGTAAGAGAAAATACATAATTTTCAGAAAGTGTTCTCGTAAATGGAACTTAGGCTGGGAACAAAGGATTAAATGAAATAGTTATTAATTTTTTATCATACTTAATCTTTTTAACTTTTGATTGGAGTAGGACAAGACAATTTACCTAACTGCAAATGTAAATAAAAACCTTGGATGCAGTATTTTAAGTGATATTACTGTGTGGAAAACAGCTTTGGTTAAAATTCAGTATGTTGGCCGGGCGGTGGTGGCGCACACCTTTAATCCCAGCATTCGGGAGGCAGAGCCAGGCGGATCTCTGAGTTCGAGGCCAGCCTGGGCTACCAAGTGAGCTCCAGGAAAGGCGCAAAGCTACGCAGAGAAACCCTGTCTCGAAAAACCAAAAAAAAAAAAAATTCAGTATAAACATGCTGTTACTGCCTCTTAAAAAATGGCTAACACTTAGTCATATGTGAGGGTTAGCTACTTTTTCTAACTTCTTTTCTACCTTACTTAGCCTTTTCTCTAAAAATATGGTTGACTCATCATGAACTACCCCTTGCTCAGTCTCTCCCCTTCACTCCTCCAGCCTGCTTGTATTTCTGCTGAGGTCGTATTCTGTTTGTTTTTCAGATGAGACCCTTTTTGCTCTTCCTGCTGCATCTGAGCCTGTGATACCCTCCTCTACAGGCAAGTTCTTTCTGCCAGCCTTTGTCTCTGTGTATTCTGTCACTCTAGTGTTAACTCAACAGAGTACTTTGGATTTACTGAAAATTAGCACCGGTCCAAGAATGTCATTTTTACTGAAAAACAAAACAAAATAAAACAAAAAACCCTAAATTTGCATTTTATATGCTACATCCAAGGGAGGCATGGGCAAGGTTTGATTCATAATTGGAATTATTTAAGGAATTCTTGGACCCTTGATTTATATTTACATAATAACGATTCATTTTCTTCAAATAGTTTGCCTTTGTATAGCCACAGGCTTTTATATAAAGGAATGCCTGTCTCTGGCCTTTGATAATCTTGTACCCTGTTGAGTATACAGCTGTTTACTCATTAAATCTTCTCTTTAAACTAGTTAAAAATAGTTTTTTTTCAGTTAGTAACACCTGAAGTTTTTTTCAGATTTGATTTATGTCTCTGCATAGTAGGTAACTGCTTCTGAAACTGCATGCCTTTTTTTCTTTAGGTACTTTGAATTAATAACTTTATAGGGCACAGTGATTCAGTATACTCACTGTTGCATGGTCAGGTCAAGATGGTTAGTTTATCCATCATCTTAGATGTTTTTCATGTTTTTGTAAGGAGAGTATTTAGTCCTCACTTGGCTGTTGTATAATAGACAACATATTAACTGTGTTGTGCAATAGCCATGTACTTTTAAAATTGACTATAGTTTCGTATTTTCAGTAATGATCCAAGTCTTCATGTATTTATTAACTAAATGCTATTAACATTTTACTTTAATAAATTTTAAATAACATTTTACTTTAGTAAAAGCTTTTACTAACATTTTTATGGCTCTGTCATAAAACTTATATTCTCTCCAAGAACACTGGCATTCTAATTTCCTTTTCTATCCATGGCCACAGAAAAAAGCATGGATTTGAAGGATCAGCCAGGTGACACTGTTCCGTCTGCTCAAGAGGATTTCCCATCTGTCCCGCTTGAGACTGCTGCCTTTCTTCCTTCTCTGTCTCCTTTTTCAACTGTTTCTTTTAAAGAACATGAATACCTTGGTAATTTATCAGCAGTGTCATCCGCAGAAGGAACAATTGAAGAAACTTTAAATGAAGCTTCTAAAGAGTTGCCAGAGAGGGCAACAAATCCATTTGTAGATAGAGATTTAACAGAGTTTTCAGAATTAGAATATTCAGAAATGGGATCATCATTCACTGGCTGTCCGAAAGCAGAGTCACCCATACTAGTAGAAAACACTAAGGAAGAAGTAACCGTGAGGAGTAAAGATAAAGAGGATTTAGTTAGCAATGCAGCCCTTCATAATCCACAGGAGTCACCTATGACCCTTACGAAAGTGGTTAAAGAAGACAGAGTTATGGCTCCAGAAAAGACAAAGGACATTTTTAATGAAATGCAAATGTCAGTGGTAGCACCTCTGAGGGAAGAGTATGCAGACTTTAAGCCATTTGAGCACGCGTGGGAAGTGAAAGATACCTATGAGGGGACTAGGGATGTGCTGACTGCTAGAGGTAATTCGGAAGATAGAATGGATAAAAATTACTTTGAAGATAACCTGGAGCAAAAAAGTCATGGAAAAGATAGTGAAAGTAGTAATGATGACGCTTCTTTCCCCAGTACCCCAGAGCCTGTGAGGGATGGCTCCAGAGCGTACATCACATGTGCTCCCTTTACCTCAGTGTCTGATAGCACTGCAGCAAACAGTTTTCCTTTGTTAGAAGATCACACTTCAGAAAATAAAACGGATGAAAAAAAAATAGAAGAAAGGCAGGCCCAAATTATAACAGAGAAGACTAGCCCCCAAACATCAAACCCATTCCTTATAGCAACACAGGACTCTGAGGCCGATTATGTCACAACAGATAATTTATCAAAGGTGACTGAGGTAGAAGTGGCAAACATGGCTGAAGGTCTAACCCCAGATTTAGTACAGGAAGCATGTGAGAGTGAACTGAATGAAGCTACAGGTACGAAGATGGCTTATGAAACGAAAATGGACTTGGTCCAGACGTCAGAAGCTATACAAGAATCACTTTACCCCACAGCACAGCTTTGCCCATCATTTGAAGACTCTGAAGCAACTCCTTCACCAGTTTTGCCTGATATTGTTATGGAAGCACCATTAAATTCCCTCCTTCCAAATGCTGGTGCTTCTCTAGTGCAGCCCAGCGTGTCCCCACTAGAAGCACCTCCGTCAGTTAGTTATGACAGCATAAAGCTTGAGCCTGAAAATCCCCCACCATATGAAGAAGCTGTGAATGTAGCACTAAAAGCTTCTGGAGCAAAGGAAGAAATGAAAGAGACTGCAAGTATTAATGCAGCTGCTGTTCAGGAAACAGAAGCTCCTTATATATCCATTGCATGTGATTTAATTAAAGAAACAAAGCTCTCCACTGAACCAAGTCCAGATTTCTCTAATTATTCAGAAATAGCAAAATTTGAGAAATTGGTGCCTGACCACTCTGAGCTAGTAGAGGATTCCTCACCTGATTCTGAACCAGTTGACTTATTTAGTGATGATTCAATTCCTGAAGTTCCACAAACACAAGAGGAGGCTGTGATGCTCATGACAGAGAGTCTCACTGAAGTGTCTGAGACAGCAGCACAACACAAACCCAAGGAAAGACTTAGTGTTTCCCTCCAGGAGGCAGGAAAGCCATATTTAGAGTCTTTTCAACCCAATTTACATAATACAAAAGATGCTGCACCTAATGAAATTCCAACATTGACCAAAAAGGAGAAAATTCCTTTGCAGATGGAAGAGCTTAATACTTCAATTTATTCAGACGATGACTTGCTTACTTCTAAGGAAGACAAAATAAAAGAAAGTGAAACATTTTCAGATTCATCTCCAATTGAAATAATAGATGAATTTCCCACATTTGTCAGTTCTAAAACCGATTCTTCTTCTAAATTAGCCAAGGAATACACTGACCTAGAAGCATCCAACAAAAGTGAAATTGCTAATGTCCAGAGTGGGGCTGGGTCGTTGCCTTGCTCCGAATTGCTCAGTGACCTTTCTTTCAAGAATATACATCCTGAAGATGAAGTCCATGTTTCAGATGAATTCTCCAAAGATAGGTCCAGTGTGTCTAAGGTGTCCTTATTGTCTTCAGATGCTTCTGCTTTGGGACCTCAAACAGAAATGGGCAGCATAGTTAAACCCAAAGTACTTATAAAAGAAGCAGAGAGAAAACGTCCTTCTGATACAGAGAAAGAGGACAAATCACTGCCGGCTGTGTTTTCCTCAGAGCTGAGTAAAACCTCAGGTAATCAATCCGTGCACTGGCTCACTAACTTTTTGGCAGATAACATTTGTGACATAGTGTCTGATATATCATGTTGATTAGAATCTTTTTCACTAATTCAGTTAAAAGTTTACTAGACATGTGATGCAGACATACATGCAGGTGAAACACTCATACACATACAAAATTAATAAAAATCTAAAAAGGAAAATGATTAAGGAAAGTTTTAATTCTAGCCAAGTATGGTGATATAATACCTATATCCACACTCTACCCTGAAGGCTAGACAGGAAGATCACTGTGAATTTGTCTCAAAAACAAGAATACAAAGAAGTGTTGAGTACTGTTTTTACTTCTCCTCAGCACTCACCCTTGCTGTTAACATTGCATCATGGAACCAGGAAAAAAATTAGTAAAATTATCTTACATGATGTAATTTTTTTCTTTAGTGTTTCCTGATAACACGACAAGCAAGGGCTATTAAAACAGTCTTTTCATGCCGGGCGGTGGTGGCGGATCTCTGAGTTCGAGGCCAGCCTGGGCTACAGAGTGATCTCCAGGAAAGGCGCAAAGCTACACAGAGAAACCCGGTCTTGAAAAACAAAACAAAACAAAACAAAACAGTCTTTTCAGATGTGTTTATTTTGTCTTAGAAATGATTTAATATCAAATTTGAAGCATGACCATTTCTGTATCGTGCTTTTATATTTAAATAGACATTTTTTTCTAGTGAGAGATATGAGGCTATTTATGATATGAGATATCTTTAATATCTATATTAAATATAGATATTTTTCAGGAAAGTAATTATTGAAGCATGCTCTCATTTTATGAAAAGCTCAGATTATCCACTTACACTTTTTTTTTTTGGTTTTCGAGACAGGGTTTCTCTGTGTAGCTTTGTGCCTCTCCTGGATCTCGCTCTGTAGACCAGGCTGGCCTCGAACTCACAAAGATCTGCCTGCCTCTGCTTCCCGAATGCTGGGATTAAAGGCCTGTGCCACCACTGCCCGGCCCCACTTACACCTTTTATTTTCCCCCCAGAGCTGAGGACCGAACCCAAGACCTTGCACTTGCTAGGCAAGCGTTCTACCACTGAGCTAAATCCCAACTCCCCCACTTATGCTTTTAACGCAACATTTACCGTGCTTGTTTTGCACACATTTATTTATTCTTTCATATATTACATCCCTACCACAGTTTTCCCTCCCTCCTCTCTTCCCACTCCTTCCCCCCTCCGCTAGACCCACCTCTCCTCCCTTTACCTTCTGGAAAAGGTAGGCATCCCAGGAATATCAACCAAACATGGCATATCAAGTTACAATAAGTCTAGGTGCATCCTCTCATATTAAGGCTGGATGAGGCAACCTGGTGTGAGGAATAGGTTCCCTAAAGCAGGCAGAAGAGTAAGAGACAGCCCCGGCTCCCACTCTTAGAAATCCCACAAGAACACCAAGCTACACAACCATAACATAAGGTCAAATCCATACGGGCTCCCTTATTGTTGGTTCAGTCTCTGTGAGCCCGTGTGAGCCCTGGTTAGTTGATTCTGTGGGTTTTCTTGTGGTGTCCTTGACCCCTCTGGCTTCTACAAAACTTCTCCCACTTCAACAGGATTCCCATAGCTCCTCCTAAAGTTTCAGTTGCTAGATGAAGCCTCTCTGAGGACCATTATGCTAGGCTTTGGTCTATGAATATAGAAGAATATCATTAGGAGATGAGCTATGAGTGTGAAATTACATGGATGAATCCCAGCCCCCCCCAAAAAAATTTTTTTTTTAAATTGGCTTTCTGTTAGCTGTGTTTTCTACTTAAATTTATAGCAATTATGTTGTATTTACTAAATGCACCTACATTTTAGAGATGGCTAGCACTGGCTAGCATCAGACCAGTGTAGAAATTAATTCTCTGTTAGAGGAGATTCTGAATGTTTAGATAATGAATTGAGCAGGGAGATTTCCTGTAGCAGTTATCTAATTATTCTTTATCAATAAAAGCTCGGTCAGATATGGGGAAGAACCTGAATGATCAGAGAAGCAGTAGAGAAGCAACCAGGGACCTCCTTTCTCATTCCTCCATCCAAAAAGGCCGAGACTTTAAGCCCCACCCTACTATTTCCTGTGTCTCTATCTCTCTTCAGTCCTCCAAAACCTCTGTGACTAATTTTGGTTGGCTAGTAGCTAGCTCCGCCCTCTGATTCAAAGCAAACTTTATTGGCAGTATTGGGAGTGTCAGAATACTAACAAAATATCCCACAACAATTTCCTGTTTGATGGAGAGCAAAGACAATGCCAAGATTCTGGGTTCCTGCTGTGTGTGTGTATGAGTTAACAACATGAAGAATGGAGGTGGGGGGACATGAGAAAAAAAAAAGTTTGGGAGAAGATAAATTCAGTTTGAATATGTTAGTGTTGAGGTAAAGAAATTATTGATACCATACATAAAAAGGCTTTGAAACAGCTTGGCTGGCTATCATATGTGTATATTTGCCATTAACTTGGAGTTAAAAATTACAGCCACAGAGAGAAACAAGGGAAAACCAAAAGGCAAAGATAAATGGTTAACACACAAGAGTTAAGGATTGAAAAAGGAGGAAAGGTGCCTGATAAGTACAATTGATGTAAGTGGGTGGACCAGGACCCATACAGACTAAACATTGATAACAGATTGGGAAAAAGAAGAAAAATGCTAGCCATCAGGGAAATGGAGTTGAAGGGATTCTCCCCATCCCCCTTTTAGGGTTGGAACAGTTGATCATAGATGTTGGGATGGACTCCAGAGTTGAGGTGAAAGGATTGGCTTTGTAGAAGAAGGGATACTGTTGTAGTGAGTAGAAAGGAATGTGTGGATGGGTGTTTATTGCTAGTTACTGAAGGACTTGTTTGATAGTAGTGGTAAAGCAGTACGTGAGGTATTTGCTGAGAATGAGCTGAAACATACTGTTTCATACTTTGCAACTGGAGGATGCAAAGGCAGTGTGTTGCTTAATCATTGATGTGTGGTACATTGACTTTTACTCAGGGCCCTGTACATGCTAGGCAAGTGCTTATTATTGAGTTATACACTCTGCCTAGCGACTTTCAATGTGCTAAGTAGCCTGGATATGGGATTAGAGAAGGCAAGTGATTGTTTTATTCGAGGTTGTTCTGTTTTGCTACATGGGCCAGTAGGAGGACAGTGAGCCAAGGGATAAAATAGTTTGCAGTCCTTGAAATAATGGGCTGGCCTCCAGGTTGAAGTGAATAGGAAGTGGATAGAGAGTAGTAGATAAAGTGAATTCTAGGTCCAAATTAGGTTTAAGTACCAAAAGTGGTAGGAATGAAAATGTGATTCTTAGAATGTTATGGGGGAAAATAGTGAGATGTATGTGTTGGATATTGAGTTTAAAATTTTAGAGCAAAAGCAGTTCAGGTTGATAAGTGACCGAGATTTGGCCATGAAGAAAGAAAGTTGCTGAGGCCAAGAGGTTGAAATGCATTGCATATGCATTAAAGTCACTTAGGATAGTGACAGAGATTATGGTAAGGGACAGGGACTGGGGAGATGGCTCAGTGGATAAAGCACTTGATATAAGCATGTGGCCAGAGTTCAGATCCCCAGCATCTACATAAAAGTTTTCAGGCACAGTGGCCCACCTGTAATCCCAGTGCACTAGAGACAGAAAGTGGAATCCCCCGGAAAGCCTGACTAGCTAGATTACCTGAGTCAGCAATCTCAAGGTTCAGGGAGAGACCCTGTCTCAGTAAACAATCTGATCTCTGTGTGATGTACTTAAATGAGCACTCACGGACCACCAGCCCCCGCCCTCCAAAAAACCCACAACAATAACAACAACACCACCCAAGAGTCTTTGTTAAAAGGGACTTGGGGTAACTGACAGGGAAAATCTACAGGGGCAGTAAGAAAGAGTGTGACCTGGCCAGACTTCTAAAATGATAGTGTGGATCTCGAAGCAGCAATAGTTAGCAGAGTTCTTGACAAACCCTGTCTCCAGCTGTGCAAAGTACAGGAGAGTAAGCAGCCTTGATGGAGAAGCACCACAGGGAGCCACTGCTCAGGAAGAGCCAGGCCTTAGTGGAAAGGAGATGAAAGGAGGAATGCTTAGGGAGGAAAAGGGGATCTAGAAGAGGAGGCTCACAGTGCAGTAGGAGGTTTCAAGCAGCACAGTAAAATGGCTTTGGGGGAACAGTAGGCATGACAGTGAAGCAGAGAGCAGCATTGGAACACTGTGAGGTCACCTCCTACCTTCATGCTACCTCTCAAAACTTAAGCTAGTTTTCTTCATGTTTCTTAGGTTGGTTTTGGTAAAACTAAGGATCTGTAGCCCTAGTATGAAATTAAAAGGATAAAGAGCATGGGGTGGTAGCAACAGCGGTGAAGGCCTTTAATCCCAGCACTTGGGAGGCAGAGTCAGGTGGATCTCTGTGAGTTCGAGGCCAGCCTGGTCTACAAAGTGAGTTCCAGGACAGCCAGGACTACACAGAGAAACCGTCTAAAAAACAAAAACAAAACAAAAAACCCAAATGTATATATTCCATAAAAGTCACAGGAAGTAGATACAGTGTGTGTATAAACAAACAAAAACAAAACAAAAAACCCAAATGTATATATTCCATAAAAGTCACAGGAAGTAGATACAGTGTGTGTATAAACAATTTGAATGATATGAATTCTTTCTCACAATCTCTAGATGTTGGCTTTTTTTTTTTTTCCTATAAAAAGAATAAGAGATTAGGTTTTTCAGCTTGATGATTTTCTTAATTACAATAACTATCTTGAAAGCAGGCACTTATAATTGCTTTGGCATGATTACTTGAAGTGCTATACGGTATTTGGGGGGGGGAGACAAATCCTTTGTTCTCATGTAACTTACTCCCCTGTGTGTGCTTTGTGTCTGCACACACACACACACACACACACACACGGTTTTGTTAGAATAGCTTACAGGCTGTGTGTGGTCCAAATGTTCCAACCATGGTTATCTCTTGACAGAAAGTCCAAGGATCTGGTATAGCTGTTCAGTTTACATGACCATAAGTCTCAGCCCTCCCAGATAATTCCTTGAGAGCTGCTGGTATTCATTCTGTTTTGGAACCTCATAGAAGTAGGTAGATTCTAACACCAGCTAAAGATGCCTTGCCTTAGTGACAGGACAGGTGAACTTGCAGTGAGGTAAGTAGGCAAAAAGCAAAACCTTCTTTCATGTCCTTTGATCTGGGCTGCCCCACCTCACTTGATTCAGATTTAAGGTGGATCTTCCCAGCTCAAATGATCAAATCAAACTTCCCTACAGGTGTGCCCATCTGTTTGGGTTTTACTTAGTTGATTCCAGATGTAGTCAAGTTGACTACTGATACTAGTTGCATAGGTCCACCCCTTGTCAACTTGACACAAAATCACGTTCTGCTTAATTTCAAAATCAAAACAATAACCTTTTAGCTACTCTAAATAGAGCTGCAAGGGTTTTCAGATTCTCTTGTGATGGATATTACAGTCAGAATGTAAACCTACTTGAGATGGATGTGATAGTTTATCCTGTAATCCCAACACCGAGAGATGGGGGCAGGAGGACCACAATTTCAGGGTCATTTTGGCTGCAATTCCAGTTTAAGATCAGCCTCAAAAGTTACTTTTTTTTTTTTTTTTTTTTTTTTTTTTTTTGTCTAGGCTGGTAGCCAGGAAGCTGTAGCAATCCTCTTGTCTCTACCCTTCACTATTGTGAGGATAAAAGGCACACACAAGACCATATCCAGCTTCTTAGGTGGGTGCTGGGATTTGAACCAAAGTTCTTGTAGTTGCTTTGCAAGTGCTCCTAACCACTCAGCCATCTCTCCAGCCCAGTATTAGAATACTTCCTTTATATCACTGTAATCAGGTTGGCTTATGTAGCCAAGAATGACCATTATATGGCTAGCGAGATGGCTTAGTGGTTAAGAGCACTTGCTCTTGAAGAAGACTGGAATTTGGTTTCTAACACCATGTGGTAGCTCACAACTATTTGACAGCCTCTCTGACCCTCTAGGGCACCAGGCATGCATGTAGTACTCATATATACACAGGGAAAACATTCATACAAATAAAATAATACTCAAAAAGAATGACTACCTACTTCTGACTGTTTGCACCTTGCAAATATTGGGATTGCAGGCACTACCACTTCATGCAGTGCTGGTATTCAAACCAAGGTTTCATTCATACTACATAAGCACTAGCAGCTGAGCTATACTGTACACGATACAGTGTGTTAAATAAGTACTTAAAAATATCTTGCGTGTGAGTATTTTGCCTTTGTGTGTAGGGTGTGGTGTCTGGAGTCCAGAAGAAGGCTTCTGATCCCTGACAATGGAGTTGTAGAAGGTTGGGAGCCGCCATGTGGGTGCTGGGAACGGAAACCTGATCCTTTGCAAGAGCAGCAAGTGCTCCCGATGGTAGAGCAGTCTTTCCAGCCCCAAGCAAGTGCATTTCATAGAAATGGCCAGACAGACTCCCGCCTTCCTCCTTTACTCTTCCCTTTCTCCCCTCACCACCAGTGCCCTTTGTTCCGCTAGAAAGTTCACATCTACTTTCACGTCTCATATACGTACATAATGATATCATGTACAAGAATCACATACAGTCTTTCTGAGGCTGACTTAATTTACCTACCACAATTGACTTCAGTTACATCTATATTTTTGCAAATAACGTAACTTCATTGTTTATGGCTGGAAAAAAATGCCATTGTGTGTATGTATTGCATTTTCTTTATCCCTCTCTTGGTTGCGGGACATTAGGTAGGCTCCATGGTGGCTACTGTGAATGGTGCAAGTCTCTGCAATATGCTGACTTGGAGCCCTCTGGGAAAATACATACCCAAGAGTGGTATATCTGGATCATGTGTTAGTTAATTTTTTTAAAAGATTTGTTTACTTTTATTGTATTTGTATGAGTGTTTGCCTACATTTATGTATGTACACTGTGTACATGCATGGTGCCTATGGAGGCCAAAAGAGGGTGCCAGGTCCCCTTGAACTGGAGATTCAGATGATTGTATGTCATCATGTGGGTGCTGGGAACTGAGCCTAGGTCCTGCAAGAACACCAGGTGCTTTTAACCACTGACCCACATCTCTGGCCCCTATCATTAGTTTTTTGTTTTGTTGTTTTTTTGAGGAACCTTCGTACTGAATTCCATCATGGCTGGATTCATTTACACTTAAATCAGCAATGTGTTAAGTCTAAAACCTTCCTAGCATTTGTTGTTAACTGACTTTAAAAAACCCTTTATTACATGTATCTATTATTTTCTGTGTGCATGGTCATGCTTGTGCCTGACGTGGCTTCTGTGTGGAGGTCAGAGCACAACTGTGAGTAATCAGTTCTCTCTTTTCCACCGTGTTGGACCTGGAGGGGTCACACTCAGGCTATCAGGCTTGGCAGACCAGTGTCTTTACTGGATGAGCCACCTCACTAGCCTGTTATGTTTGCTTAATAACGGCTGTTGTGACTAGTATGGGATGGTCTCTCCATTAGTTCTAATTTGCATTTCTCTGACTACTAGTCAAGTTGAATGGTTTTTCGTGTGTTTATTGGGCATTGTGTTTCATCTCTTGAGAACTTCCATTAGTCCATTTTTGAGTTCTTTGTAGATATTAATCTTCTTGTCAGATAGTTTTTTTCTCCCATTCTATAGGCTGTCTACTATGCAGAGCTTTTTAATTTTTTGAGATCTTGTTTATCATTGTTGCAATTGTTGAGCAATTGAAATCCTGTTGAAAGTTCTTGCCTATGCCTGTTTTGAAGTATTTCTTCTCTAAGAGTTTGAGAGTTTGGGTTATTACATTAAGATCTTTGATCCATTTGTAGTTGACTTTTGTATAGGTAGAGAGATAATCCAGTGTCATACTTTTATATGTGGATACCCAGTTTTCTTAGTATCATTTGCTAAAGATAAAGAGGCTGCCTTTTCTCCAGCATTAGTCAAGCGGCTGTCATTGTGTAGTTTTACCTGGGCCTTTTGGATGTGCGCTTGCTCTTGTGCCAGTACCTTGTTACTTCGTTCTTGCCCAGTAGTACAACTTCATCCAACACAGTAATCTCTCCAGCATTAATTCTTTTTGCTCAGGATAGCTTTGGCTGTCTGAGGTCTTCTGGGTTTCTTTTTGAAACAAAAGCAAAAGATTGTTTTTTCTGTTTCTGTAAAGAATGTCATTAGAATTTTGATGGAGATTGCATTAAATCTGTAGATGGCTTTTGGTTGTATAGTCATTTTTATAATACTTTGCCTAGTCAGGATTGTGGGATATCGTTTTTTGACTTCCTTATTTTTTTTTCCAGATTTATTTTATGTGCAGGAGTGTTTTCCTACATGTATGTATGTGCTTGGTGCCCAGGGAGGTCAGAAGAGGAGAAGAGCATTCATTTTGAGAATGTTGCTATGGTCCAACAAGCGTTAACCATTGAGCTGTCTCTCCAGCCACATCTTCAATTTTATTCTTTAGTGTCTTAAAAGGTTTTCATGGTAGAAGTCTTTAACTTCCTTTGTTAGTTTATTTCAAGGGTTTTACAATTTGAAACAGGTTTCTCTGTGCAGCCCTGGCTAGCCTAGAACCTGAAATTCTCCCTATCTATAGACCAGACTGGCCTTGAGCTTAATTGAGTTCCTGCCTCTGCCTCCTGAGTGCTGGGATTAAATGCTCTCCACTTCTCCCCACTTCACATTGTTTGTTTATTTTTATTTTGAGGCAACTATGAAGAGGGTTTTGTCCCTGCTTTGTTCAATGGTGTGCACTTTGTTGTTAATATAAACAGCTACTGGTGTCTTTTTTAATGTTAATCTTGAATCCTAACCATTTTGTAGAGAGCATTTATCAGGTTATGAGCCTTCTTGTGGAGTCTTTAGGGTTTCTGATGTATAGAATTGTAACATCTGAAAATAGGATTTTTAAAATTTCTTCCTTTCTTGCGGCTTGCAGCAATTTGCCAAAACTAGGATTTCATATATTGGCCATTTGTGCTTTAGTTTTTATGAATTGTTTGTCCAACCTTTGCTCATTTTAAAGTTTCAATATTCTATTTATGATTTCATGTTCCTTATATGCAGACTGAAAATTCTTCCTGTTACAATATTTGCTCCATTTTCTAGAGATTTTTATGCTAGATGATTATAGCATTTCAGTGGCCTGCTTGACATATCTATCGCAAAGGAAAGCCTGTTTTTTTCTTTATTACTTGTCATTTCATTCTTAATTCTTTTTTTTTTTTTTTTTTTTTTTTTTTTTTTTTTTTGGTTTTTCGAGACAGGGTTTTTCTGTGTAGTTTTGCGCCTTTCCTGGATCTCGCTCTGTAGACCAGGCTGGCCTCAAACTCACAAAGATCCTCCTGCCTCTAATTCTGATTTATTTATAATTGTCTGGATTCTAGCAGAGTTATTTTCCCCATCATATTCTGATCCAGCTTTCTGGTGCCAGGCAACCATTCTAACTGAAGTGCTGGAAGATTTGAGTGGCCTTTGCTAGATTGCCAGTGGTCCTTTAGGCAATCAAATCCAGACTGGAATGTTGGCGCCACCTAGTGTTGGCAATGGAAAACCAGTCCTATGATTAAATGTCGTTGGTCACACAAAATTTTAGTGAATTCACACTTGCTAATGATTTTAAAAACAAGTTTATAAACAATTTTGACATTTTATACAGAATTAAATGTTTGAGTCATGCTGTTATAAGCATTTTGAAATGACCTTGAAGATTCCCCTAAAGTGTTTTCATTAAAGTAAAACATTTACTTAACTTTAAAATTTTAAGTCTAGAGATTAGAAATAAATGTGTGTGTGTTTTCTCATTGAACAACATTTTCATTTTCTCTGGATTTTAATATTCACTTATTGAAATTGCTATGTGAAGTTGTTAAGAGACTTTGAAAATGCTCTTTTTTGCATTTTATTTTTTTTTTAATTAAGAAATTTTCTACTCATTTTGCATATTAACCACAGATTCCCCTGTCCTCCATCTTCCTTCCCCCTACCTTCCCACCCCCCCCCCATTCCCACCTCCTCCAAGGCAAGGTCTCCCATGGGGAGTTAGCAGAACCTGGTACATAGAGTTGAGGTAGGTCCAAACCCCCCCCCCACACACACACCAGGGTGTCCCACCATAGGCATTGGGCTCCAAAAAGCTGGTTCATACACCAGGGACGGATACCTATCCCACTGCCTGGGGACCCCCTAAACAGTTTAAACTAAACAACTGTCTCGTCTATCTAGAGGGGCCTAGTCCAGTACCATGGGGGCTCCATAGCTATTGGTCCACAGTTCATGCATTTCCACTAGTTTGGCTGTCTGTCTCTGTATGTTTTCCCATCATGATCTCGATGTCCTTTGCTCATAGAATCCCTTCTGTCTCTTACCAGTTGGACTCCTGGAGCTCAGTCGTGGATCTCTGCATCTGCTTCCATCAGTCACTGGATGAGGGCTCTATGATGACAGTTAGGGTATTCACCCATCTGATTACCAGAGTAGGCCAGTTCAGGCACCCTCTTGACTATTGCCAGTAGTCTAAGGTGGGGTCATCCTTGTGGATTCCTGGGAACTTCCCTAGCACTCTGTTTCTCCCTATTCCTACAGTGTCTTCATTTATCATGGTATCTCTTTCCTTGCTCTCCCACTCTGTCCCTGTTCCAACTTGAACCTCTTGTTCCCCTATGTTCTCATCCCCCATCCCTTGCCCTCCATTACCCCCCTCACTCTCAGTTTGCTCATGTAGATCTCATCTATTTCTCCTTCGCTGGGGAATCCATGCATCCCTCGTAGGGTCCACCCTGCTAGTTAGCCTCCCTGGAGCTGTGGGTTGCAGTCTGGTTATCCTTTGCTTTACATCTAGTATCCACTTATGAGTGAGTCCATACCATGTTTGTCCTTCTGAGTCTGGGTTACCTCACTCAGGATGATCTTTTCTAGTTCCATCCACTTGCCTGGAAATTTCACATGATACCATTGTTTTTAACATATGAGTGATAACTTCATTGTGTAAATGTACCACATTAATATCCATATCACGAGTCTTTCTCCATTTCTGAAGTTGAGTTCAGCAGTGTTGAAGTACTGACTTTTAGTCCATAGAGGGCATTAGATTACAGGGTGTGGTAGGGTTTGTAATTAATGTCTCTCCATAATAAAACATCTAGTTTTTTACCTTTGTGTTGCTCAGAATTCTGAAATTAGTTTCAAGACTACTGTGTAACTGTCACTGTTTGATACTAGAAAAAGATTCTGGTTTTCCATAGTTAGTAGAAATAAGAATTATAGTTTCCCCAAACAGTATACAAGCAATGTCTTAATCGCATTTTCAAACAAATGGCTGTTTGGTTTTTTTTCCTTCTTATTTCCTTGTATCTCTGAACATTGTAAAGAAAACAAACAAGCCAAAGGTTTTGCTGGCTTCATAAGTAGTAGAAAGAATTGGGAAACTTGCCTTGAGAGAGCTGGATGAGGTGGAATGAGTAGACAGCAGTGTGGTCTTACTGCCGTCGGTTCTTTTGTTTCTTTTTTTGAAACAAAAACTACATAGCCTTGCTATGGAGTGCTGCCTGCCACCCATGCTGAGCTGTCACGTGTGCTCTGAGACAGTCCCTTCTGCTTGACATCCTTCCTAGTAGATACAGGTTTGACAAAAAAAAAAAAAAAATATGGCTCACACATGCTACTTTGTTTTATTTTTTATGAACACTTTCAGATTTTTTGTTTGTTTGTTTGTTTTTCGAGACAGGGTTTCTCTGTGTAGCTTTGCGCCTTTCCTGGAACTCACTTGGTAGCCCAGGCTGGCCTCGAACTCACAGAGATCCGCCTGGCTCTGCCTCCCGAGTGCTGGGATTAAAGGCATGCGCCAACACCGCCCGGCCCTCATATTTTTTATTAGGAACTTATTTAATAATATTTTTCTTAATTAAGTGCGCATAGTAACAAACTTAGTGTTTTGACTGAGCTATGGGAAGAGAGACAGTGTTTTAGAGCAAAGTACTTTTCAGAAATGAGTTGGGGGATCTTTGTTGGTTTTTGCTGTTATTGTTTAGCATTACACATAAAAGCTTGATTTGTGTGTGACTCCTCCTTTGGTATTCTGTATTTTTAAGAGAAAACTAGAGTACTACTCCAACTCATCAAAATATCATTTTGCAAGTTGCGTTGTGTGTCTATTGTTTGAGAATTATACTTGAAAGAAATTCATATGAAACTCACCAAGATGAGGTTTGATATGAAAATATGACCCATAAATTACATATTCATAAATTTTGCTTTGTTGGCTTTTCAGATTAAAGTATTTTGCGTAGCTAACTTAACTGCAGTTTTAAGACTGAGAGAGAAGTGTGTAAAAATGTCTTGATACCTGTTAGCTAGCTAATTTTCTCTATACTTAGCAGGAATTGTAATAACTGAAATTAAAGATTGAATACTTACTGAACTTAAAAGCTTCCAGTTTGCTTTCTTAAATATAAGTTCACAGTTCTAAAAGTGCATTAATAATTCATATGAGTGTATTATTGCATTCTTGGCACTTTAAACAAGTGAAGTACTATAAATGTGTGAGTTCTATAAATGCCGACTCCTTTTACTTTAGGAACTATGCAACCCAAAGGTAGTGTGCGAATGCTTTACTCTCTTAACTATTTCTTAGTCTTCTGGTTCTTGTTCTGTTGGAGCTCAGGTTAGAACCCCAAACCATGAGCCTGCTAGGCTTATGCTTACCAGTCAACTGCATTTCTTGTCCTTGTTTGTCAGCTTTGGTTTTGTTTTGTTTGCTGAGACAGGGTTTCTCTGTGTAGCCCTGGCTGTCCTGGAACTCATTCTGTAGACCAGGCCTTGAACTCCCAGAGATCCATCACCTCCTGGTAAGGTGAACTGTCTGTCAGTTTTAAAGAGATCATTTAAAAATGCCATTCTGGGAGTATTTTGTATTTGTTGAATAGTTTTGGATGCTAGACTTAAGAGGCCACACATTTTCATCCTTGATGTGGTCTGATGACAGTGTTCCCAAATAATTGCATTATATAAAGGCTTAGCAAGTAATGTTAAATATTAGTTTTTGAACTGAAAATACCTTAAAAATTCTTTTAAAATTGCTTTCTTTTATTTGTAATTGAGCAAGAGAGACAGATAATTGGGGGTTGGGATTTAGCTCAGTGTTAGGCCCTGGGTTTGGTCCTCAACGCTGAAAAAAAAATTGAATCATTGGCATTCTGACCATTGAAAGACTTTGCAGTCCACACACTTAGAGCAAGTTTCAGAAAAAAATGCCCCATTTCAGTTCAGTAACAGTCCTGAGATACATGGACCTCTATACATAGATTATATATATTATATTTTGGCATGCCATGTATTTAAAAATATTTTAGCTGGTTGAATTGCCACTCTGCATTTCCTTTTTTGCTTATGCAAATGTTAGCATCAGGTAAGCCAGTTGTAGAACATTAGAAAGACATTCTGCACTAGAATGAGTGCAAGTTTAATAAACTTTGAAAAAATTAGAAATACTGTATTCATTTTTATGCTTATTAAATCATGCCATTTTCATAGGAGAAATGATACATTTAGCATATGACTATTTCCCCCAGCCAAGATCTATTAATAGTGTCTGCAGTACTAGGTAGTTATTATTAAAAGATTGAATTGAAGCAGGTGATGATTCAGTATATCTGGTAGAATCTAGATTTCCAAAAACATGAAGAAAAAAAGCTTAGATGGCTAAAATTGAAAATTTCTCCACTGAAGTTATTTATTTAATAAACATAAATAACTAAATTGATTTTTTTTCTGATCATACCTTCCAGGATAAGTGCTTTATAAACCTTAGTAAACCCAGAAGAAAGGGCAATTCCCAACCTTGAAATTGGTTATTAACTCACTTGGATCAGTCCATTTCTATCTTGTGGGTTAACTGTTGATGTTAGAGTTTCAAGTGAAACTTAAGAAAAAAAAAAGAGGCAACAGAATTGA
The DNA here is from genome assembly GCF_004664715.2 of Peromyscus leucopus. Classification (NCBI taxonomy): domain Eukaryota; kingdom Metazoa; phylum Chordata; class Mammalia; order Rodentia; family Cricetidae; genus Peromyscus; species Peromyscus leucopus. The sequence goes on along the minus strand of NC_051071.1, from coordinate 5,171,518 downwards.
ACTACCCCTCAAAAAGAAAAGAGAAATCTGTGTGGGTGCGGACACAGTTCTGTGTCCGTCTCGGGTGTGTTTAGTGGTTGGCTCTGTTGGAAGAGTCTTTCCCCTTTCTCTTGGTAGCGGCCCCTTCCCCTGCAAAGGCAGCTCCATTTGGTATGAGCAGCAAGCAAATGGCTCGGACACTAAACAGATAGAAGGGGAAGCATTAATGTCTGAGTATTAGTAGCCTAGTTACAGATTGTACTGCGTCAGCCTGCTCCACACCCCGAAGACGTCAGGTGACTCCAGTCCTGCAGCAGCTGTGCAGCGGGGAGACTGCAGACTTAGGCTGAGGAAGCAGGGATTTCATGTCTCAGGGAGAATTTCGCAGTTCACAGCTTTTCTGTTGGTATGCATAATTTGTAATTGCTGCTGGAGGGCAGATCGTGACAAGAAATGGACGGTCAGAAGAAACACTGGAAGGACAAGGGTATATCTTTTAATTATTCATTCGTTTTTTATGTAACCAGTAAGACTTCCGTGGGTAAGCTTTGCAGTTTAGGGCTGAAAGTGAAGGCTGAGCATGTAATGCCAAAGATTAAACAAACAGCTGCCCTTTTCTGTGTTTTCACAGTTGATCATAGGAAAGAAGTCAATATTCTGTTCAGTCCTGTTTGTCAGGTTCCTTTCTAATCTTGCATGTTGAAATTTGTATGGGATTAACATCTCATTTGCTGGTCACTTTGGTGTGGAAAATGTATAATTATTTCTGTAGTCGGTGATGGCATTTCTGTGACGACTTTAAATAAATGCCAGTTGGTGTGCTTGAAATCTGTCTGTAGGTTTGTAGATAGCAGAATTGCATTGCAAGAGGCCTTTTTTGAAAATTGAATATGAACCTTTGAAGCTCTTACTTGAATGCTTTTAAATTTTTATGTATCTTGAAATTATTCAGATGTATACATAGTTTTAAATGCATATCTAAATTTAAAGTACTAGCCTTTGTCCTTGTAATAACCAATCATTGATCTTGATCCCCCTCCTCCCCCTTGAAAGCTTAGATCCTTTTGAATCTTAGTGGATCACTGTTTAAGAATTTAAGCCTCCAAAGTGTAAAATGTTGACTATTGAATATTTTAACAGCATTTTATTATGTAGCTTGTCAACTGCTGTTTAATGAGAGAGAGAGGGCTGTGTGTCTGAACACTTAGAATAAGTTGTCCTAAAAATTATTAGAATTGTTTTTAATAGGCTAAAAATAAACATTTTACTCAAAGAAGATTTTTTGTTCTGTTTTCCTGGCTACTTTCACATCTTATAATTCTTTTAAAATGTTATTTCCTTCTGGAACAAAGTTATTAAGATAGGAATATGTTAAAAGCATTTCTAGAGCTGAGTAACTACAATGCCCTGCTTTTTAAAAAAAAAAAAAAAAAAAAAAAACCACCACAAACAAAAACTGCTCAGTAAAAAAAAGTGGGGGAAAGGTGAATTTAACATTGAATTTACATGAGACTCTGTTAAGGGTCTTTTATTCAACATAAAGAGGAGGAAAATAGCTGTGAACATTTCACATATGAGCTTAATAAAAAGGATTTCTCCTTATCTTAGCTATAGTGTTGAAAATGAAAAGTGAACCAATACACTAGTTTTTTGACAAGTTAAAATGATACCAATGATACTATAATAGGTACTGAAAAGCCACAGTAGGGCCACTTTTGCAACTTTCCTCTGTATGAATGATTTAAACTGTAGACTGCTTAATAAAATGTTAAGCTTTTACTTAAGGTTAAGGTAATGTAAAGATATACAGACAAGAAACTATGATGCAGTAGAATCCATCTTTTATCGAAGATTTGTTTAATTATTTAAAGGCCCTTAAACATAAACACAGATTCACTCTTGTTTGAGTACCTCTACAGAGGCTTGTCTTATTTATCTGTAAGCCTGATGGCCTGGTGCTTGTTAGTGCCTTTTGTTTTTTGTGCTTGTTTGAGTCAATCGGACCAACTTAACTATGTTTTTTCCTTATTCAGGGGTTGTTAATTAATGTTTTAGTGTTACAGATCATAGAGTAAAATTTAAATGGGAAATCACTGAGATATGAGAGAGAAATGAGTTTTTCCTCACAAGTGAGGAACCTAGAAGCAGGAGTCCAGCTGAGGAGTCTAGGTAAACTTAAAATATGTATGCTTACATCTCCTCATTCCTGTACTCTTGAACCCCCAGATTCCCAAATCTGATAGAAGTAACACATGTTCTGATTTAAGGGTGACTTTTTTTTGTTTGTTGGTTCTTTGTTTTTAGGGTTTTTTTTTGTTTTTTTGGTGAAGTTTTAAATGTGTTTGCTATTTGGGTGATTTTGTTTTTTCTTATTAGATCTTTTAGGCTAAAGCCAGCATCATAATTGGAAACCTGAGCGTTCTTTTTCAGATACCTCCACTGAATTATAACTGGGTCTTTGACAACACAACAGGAAAGAATTTCAGGACCAGACAGTAGGAAGAAGAATTGGTGCATTATTAAAAGAAATTCTAATACAAGCACAAAGGTTAAGACGTGCCCCAGAAGAAAATACATTACCATGAGCACAAAGTGTGGGCTTCTCAAAGAATTGGAATTAGCAGTAGGCATTATGCGTTTTGGTGGCACTCAAGGTACATCTCAAAGGATTACTAAGAAACTTTCTATAAATGAGATGATAGAATATGTCTGATGGTTCCTTGGGTGGGGTCAAAGTCTGATAAGTAAAATCAGGAGCCACTAGGGTTGACACAAGGGAATTAGGACTTTTCTGCCTCCCTCCCACCCCCTTTTTCGTTTGGTAAGTGCAGCTTCTGATGAGATTCCTAGAAAACTGCAAATGTTAATTATATTGGAATTCTTGATTCTTAGTTGGTAAAAGGCTTTACCAGGGTGAGGGGCTCCTTTCCCTTCCCATCCCCATAATTTTTCCTGACTTCCTAACCACACCTGCTTCATAATCACTAAAAAGATATGATCAAGACAGTGACTTGGATTTTCTGGATAGATAGGACAATAGCTGAAAGATAAATTGGGATCAAAGATGATGGAAAGGTAGAAGATCTGGGTCAGATTTCCTCAGACTTCTCTGTCTGGTTCATAAAAAAGATAGCTGTGATTCTAATTGGTCAAAGCAAGTCCTACAGGGCCTGGCAATCTGGTATCATTCATTTTATAATTGGGCAGATTTGAAAAAACAGCAATCTAGGATTTCAAGCCTCAGTTTTAGTATATTTTGATTTTGGCAGGTAAGAAACTTATTCTAAGATTTAAGTTTGTTCTATTGTGTGATTTATAGGGGTCCAGTTTTGAAGTTCTTTGTTTTTTTATGGCAAGATGCCCTAGAAGACACTTGGTTTATAAGAAAATAAAGAACTTTCTGGTGTTTTAAAGTAGGGAATAATAAATGATAGCAAGTTCATAAGGTTGGTTTGTGGTGTTGTGTAAGTTGGAGAAGAACCTAAAGGCCTGTGTTTGGGATGACTGTGGCTATGCCCAGATAAAAGACCGTCCTGAACCTCATCAGAAATAGGAATGAAAAACAAGTAACAGATTTGTGGAAACTTGGTGACATTTATAATAGATTGTAGGACTACGTGAAGTTGCAACCAGAATGAAACTACTATGTTTAGCAGATACAAGGTTTTGTTTTTGTTTTTTTTTTTTGTTTTTTTAAACAAAACAAAACACCAAATTGAGTTCCAGACACTTTGAATTTGAAGTGATGGAAATGCCAAGAAATGATAAGGAATGAGAAACAAATGCAGAGTGAAGAAAAGTATCTTTTTGAAAAACTGAAGATAGGGAAGGAAAGCTAATAGCACCCTACATTATGGAGCACCTGGAAAAGTTGACTCTCACAGCAGTAGAAGGAGCAGGATAGTGTAGTTGGACGTTTTCCTGTGTGACCCCAGTAAACACATAGAGGCTTATATTAATTATGAACTATATGGCCATTAGCTCAGACTTATTACTGACTAGCTCTTACATTTAAATTAACCCATAATTCTTATTTATGTTTAGCCACGTGGCTTGGTACCTTTTCTCAGCTCTGCCTTGTCATCTGCTTCCTCTGTGGCTGGTGACTCCAGACTCCCCCTTCCTCTTCCCAGAATTCTCCTCTCTGCTTGTGCCACCTATAGTTCCTGCCTGGCTACTGGCCAGTCAGCGTTGTTGTTTTGTTTTTTTTTTAATCAACCAATCAGAGCAACACATATTCACAGCATACAAAACGACATTCCACAGCAGGATAGTGTTGCTTCACCAACACAGAGGACTAGAGATTTCACCAACACAGAGACTGGCTGTAGAGAAGCTGTTTACTCTTATGCTTTTTCTTCCAATTTTTATTTTGACCATGTAGTATTTAAGGCCTTATTTTTCCCAGATAGATGTGATTTCAGCCTTCTTTAAACTCATTTTTTGATTGTCAGTTTGTGTCTTCTATTATCATTATGAATGGGCTCTTTTTCCTGTAAATTCCTTGAAAGCAAAAAAACTGATTTCTTCACTGATCCTCATTGACATTCAACAACTTTTCTATAAAATGACAGAGCTTTAACAGTTTACTCCTGGCCTTGAGAAAATACTAATTGTTTTTTTGGATTGGGGATTTAGGATTCCCCTTTTCCCTTTTCTTAAAGGAGTGATGGAACAACTAATAAATTAAGAATTTTAGGGGACCAGAGAGATGGCTCAGCAGTTATGAGAAATGGCTTCTCTTCTAGAGGACCTGGGTTTGATTCCCAGCACCCACATGGCAGCTCACAACCATCTGTAACTCCAGTTCCATGGGATCTGATGTCCTCTTTTGCCCTCCATGGGTGACAGGGACACACATGTTGCACAGACATAAATGCAGGCAAAATACTCCTACATGCAAAAGTAAATACTTTTTAAAGAGGTGTTTTTGTTTTTTGTTTTTCCAGACAAGGTTTCTCTATGTTACAGCTCTGTGTAACACTAGAACTCTGTTTGTAGACCAGGCTGGCCTCAAACTCACAGAGGCCTGCCTCTGCCTTTCCCCAAATGCTGCGATTAAAGTTGTGGGCCACCACCCCCAAGGAATCTTGTCATTTACATTTATTCTAACCATATAGTTTTGTAGATAGGAAAACCAAAGATACTGAATTATTTGCATAGGACCATAAAGCTGTATCCTGAGGCCTTTATTTTGTAGTTTGTGTGTGAACAACAAAAGAGCGATGGGAAAAAGCTAATGACCGTGTGTTGATGTTTGACCCATGCATAGTCTCATTGTGGCAGCTTTTTGTATGTGGTATACCATTTACCATTTATTTTTATGTGATTGCTCTTCAGTAAAAGAGTAGTAGTCTGTTACGCCAACTGTGGAAAAAGGTAGGTGTGGTTAGTAGGTTAATATTCTTAAAAAGATTAAGTCTACTGAGACCTCCACTGGGCCTGGGATATAATTTCTAAGGACTGGTTTACATACTTGAATGTAGGAAGAACACTTAAGCAGTGAATACAAGTTCTCTCTCTCTCTCTCTCTCTCTCTTTTTAACTTGGTCTCATCTGTTGCTAGGATTTGGGCTTAAGGGTGTTGAAATTTATTTAGCCAGTGTTGTTTGAGAGCTATGTTCTGAGACCAAACTACCCTTCTCCGCTTTATCATAGCCAAGGTGACTTATACTACTGGGTAAATGCATGTATGTATGGACATATATTTCATTAATCTATTTAATGATTTTCACACTTACTTCTTATGTATGTGTGAGGTGGTGGCTTTTCTCAATATATCACCACCATTTATTTATTTTGTATAAATACAAACCAACTGAAAGATGAAAAGCCATGAAGTGTTAACAGTCAGCTTGCATGTCGGTAGGTGAGAGTTGAACATTGAAATGGATTTGGGGATGTCTCCTTTCAGACTACAGACTTGCAAAATTGTGATTTTCTTTAAGAATGTGAGCAATCAAAGCTATTGTGTGTACTCTTTCCATGTATGCAGTCTTTTATAACTAAAAATTATCAAGTTTTGGGCAAGTAAAGAGAGTTGGGTGGGAGTAGATATGATGTGACATATTAACGAGAATATATTTAGTTTTAACTTAAAATGGTATTAAATCTGTGGATTTTCATATGAATAGGAAATTATACCATGGTTTAGAAAAACTAGAAATGTGAAGTTAGGGATATTTTCTGCTTTGTTTTTGTGTTGATCCTCCCCCCATTTAAAATATTACTTAGTTGTGTGTATAAGTGTGTGGACACCTCATGCACCAAAGTGGGAGATGAGAGGAGAATTTCCCGAGTTAGTTCTCTCCCATGGTGGGTCTTGGGCGTCAGACTCACCTGAGTCTGAGTCTGGCTTGGCTTTGTGGCAGGTGCCTTTACCCCCTTGGTCATCTTGCCAGCCCTTTTTAAATTGGAAGCTGTATGAAGTAAATCAATAAATCAATGGTTTTAATTACTAGTGAGTTGAGTGTGGTGATGTGGTCACTATTTTCTATTTTTTTAAAGGCATTTTTAGAAATAGGGCTTTAAAATAGAAACCTGGCTTGAGGCTAACTTTAGTGTGAACTTGATCTAAGGCAAATGGAATAGGATGACTTGTGCATGTACAGCAGTTGGTCTGGCACTATTTTTAGTGATAGCAGATGACACTGTGATTACCAAATGTATGCAGCTCTTCTTACTTTGCATCGAGCCATTGAAAGAAAGACGAGTTCCTTAGCATTTCAATTTTAGTTAAAGTGCATTATACAAAATAATCAAAAGTTTTCTAGTTTTTCAGAAAATTTTGAAAAACAAAAATAAGACTGCAGGGAATAAGTCCTTTCCCCCCCTAAATTACAGGTATTAATTTAAATTGATTGACATACATGTTTTCCACAGTTGTGAGGGGGAAATTGTTGTTCAATTCATCTTGGATCTTTAAAAAGGGTGTTCCATGAATATTTTATGTAAGAGTTAAAAAGGTTCTTTATAAAAATAAGTCCTTTATCTGATACTTTTTAAAAATAAAATTTATGTATATGAATGTCTTGCCTGATGTATGTCTGGTATACATGTACCTGGTGCCATAGAGCTTCCCTCCTTCCTATACTTGTATGCATGTGTAGGAGTTGTGTGTGTGTGTGTGTGTGTGTGTGTGTGTGTGTGTGTGTGTGTGTTTGAAAGTGATCCTGGTTCTATAAGAAACTAGGCTGAGTAAGCCATGAGGAGCAAGCCAGTAAGCAGCACTCCTCCATGGCCTGTGTATCAACTCCTGCTTCTAGATTCCTGCCCTATTTGAGTTCCTGTCCTTCCTCCCCAATTTGCTTTTGGTCATGGTGTTTCACCATAGCAATAGAAAGAAACCCTAACTAGGACAGTATCCCATATCTTTTTAATTTCACGTAGATATTCTCCTTGGCCTTTGTGATTCATTTCACATGCAATGATTCTTTGCCTATATTCTGCCCATTCATCAAGCGTGCAGATGTGCAGCAGTGTTTTTGTTTTTTTTTGGCCCTACTTAGTTTTATCTTTTCTAAAAAATCTTGTATAAAACAAGTGTCTGTTCAAATATAGGTTACTTTTCAAGGACATGCAGAAAATGTGAAAATAATTAAATTTAGTAGAAAGGAAATGTGAAAACTGCCTGGCAGTGACGGTAACATGATATGAATCACACTGCAACATTTTGAAGAACTTGAATATGCTGACCTTTCTGTTTGTACCGTGCAGAGTACTTTTACACTCTGTCTCGTTATATCCATGACCTGCCACTTCTAAAGTGTAAAAAAACTTTTTAGAATTTTTTTATTTTTTTCTCATTATTACAATTATGTAGTTTATAATTGCTTGAAAAGTAATAGGATTATGCACTTAGTGATTCCATAAAGTTTATGCTTGGCACATAATAAAATGTTTCTAGGAAGGTTCAATTTTAAACCATTTAAGCTTTCTTCTACCCACAGAAACCTAGATCTTAAAAGAAGAGGGAATGTTTTAAAGTTGCATAGGCACAGGCTAGTGGTGATAGTAGAGGTTCATTGATTAGGCCACTAATGGGGACTTGAGTGTAGGACTGATGCATGACTTTGTGCTACATATGAGTCATGTTAGCTTCTGAAGGGAAAAGAAATGATAGAGGCTGGAGTTTGATCTAAAGTAGACAGTTGCAAACCTAGTACTAGGAGGTGGGTCTCTGAAGCCCTGGCCCTGGCCTTTTCTTTCTGCTACATTCATTAATATGTAAAACAGATTAATTATAACCTTACCTAATCTAATCATTAAAACTCTTTGAATATTTCTGCTTTTACACACACACACACACACACACACACACACACACACACACACACACACTGCAAGTCTAGTTGTAATAGTCATTGGATGCTCTTAATAAGCATAGTGAGTACACTTGCATTTACTCCTGCATTTGGCCATCTTCCCATTAATGATACTAGAGACTAATAAACAAATGCTTTTGAGTGCTTTGAGAACCAGACATTTTTATAAAAGAGCATTTTTATATGAGTTTAAAATGATTTGATATTAAATGAAAGAAAAAAATACTGATCTGTTCTCAATTGGCATTATCTTAAAATATTATTGTGTGTATTGGGGCATGTGTGTGTGGAGGTCAGAGGTCAACTTGGAAGTGTGCTCTTCACTTTTACTTGGGTTCTGAGGAATTATCAGCAAGCACCTTACCCATTGAGACATCTAAGTTTGGTTTTTGTTTGCTTGTTTGTTTTTTGAGACCGGGTTTCTTTGTATAACAGTTCTGGCTGCCTTATAGACAAGGCTGGCCTCAACCTCACTGAAATCCGCCTGGCTCTGCCTCCCAAGTGCTGGGATTAAAGGCGTGCGCCACCACTGCCTGGCTGGACATCTAAGTTTTAAAATTCTTTTTTTCTTTTCTGTGTGGTTTACAGTGTGGCATTGTAGTTCAGGTTAATTAACTTAATCATAATGATATAAATTTCTTTTTCTCTTTATGTCTTTACTACTTAAATATGTGGATAATAAAGGTGGTGATTTTTGTGGCAATATTAATATCAACACAAGTATCAATCCTGAGTTTACTAGTTTATTATGCTTAGTTCTGTATAAAGTGTTTTATATTAATCATCTTATTGATGGAAAATCTTGATTCACTTTCCTCATGTAATGAATCACATCTCAGTGAGACAATTCCTATTCTTATACACAGTTTAACGGTGAAGCTCTAAGCGTAGAGGGTTTAGTGACTTGCCTGGGGTTACATCGCTAGCAATTTAGCACTGTTGACGGAGTCTAGGTCACCCAGCTCTAGAGCCTGGAGTCTGGTCTTACATAAGACACTGTTGTAGGACACAGGGGCGCCTCACAGGAATTGCTCTGCCATTGCTGTCAGTGTCATGTCACTGCCTTCCTTGCGCTCCCAGGAGGAGACAGTGACATTATTAGCTTTTGGAAGATGTTAGGTCCTGCACCTTTATGTTTCCTGGCTTCTTAATGACAGCTGGATTCCTCATTTCAGAGTGTTTTTGAATTTCTTTCAGCTTCTTTGTCCCATTCTTGAGTTCTCTTAAAGTGTAATATTTACTTTAAAACTTTGTAGACTTGACTCCATAAGTTGTGTAGCCCTAGGAAAGATAATTTAGCAATTGAAAAGAGCCTTAAAAGTATATTTCTCATTTTCAGGCTTCCTATTCATTTCACTAGGTTGTCTTTCTGTTTTTGAGTTATGATCATGTTATGTATACCTAGTTGGCCTGGCACTTGCTGTTTTTAGTCTGGTTAGCTTCAAACTTACAACCACCGGTGCCTCTGCCTTCCAGGTGCTAGAATGCCACCATCGTGCCTTAGCCTAGATTGAATTTCAGTGTTTGCTCAATGTCAGAAAACTATTGATATTGTTGTGATCTCTTTATTGACTGATATTGTTCATGGTGTCATTTTGACTGCACAGATTGAATGTTTCAAGGTCTGGTCAGTCTTCACATGCATTTGTAGGAACAAGTTGCATGCATCAGAACTGATATAGTTATTATAGGTGGAAGGCTTAAAATCACAGTCTGAAAATAAGCAACAAAAGGAGCTGTGAATATATATGGAATGGAGATCCAGCTCAGGACTATGCACATGCTAGGCATATGCTCTACTGCTAAGCTACACTTCAAGCCTCACTTACTGAATGCTTAAGATACGCACTCAGGGGGATTAAGGGCTTTGTAATAATGCTTAGCATTTTATAGCTCACATACATATTTTCCCCTACAAAAGTACCTCTGATGATAAATAGAAACCCTGCATATTTAGGAGTTCTGGGGATCAAAACTAAAGCAGCCCCTTAAATTGTGACTTTTAAAAATGTTACCTTCTTAAAATTAGCAAAAATTAAAAATTCTACTTGAGTATTAACATACTTGTTCTACTATAAAATGTGTGAAGTATTTGTTCTGTTTTACTGTTTCTACTTTACCATCAAAGAGCACTTGGTACACTTCAGAGTTCTACTTGGGTTGAGTACAATCTGATCTTGAGACAACAAGCCTGTGGGTAGTTGAGCTTGCAACAGCCCTGTTTCCAGTGGCCCAAACCTGACTGGCTCTGTTGGCTTTGTCTGACTCCACACCACATGCTACGGAATATTATAGTGTGTAGAGTTGAGATTGTTTTTTTTTTTTTTTTTGACCACTACAATATTTCTGACATTTTCTTCCCTTGAAGGAAATTAGTTTTTGAGATGTCTAAATGCTGTTTCCCCTCTGCCTTTTACTGTAGGTAACTTCTGTTAGTGCCAGGCTAAGATACCATTTTAGGATTTTCAAAGAGCTTCTAAAAGCCAACCTGTAAATCTCAGATTTTCAGCTGTTAGTTTCAATTTTTCAACATTTTAAAAAATTTATGGGGCTGGAGAGATGGCTCAGTGGTTAAGAGCACTGACTGCTCTTCCAGAGGTCCTGAGTTCAATTCCCAGCAACCACATGGTGGCTCACAACCATCTGTAATGAGATCTGGTGTCCTCTTCTGGCCTGCTGTCATACATGCTGTATACATAATAAATAAATAAAATCTTTAAAAAAAATTAATTGTATATACTTAATTTCAATAGCCTTTTTAGTTTATATTCTCTGTAATTTAAATATCGTGAATAGTATGAAGAAGAAATAGTGTCAAGATGATGACAAGGGACCTCGGCCAGGCCTGAGACATTTAAGAGTAATGTGTAGCTAGAATTATTTGGTCACGTAGGTGGGAGGTTGGCACGAAAGAAGGTGTGTGGTAAAAAGTGCAAATGTAGCGTTACACTGACAGGCAGCTTACAATGAGTTTAATGACCTAGGCTTGAGTCCTCTGTATGTAGAGCAAATGCAAATGTGCTGGATCCAAATGGTTAAAATCATATTCTAATTTCAGACTTCTTTGCATTTTTAGTTGTTGACCTCCTCTACTGGAGAGACATTAAGAAGACTGGAGTGGTGTTTGGTGCCAGCTTGTTCCTGCTACTGTCTCTGACAGTGTTCAGCATTGTGAGTGTAACGGCCTACATTGCCTTGGCCCTGCTCTCTGTGACTATCAGCTTTAGAATATATAAGGGTGTGATCCAAGCTATCCAGAAATCAGATGAAGGCCACCCATTCAGGTGAGATGTCTAAAAAACGACAATAGTGTGAACAGGGTTAGTAGAGACTTCAGTCTCCTATCTGTAGAATTATAGGCATGTGCTTTCTTGGTTGCTTAGAGATAATTATATAGGAAGCTCTATCAAGAGCATCTGCCTTTGAGATTTCTTGTGGTAGAAACGACTGGACTCATTTATTAGTAGATACTGGTTATCATAATGGATTTAGTTCTGTTGTCTTCACTGTTTATATTTGTTTGCTCCCTTGTTGATACCTTAAACGCTATCTGATACTATACACCTTTTCCATTGCCCTCCACAGTGTATATTCTTACCTACACTTTACTACCGTTTTTTCAGGGCATTGCATGGAGAGGGGAAGAAACAAGGTTTTAAATGGAGCTTCAAAATATCAAAGTCATGCCACAAACCATGAACAAGTATGATTTCAGAGCAGTTTTAATGAAATGTATGAAAATGTCATAACAATATAACTTCTAAATTATCCACAGTATTAGTTTTATATATCATTTAGTTTAAAGTTTTTTTAAAGACTACAGTTTTTTATTTTTATATTTCTCTTTAAACATACCTTTTTTATAAAGGCATTTTATAGTCTTGTATAAATTCAGCTGACGTGCCAGTTTAAGTTTGTTGAACAGTTTTCCAGTTGCCTAGTAGCACTGGTGCAGGTGAAATTGTACAGTTCATTTCCCTGTGTAAGTGGGAACAGTGATGAGCAGTGTGTTACTCTCTCATATAAGTGCCTGCCAGTGGCACTGGTGCAGGATGCTGCAGCAGCAGAAGCAACAGCAGTAGTACAAAGAACAGAGTTCTAAACTTTCTTCAGCCAAATCTGTATTTCTAAGAATTATATGGTAAGACTGCTTGTTGTGAAAACAGGTGGGCCCAAGTTCTGACCTCTAGCACCTACATGAAAACTGGTCACTGCTGTGGATACTTGCAACCCAGTTGTTGGGGGTCAGGAACGAGTGGATCCTGGGAGCTTGCAGGCCAGCCTAGACAAATAGTGAGCTTCAGATTCTGCCTCAAAGGTTTGAGGAAGACACCAGACACCTCCTCACTGCCACATGTAACCACATACACACGTGCACATATACCACATACACTTATTTCATAGTGTAATTTCATAAATAAATTACTGCTGCCTTAAAAATTGATGGAAAACTTTGAATATTTTAATTTGATATTTATTATTGACAGTGGTATACCAGTGTTTTACAGTGTTGTACTAGTAAAGAAATATTCTTGATTCCAAATAGTCTAAGTAGGGAAAATATGTCTGTATTCAGAGCTGGATATGGTTGATAATAGTAGAAGAAAACATTGTTTTGAGGTATGAAAGAGTGGTAGATTACATTGGGGTATTAGGGACTCATATCTGATATGGCTTCATGTCTGGGTGGAATCTGAGGTGAGGCTAGTTTATGGTACAAGTTGTCACCAGAGACAAGAAGTGAACTTTAGGAAAATAGCCTGCTGACTAAGGCATTATGGCTTAAAAAATGTTTTAAAACGACTTGTTTCTGGTTTCAAGATGGGGAACAGTGGGAAGGTTAACAAAAGCAGGTGGGCTCTATGGTTGAAAAGTTGAAATGGAAGTGATTTGAAAACATCTCTTTATCTGATATATATAGTTGGAAACTTGACCCAGAGAATTTAAATGCTTTTGCAAGATTATTTAGCTAGCAAGTAGCCAATCTTCTAATGCCTTCAACCCAGACTCTTGTTATTTTAGGGCACTTAGGTAAGGCTGATCTGGCATTGACTAAGAGAATAGATTAATCAGAAACAGGTTTGTATACTGATCGAATATTTCAGTGTGCAAATAACAGACACTTAACAAGAGGAGACATTTGGGGCATATTGCAAAGGCAGGTAGGAGGCAGGTTGTCTCAAAGGACACATATGTGGAGACATAGGATTAGTTTGGGTGTTGTGCTTCAGATAGGAGAATAGTTTAGCTAACATGTCATCTTTGAAATATTGACCACTCCCAAATTTATACCTTCTTGAATTTAACGTGTCTACCCACTACAGCATACATGAGGGTATGAAAATAGAAAGTTTTATTGGTGTTGCCACTGTACTTTTAGCAGCTACTTTACAGTTTAGTATTTAACATTTTTGACAGTGAAATAAGTGGGACCTTTGATAGTAGAACTTAATGAGATCGTGTAATTTCTGAGTGCTTTGGAGGCCCCAGCTGTGTTAATAAACACTCTACTCATTAAATCCTCATAACCTCCATTTTAAATGAGGAAGCAGGTTTAGAAGATTAAGTTTGCAAAGTTAGATGACTAAGAAAATGATAACACCTAAGATTTAAACTCAGATCAGCCTGCCTTTAAAACAGGCTTCTATTTCTATTTCAGTTGACAGTGCATACCATTAAAAGTACCTTGGGAATTTGGATTTTGTTTATTTTGTTTGAGATAGAGTTTCATTCTGTAGCTCAAGTTGGTCTTGAACTAGCAGCAATTCTCTTAGCCTCTCAAGTGCTGGGATTATAAGCATGAGCTACCACAGCCAGTTTACTTGTTTTTTTTTTTTTTTTTTTTTTTTTTTTTTATAGTAGGCCTTTGTAGTAGATTGTTGTAGACTGTTAATCTTTTATAGATCTGTAATTACTGATTTTGACATTTGGGGATCAGTGGCAGTTATGGTCGGTTTTGTTTTCTTAGGGCATATTTGGAATCTGAAGTTGCTGTATCAGAGGAATTGGTTCAGAAATACAGTAATTCTGCTCTTGGCCATGTGAACAGCACAATAAAAGAACTCAGGCGCCTCTTCTTAGTTGATGATTTAGTTGATTCCCTGAAGGTAAGTTTATTTTACTTTTCACTTTGCTATATATAGAATTTAATATCAGAAAGGCTAGTTATATATAATTCTATTTTTCTATACTCAAATAAATCATGAAGATGGAATGAAATCATGTGAATGTAAATTTAGGTTTTAAAATTCAGTGTCCTGTGTTTAGACTTGTATGAGAACTAGTTTGCCATTTTTCTTAAGAAAAAATGCTTTTAGAAAAGAAATTGAGAGGAAAAGTGGGTTGGTGACTTCTTCAGATGGAAGTTCATTTAGGGCTCCATAAAATGACGCTGCTTCATCCTGTCAGCACACAGAGTACCCCCGCGTAGCAGGGAGAGAATGGCACAGTGTCTTCTTTAAAGGTGATGGATATCAAAGCCGCCGTCATTCAGTCGCACACTCTATAGGGAAGGGTCTTTTTGGGTAAACTGTGTGGTTGATTGGTAAATGGCACTGGTGGTGGCACTGGTTACCGGCGGAAAAGTCATGAGCCACTACCAGAGTTACAGAGAGCTTTATGAGAAGGAAGGAGGGGATAGGAGAGAGGAGAGCCAAGTCTGGAGAGAGAGAAAGATGGCGGGAACAGAGCAGAGCAGGGAACAGAGAGGGGGTGGGGTGGGGTACACATCAGGCTTTTTTTAAGGTGCAGATTGTGTGACCACACCACACACTGTACGGAGTTGCTAGTCGCCAGTGCCCTTGATGACGTAAGATGCAAGACCCTAGCTGCTCATGGACGGAGTAAGGGCAGGATCCTAACAGTGGTTCCACATGAGAATTTGCTTTCTGCATATTACTGTATATGGGTAGCACAGATTCCATCGGTTTATTTCCACTGTGTAAGTAAGTATACTTACTTCATCCAGGGCATTTTCTTAAAATTTTTCTTAGTGAAAAAACTTGATTTAAAAACTAAAAACTTAAGACTCAGGTGGCTATGGGCCAGGCATGGTGACACATGACTTTAATCTCACAATGCAGGAGGTAGAGGCAGGAGACTCTATGAGGTCAAGGACTAGCCTGGTATTCAGAGAAAGAGTTCTAGGCTGCCCAGGGCTACATAGTAAGTCCCTCCCCCTCCACCCCCCTCCAAAATATAAATAAAATTACATTATAGCACTCAAGAGTCTGAGGTAGGAGGGTCAAGTTTTAGAGACAGCATTGCCTTTCCAAAGAGAGTTCCTGTGTGTTAGCTTTATGTGTATGGTCCTGTTTGTACATTGTAGTTTTTGATTCCATGGAAAAGCAAGATTTTCTGCTGGAGTCCAACTCCAGTGGGGTTCAGGTCCCAGAGAGGAGGTGTGGAGTCGGTGAAGGGGAGGAAGAGACTGACAGGATCTAAGGGTGAATCGGGATGCTTGCCACTTTATTGGGGGGGGACGACCTACACCTTTATATTCTATAATTGCACAATAGTTTAGCCACAAGCAAGATTGAGAGCAGACTCAATGATTCAGGGAAGAAAGCGGCCATCAACTTTATCATGACATTTTTCCTGAGACAAAAGTAAGTTCAGGAAGTATCTAAAAGCCTGTTGTTCTTTAAGGTTTAGTAACTTCCCCTGGCACCCTTTTAATCTTCCTCCTGAGCAGTCTCAGCCTTCTTGGTCAGGAGGTGTCAACCAAAATATCTGCTTTGGGGATGAAAAGGGAATATTTATTCCAAACTGCCAGGGCTGTCTCTGGGGAAGCAAGGAAGAGCTCTGATGGGGCCTGTGAGCAGGGATTGAAGGAGTCTAGAGGTTAGTGTTGACCTTGACAAGTTAATAGGCACCCCAGTCATAGTCAATGGAAGGGTCAGAAGTTCCTCCTGCCAGAGATAAGGAGAAAGATTGCCTTTTAGCAAGCAGAACTTTCCTCAAGCCCCTGAGGGAGTGGGGGCCCACTACCAAAGCCTGACCTTGGGAAAAGAACCAGACACTCCACTACAAATAAGAGCAATTTCTTTCCTTGAGGGGCTGGGTGCAGTGTTTGCACCATGTAGAATAAATAAGCACTGAGCTGTTGCCTAATTGCATTCCTTTGTGTCTTAGTCTTACCATATGGGCTTGTTCCCCTCCTGCACTCCCAAAGGGAAGGCCTTACTCTCTTTCTATTATACCATACCATTCTGATTCCTCTATATTTATTAACTGAACTCTTGCCCTTAATGGCTTCAGGCTCTGGATCTGGGCCCATTGTTTCTCTTGACTGTTAGATGTGCCCAGTTAGTAAATCTTTAACTTTTGTTCTGGGTGTAGTTAGGGGGTTACACTTGGTGTAATGGGGATTTCTGTGTACAGAGTCATCATGCTGTATGGTTCCATAGTAGCAGGGATTTTTCCCAAAGAAGTGATTTCCACAAAGAGTGGAGAGTTGTGATTGCAGTGTTGAAATGCTGGAATTGATCAAGCAGCAGTGCTCACCATGTGGAAAATTTCCTTCTGAGAATGGACTCCTAAAAAAATTTTTTTTTAATCTCAGCACTCAAGAGGCAGAGGCAGGCAGATCTGAGGCCAGCCTGGTCTACAGGGGGAGTTCCAGGACAGGCTCCAAAACTACATAGAGAAATCCTATCTTGGTGTATGTGTGTGTGCGTGCCCCCCTATCAGTTTTTGATTGGAAATTACTTTAATGTTAGTCATTATGCGGGGCTGTGTTATTCATTAAATGATGCTGTTTACCGTGTGAGAAAGCCAGGAGGCACAAACAAAGCCCACTGTAAGAGTTTATTAGGGGAAGAGGAACAGAGAGGATGTGCTTAGGCCTATGGAAGATTGTGCAGGGAGAGAGGAGGGAGGGGTCTGTGACCCACTTTTTATGGACTCCCCCCCACATGCACATATGGGCCAACATAGCTTCGCCATGCATGTGCATAGATTACGCGGTCATGCAGCAGTCAAGGATGTAAGGCCCTGGAATGACTAAGCATCTTGCCAGCCAGTGCATGCACGGTCATGGAGTTGGGGGGGGGGGGGGGCGGGGAGGGCTAGGAATTCTATCAGTTTAAGTACAGTGAAATGATGAGTCAAGAGTCTAACTGATTGTAATATTCAAGAAAAACAAATCTCATTTTTTTATAATAGACAAGCTCTGTAGCTTTGATAGAACAGCTTTTAAAGAAACACTTGAAAACAATTTATCTAATTCCCTGTCTTCATAAGAGTCAGCTGTCTTTGGTGTCCTCAGATGATAGAATGTACACTTTTAGATTCTAGGTCATAATTAATTACTTGTATTTGAAACCTTCCTCCAAAATTGAAAAATTTAGAGCCACTCTTGCAAACACATGACAACACCCCCTCTCCGTTTTCCACTTCCTTTAAATTCCTTTTCTCCCTTTCCTCCAGTTTGAGGGAAGAGTTGATTTCAGCTGTCATCAAAGAAATGATCAAATTCCAGGGCGCTGAAGTCAGCACCTGAGATGAACTGGCAACCTAAGTGTGCCTGGTCAACTCTAGGTATTGACTTGGTCAAAAAGAAATAGGGCATGTTGTTACAGATTCCTCTCTTTAACTTCGTGCCTGATTGTTCCATTCATTTTACTCCTGAAATAATAAGCTTTTTAGTCCTAGACAATATTTCCAGGTACCCACAAAATGATCAGTAATCCACTTTCAGGTCAAAGAGTATGGGCTAAATCACCGTAGAAATACTTCCTAATCCATTCATAATGTAGCTCAGACATAAACATTTTAAGCCTTACTCATTTTTTTTTTTTTTTTTTTTTTTTTTTTTTTTTTTTGGTTTTTCGAGACAGGTTTCTCTGTGTAGCTTTGTGCTCTCTGGAACTCACTTGGTAGCCAGTGGCTCGAACTCACAGAGTCTCTGCTCTGCTCCGAGTGCTGGGATTAAAGGCGTGCGCCACCACCGCCCGGCGCCTTACTCATTTTTAAACATTGGGTCTTACACTGCTTTAGTGTTGCCCAGGCTAGGCTGGCTCTGAGCTTCTGTTTCTGCTGCTAGAGCCACAGATGGGTGTTAGAGGTGTGTATCACCTGGTACTGTGACAGTGGTGTTCTTACCCAGTTAAGGGTTAGTTCAGTTTTTGTGATTAAGGAGCTTTGGGGAGAGCTCTTGTTTTAAAAGTTATATTTTATATAAATTTACCCGGGAAGGTGAAGGAGCTGGAGTTTTCATTCTCTGAAGTTCTGATTTAATTTCTCTGGGAACACTGAATGGAGGATGGCTGTTTAGAAAGTTGTGCTATAAAACCCTGTTTGTCCCTACCTCCAGTTTTAAAAGAAAAGTATATCATACCTGCTGGTGTATGTCATCTTTGGCCCCCTAGAGGGAAGCTTAACGAAGTTCCTATCTTATAAGTCAGGCATGTGCATGTGGGTGTGTGGTGTGCATGTCTTCGTGTGCCGTGTAGTGGTCAAAGGACAATCTGGTGTTGGTTCTTACCTTCTATTGTTAATCCCACCAGTTGAGAATAAGACCACCACCACAGTTTAAAGCCAAGTTTGAAGCAAGCTTTAATCAAATTCTGGCCAGGTCCATGCCTGTGTTCCCAGGAAATGAACCCAAGTCATGTTTTGCAAGGGCTTAAAAAGGAAGAACCCATAATGCACCACATTTCCCATGAGATCCAGTTGGGAGCAATATATCCTGATGTACTTCCTGTTCACATACCTCCCACCCACATGGGATCAAGCACATGCAGATGGGGAGTGAACACATGTGGCTTGTTACCCCCCATAAAGAACAGCCTCCAGCATTTCAGGAACTATCTGTCTTTGGGCAAGGGGCTTGCAGATCAAAGGCATTTTTGTTTCATGGATCTTTTAGGCACAGTAATTAAAACTTAAAATGTAACTTTGGCTCTCACACTACCTCATTTTATTTTATTGCTGTTTGCTGTGTGCACTGAGTTACTGGCTCAGAAGCTCTGGGGTTCTGGATCCTGAGAAGAAGGATGAGGTCAGAGAACCACCTGATCTCGAACAAGGGAATCCCTTTGACACACCAAATCCAAGAGATTGTTGTTTAGTAGGGACTAAGAGCGGGCATTTTCAGTGGGCTCTTACATGTGTCTGTAGCATGGCTACAGGGAAAGATGTGGGGGACAGTGATGAATGAAAATAGTTCTGTGGCTCTACTGTAAACTTGCTCAAGTGCACAAGTTATATTTAGTTTCTGGAAGCTATAAAGCTGTGAAAGGGGAAAGATGTGCTAGTAGAGTCATCCTTCAAACCTTTCTACCAGAAGTTCTGCAACCGTGGCTAAAAATGGGAAGAATTTCAAACTTTAATTTCAGTTATGAGTACCTGACATTTTCTACTTGGAGATTAGAGTGTTGTTCTTTGTAGAATTAATGGTGGTTTTAGGCATTGAAAAGATCTTTTAATCTGTAGTAAGTGTGCTTATGAGAATTTGAATACCACTCCTTTTGTTGAGTGAGTACATGGAAAAAGATATTCTTTAGATCAAGAGTAGGGAACTAGCAGTAAAAGAGGCACGATGTGGTTTTCAGTTTGCCATGCCTACCAAGAATATGTCTGACCCATGGAGGCCCAACCAAGTACTGAGCTATGAGCCTAGGCTGAGCGAGTGTAACCCGATGCTGGAATCTGCTCTGCGTGAGGCATAACCTTGAGCACTGCAGCCTCGTGTGTAAGCTGAAGTGGTGTGCTTGGGTTACTGTCTACTGTGCCTTCCTTTGTCGGCTTCTGCCAACTTTTGGAGCTCGGAGGACATTAAGCACATGATGAGTAGCTTCCTGCTCGCAATCTGCAATGGAGACGTCATTTGCAGAATCCTCCGCCTGTGACTCCCTCATGGTGATGTCACCTAGAGGGCTTGGGTCCTGGACTCCAGCCCACCCCTTCTCTGTGGCCTAACCCTTGGCTGCCTCTATCCTGCCCTCAGCTGTTGTCTTAAATTTGCCTGAATGTGGTCACTGGGCTCCCAGCAGGATGGAGGGAAGCTGGTCCTCTCGATGGGGTTCTGCTTCTGCTTTCACACAGGGGAGGAAACTGGAGGCTTCCCTTTCACCCCTTCTCCCCGGCCACTGTTAGGCCACTGTTCATGTCTGTAAGTGCAGGTACTCATTTTCTGTTGAAACCAGTTGACAGAAAAATTTTCACTGCCTGGGATCCAAGAGTGGTGGTGTCCATTTTTAAAAAGTTCAAAACAGCAAGCAAAAAACAATATGAGATGGATACCTTATGGGCCCCATAAACCCATTATTATTATGTGGCTCTGTGAAAAGTTGCCAATTCCAGCTTTAGTTAATGGAGGAGCTTACTAACTTTACTCTTCATCAATACTGTTGTTACATATACATAAATCATCACCATAGGGGCTGGAGAGCTGGCTCACTGGCTAAGGGCACTCGCAGAGGACCTAAGTTCAGTTTCCAGCACCCTTATGGCACCTAACAACTGTCTATAACTCCAGTTACAGGGGGATCTGACATCCTCCATGGGCACCAGAAGGCCTCACATGGACATAACATGAGCAAAACCCTCACACACATAAATTTTTTTTAAAAGTCACCATAGATGGTGGTATCATGGTAATATGTTTGTCATCTCCTAAATCAGTCACAACAGCTGCGGGACACAGCAGAAAGCTTTGCATTAGGGAATGTAACAACTCAAGGGTTTTCCTCTTTATGATGTAAACAAGTGGCCAGGGATGTATTACCTGCAGTAGTTAAAGTGGATGGGAACATTTCTGGGCATGCTCCAGAAGTGTAATTTCCCACCATGAAGTGTAAGCCAACGACAGAGGAAAGGATACATCCTTTCTTATATCCTGTATTATTATTAATATATTAATACAGAAATGTATCCCTGAAGGTGCCCACCTTTCTTTGTGGTTACCAAAAGTGCTGATCATGAATGCTGCATAAAATTTAGACTAGCTTAGTGCCTGGCTTGAAGAACTGCTTTAAACATGTCAGTGAGCTGTATGATATTGCAAGTTTTAGAAATGAAAGAAAACTTTACAATCTTGTCGAGCCATTCATGAATAAAGTGTGTGTGTGTGTGTGTGTGTGTGTGTGTAAAATAGTTATCAAAATGAAATTGTGTTTTAGCAGCAAAGCCTTTACAGACTATTTCATTTGCTGTTTTATTTTTTAAATCTTAAATGGGCCAGATTATTAAAAAAAAGTACAGTTTAGTTTATTATAACCTCTGGCCCCTGGAGGAAACAGTGAAACCTATATTGCTGTAGTTGGACACTAGGCAACTTAGTAACCTTTCTGTGCTTCAGTGTCTAAGTGCTGAGGTGATAAATAGATGAAGTTAAGAGGGATAAATGAGTTTGTTGCGTCCAGCACCTTAATGTTTGGTAAGTAAAGGCAGTTAAGGGAATAGTGATCAATTACATTAATTAAATGTTTAAGTCAGTTACATTAGATAAAAGTAGTATAAAAGTTTGAAATGTCCCTTCCCCCTAGGTTAATTGTGGTCCTCAAACACCTGAAACTTAGCACTTCTTGCTCCATTGCTTATGCCTGCTATTTTGGTGTCTGAATTACTTAGTTTGTGTATTTTCTCAAGCATCTTCAGCATGTCAGTCAGTAGTTAATGTTCAGTGCTTTGTTGTTGTTCCTATTGGAAAGCTAGACAGTGACTAGAGGTGGAGAGATGAGCAGG
Source organism: Peromyscus leucopus (assembly GCF_004664715.2). Taxonomy (NCBI): domain Eukaryota; kingdom Metazoa; phylum Chordata; class Mammalia; order Rodentia; family Cricetidae; genus Peromyscus; species Peromyscus leucopus. The sequence continues at coordinate 5,149,526 of NC_051071.1, read as the reverse complement.
GTGTCCCTGCCCCACGGTTTCTGGTGTTGAAGAAAACAGTTCTTCTCTTAGCATGTATTCCAGTCAAATCCAAATTCTGGTCTAATTAGGATTCTGAATTAAGACTGGTAACAGCCTAAGTGAATATTTGTATGACTTGGTTTTCAAGGTCTATGCCTTGTTAGATTGGCATTTAGATGGATAATTTTTTGGGAAAGTTCACTTGAATTTTGCTTATCATGGGCTCTTGTTTGCTTACAGTTCGCAGTGTTGATGTGGGTGTTTACTTATGTTGGTGCCTTGTTCAATGGTCTGACACTGCTGATTTTAGGTAAGTCTACAAAAAGATTGAAAAGTACTTAGAGATATTTTGGTAGAAATTATCCTTATTGGAAGAAAAAAGAATATAAATTTGAGGTTGTGAGGTCTTTAAGTAGCTGATACTGATTGATACTGTTTTATTGAAATGCTATGTTCCTGAAGACTATTCCAGCTAACAGTGACAGACCCACCTTACCTGATGGTACACTCCTGAGTTTAAATGGGATACATGTATTCTATAAGGTTTGTGAGATGTGATTTGAAGCTAAGTATAGTTCCTCAGCTGCGCTCCTGTCCTCCACACCTGCAGGAGAATGTGAGCACATACACAGGCCTTAGGAGCACTGCCTAGTTGTCTTGATTACTGTTGGCTTGATCGTTTGATGTTTACTCCCAGAATGATACCAGTCTTTTTTTTTAAGTTGTGTATTTGCTTTTTCAGCTCTGATTTCACTCTTCAGTATTCCTGTTATTTATGAACGACATCAGGTAATTTCTTAACTATCACTTGCAGAACATAAAGCGCTCACCCTTACTATGTAGGACTTACAAAAGAGCTAGTTTCCAAACCTGGTCTTAAGCCTTTAATTTTTTGGTATGTAGTAGTGTTTGATGTTCTTTGGCGCTGGTAACTTTGTAATGATTTATTCTCTTTCTTAGGCGCAGATAGATCATTATCTAGGACTTGCAAATAAGAGTGTTAAAGAGGCCATGGCCAAGTAAGTACACCCTGCGACTTCTTTACCAAGGGCGAGGGCAGCATTCTCCTGCACACCTGAGTCAGTTCAGCATTGACAGAATGCTCCTCCTAAGTGCCAGCATTAATTCTACATTTGCCTTTTTTTTAAAAAATACATTGTTGATACCTACATTGTGAGGCAAAGATGGAAAAATATACTTTGTATTTTGGTAGCTTTAGGATTCTCTAAATAATACACCACATAGCATGTTTTAAATAAGCAGAAAACAAACAAAAATTGACATTTTCCTTTATTTATAGAATCCAAGCAAAAATCCCTGGATTGAAGCGCAAAGCAGAATGAAAACACCCCAGAGAGCAGGAGTTCATCTTTCAAGGGACACTCATTTGACGGTGGGCGGGGGAGGGTCAGGGCGAGCCTTGGCGGCGGTGCAGCTTCAGCTCTTTATTTTTAGCAGTGCACTGTTTGAGGAAAAATTACCTGTCTTGACTTCCTGTGTTTATCATCTTAGGTATTGTAAGCTGCTATGTATGGATTTAAATTGTAATCATACTTGTTTTTCCTGTATGAAGCACTGGTGAATAAAGTGGGCTGAGAAAGCGATACATTACGTTTTATTGCAAGTAGTCTTGCTGTATTTGGGAAGTTACAAGAAGGTGAAACTGAAAAAAAAACTTCACAGTGTACTGTGTTTGGTTGGTGTAAATTGATTTTTCACTGAAATGTTTAGACAAGATCAATACTGCTAAAGCAGGAATGAAAACGCTGTCTTTATGGTATGTTCTAGGTGTATTGTGAACTTACTGTTATATTGCCAATATAAGTAAATAGAAACATAATCTATATATAGTGTTTCACAAGCTTAGATCTTTACCTTCCAGCTGCCCCACAGTGCTTGACCTCTGAGTCAGTGATAGTGTAGTCTCAAGCACATAAACTAGGAAGAGAATGTATTTCTAGGAGCACTACCATCTGTTTTCAAGAAAACAACACAGAACTCCAGCATAACATCATTGCAAAGACTTACCGTAGAGTTAATTCTGTCACAGATTCTGATTCTGTGGACTGAATTAATGCTTCCAAATGTTTGCAGTTATCAAACATTGTTATGCAAGAAATCATAAAATGAAGACTTACACCATTGTGGTTTAAGCTGTACTGAATTATCTGTGGAATGCATTGTGAATTGTAAAAGCAAAGTATCAATAAAGCTTATTATAGACTTCATGTGTCTAGTGTTTTGGTTTTATGAATGTGCACCACGACACAGTGGTAGGCTATTTAGAGTGAATGATATGCTTTTAGAAAGGTTTCAGTTCATGAAACAGTAAAGAACAAAGAACATTTACATAGTGAAATTTATTTGACCCATAACAAAAGGTTTTAAATTCTTTTATACTTTGACTGAAAATAAACTCATGCACCAATATTTTAACAATACAGTGCAAGATTTATGAATATACATAAAATCACACCACAAGCTTTACAAATGAGACTTTCAGAAGTCTTTATAACACACACTATTGCTCTTCAAATATAGTCTTCAAATATACATGTACATATATCACTGATGAATCTGGTGTCCATCCACATGGTTATTTAAATGCAAGATCTGGTCAGAATGAAAAGTCAGTAGTGCAAGATAGGCAGACACGGTCATCACTCAGCATCACCAGTTACAGGAAACAGAATTAGGACTGCATAAGGACTCTACTGGAGGCCCAACAACCTACTAGTGGATTACTGTAAGGCATTAATAAATTGGCATGTAAAATAGCTTAATGAGTAGTCTAATCCTTTTAGAATGTGGAAGCGCTTCTGTGGTAAATGTTAATAATCTATTCTTTAACTGAAAATGCTTCATTTCACTCTTGCTCTAAATTGACAACTGCAGATAGCTAGTAACTCAATGTCCAGAATTTTAGAGACTAGAAGAACTCTGTGGCATGTGTACTCAGTGATCTCAATCCATACCAGCCTTTTCCAGTGATTGCCCTCTGTGTAACAGAACTGAGGGACTTTCAGTTAATATTGTCCAAGTCATATTCTGTCCTACAACTGACTGAAGAAATTTAAGTACTCCTTGAAATTGGGAATTTGTTAGAGATTTTTTTTTAAATCTAGATTTAGTCTGCATTGATTATCTGAAACAAAAGGAGCCAAGCCATCCCTACCCAAGGGTATAAACCAAATGTAGCCTTTTTTAGCAAAACAAATCAGCTCACTCACTTGGACATACTGGAGATCCCCCACTTGCCCTTTTACATTTTGTAGAAGTTGTTTTGTTGGAAGGATTTAGGTTAGGTTGTGTATTTGGCACTAACATAAAATGCAGACTACTTCCCACAGAATTGGAGTTCCTCTGCTGCTCACCTTCCTTATAATCACTTTCTCTGAGCAGGTAACTGATACCTTTAGAAACTCTAGACATACACACAGGACAAGTGACGGAGTCTGCTAATCCCGTAGCCCTCCTCAGTTTTGAAGTTTTAGCACCATGTGTAGACAGGAGACGACGTGGGAGGTGAGGCAGCAGCCCACACAACTGGGAACTTTCAAGGCACTTAATGTATATAAAACTGCAAATGAAACTTTAAAAAATTGTTTTTAAACTTGTTTATACATGGCTCATTTGGTTTTGAAAGCTAAATGTGGCAAACAAGCTATCTATTTCTGTACTTAAGTGCTTCCAACTTATACTGTCATGTCCAGTGAACATTCTTGAAATATATAGAAAAAGAATAGCAAAACACCTTTGTAAAAGTCTTAATGCAAATTAAAAGCTACATATTGGTTAGGGTAACTGAGGCTGTAAATTTCATGGGCTACATTATCAGGATTTCTTTGTTAGTGTAGTTACTTAAGTATAGGTTTTAGTCTCCAGAACAAAGGCAAACAGTCTTAATATTGTAGGACTTGACTTTCCTTCTTGACATCCCCATCTTGCAAAGTCCAAATTGTGAGACAGTCCTACAACCTCACTGGCATCCAGAGTTTGTGTGTCCCACAGCAGTTGGTGTTGAGGAGGCACCTCTGCACGGCCCGGGGAGAAGCAGTGTAGTGCACGAAGTTCTGGTGTTCACAGACATCGCCATACAAATACACTGGAAAGCAGACCAGACATTTTTGTGTGTTGTAATTTTGCCAGGTGTCCAAACACAGTCTTGCCAAGTGCTTGAGATTTCAAACTGTAAGCCAGGGTCTCGCCACCTACCGTAGTCTCCTCCTTCCAGTTACCATGTTTATTTATTTTTTTCAGATTTGTTTTGGGGACAGGGTTTCACTATGTAGTCTGAGGATTAGAGGTGTGAGCACCATGTCTGGCTTACAGCTCTTTTAGAGTTCTCTGATGTATCTGTTTTTTGCTCCTTTTGCTGCTGTGAGCATTTGTGCAGAATGAAGTCACTGGGGACTTTGGCAGACTTCACACTATCTGTCCTGTTGATACTGAAGAGGTTTTATCAGTGCCATTTAAATGAAGCCCCTTTTATATGGTATACAAACCTTATGTTTAGTAAACAAGTCACCTTGTATTTCCTGCACTGGGGTGGCCAGCTCATTTAGGTCTTGTAGTCCCAGCTTGTTCTGTTTGCCAGTATTGTTTTGAATGGGTATTAATAGTCCAAAGGAACTGGTGTCAGTACTATCTATCCCAAGCATTAGAAGTACCTACAATAGCTGTCACAGTGAGCTAGAGATGACTCTGTAGGCCATCACAATGCACTGTGCTCTTATAGGTACCTCTTAATTTAGTGCATGTGCGTGCACATGTGTAAGCACTGCAGCATGAGTGTGGAAGTCAGGTCAATTTTCAGGGGTGGATTCTCTGCATCTGGATCACTGAGGTTGAACTCGGGTCATCAGACTACGCAGCAAACACCTTTATCCTGCCAGCCATGTTTTGCTTCTTTATCCCCTCCCCCTGATAAATAAAACCATATTTGTAATAAAGCCTTTCAATATGTCAAAATTGAGTTATGATAGGATGACCTGGTCCTGTCCCTCCATATGCCACAAAACTCTATTCTACTTCAGAAACGAGAGGCTCCAGACCCGTGAGTCAGGTTGGAAAGGGTTTCTTCCAAAACAGTAGCTTCCTAGCCATGCTTCATGTAGAATAACCTACCCGCTTCACCATGAAGTCAAAAGCTGCCTTGGCTGTCCATCCAAACAGCTTGTTGGAGTTGTGCTACTGACTGGGCCTAGACCTAGTCACCTTCCATTCTTCTGTCAACTGAAGGCCAGCACTTGCCTCAGTTGTTTCTTAGTGTCACTAATATTTTTAAATGTCTCTTGGCTATAGTGATGCATCTAAAAGATATTAGCACAGACTAAAGGACACATGGATGAAGGTTGATTTTTAAATTGATTCTCAGTGATTGTTTCTACTGAAGTTAGCCATTCTAGATTTCTTACCTTTTTGGCTCCTTACTCCCAGCAGTGTTCAGAATAGTTATCACATGACCCGAGCTCAACAATCCCAGGACAGTACTAATGGGGACACAGGTCTGTCAAAATTTGTTGAGAACCCCAACAACAGCCTATAAGAAGTTCTTTTAAGAACTCACAGAATTTCCTTTTTACTGCCCTACATCAGACCCTTCCTGTGTCCCTGGCAGAGCCTGACCCACAGGACACCTGAACTAGACAGACAATCAGGCCCGAGGAGCCAATCAAATTAATTGGGGTACTACCTGCAGTCGTCTCCTCCAGTGCTGACCACATACTTGTCATCATAAGAGAAACGGATGTTTGTCACATGAGCTGAGTGACCAAAGTAACGTTTATGCTTGGCCTGTGAGAAAAAGCAAATGGAGTGCCTGTTATTTCCAATAACTTGTCAAGTTACTGATCCATCAGGTTCCCTACTCCCAGAAACCCCTGCAGCTCTGTCTGGACAAGGAGTTGATGGGAAGAGTACCTGCTGTGGCCTTGCAGTGTCCCTTCCTCTTAGGGCTACAGATTTTGCTCTTGATACCCAAGCTCAAGAAATTCTAACTGCAACCACAGCACTTCCAGGGTACATCTGCCAGCCAGCCTTTTGCTGATTTCCCTGCCTCATTCTTTCCTTCATGGCCTTTTTGTCCACCCACCATCTATCTAGTTTCTAGGGCTATATCTCCAGAGGGACATTAAAACACCAGCCAAATCTCCACAGGGCTGGATCCATGATAATTCTGATGGCCATTAATATGTGCAGATTCCTTAGACTACAGGGGCTACTCAGGAAGACTCACAAATTTTTCTGTGCATGGAAAATCAAAGAGCTTCACTAGCCCAAAATCGTCTCCTGTGACAATGTTCAAGCCGGCATGGGTCACACAAGCACAGTTGACATCGGCCTTGTCTGCATTTCGTGGCCAGATTCCAATGACTTCATCTCCTAGAACACTGTTCCAAGAGGGAAAGGTGTTAGGAAGATGTGACAGAATTCCCTAGGGTCGTTGTCCCCTCCTAGGGTAAGAAGTAGGAATTCTACACGATTTGGTCGTGTGGCAGCCATGGCTGTCATGAACAGCCATCCCCAGCCCTGGCGCATTTTCACCACCTTGCGCTGCTCCTTCTCGGTCCCCGTCCCCTACACTCGAGAAAGAAAAGTTGATCCCCATCTTTGATTTTTTCTTCTTCTTCTTTCTCTATAGTCCTACTGAATATATGTATGCTGGCAAGGGCAGGACTCCTGACTGGACTGTTGTCCCTTGTCCTGAGTAGAGCAGGCATTGTTTCTTTGCTCAACAACAGTTCTAGTCCCCAACCCCTACCCTTGTGCATTCCTTCTCCAGTTACTGGAAGCTTCATTGTTACCAGGCTTGATCAGAACATTTGAACTTTCTGAATGGAGCTTGGGGTTGGTATGAATGATTAGAAAGAAGAATTGATGGCAAAGCACGGATCAGATAAAGCCATATCCTAAGCCAGTGTCCATCAGCTTTCATGGTCACCCCCAGCCCCAAGAAAAGACAGTTTCATCTCAGCTCTTCCTATCATGGCCATCACAAAACCAGAGGCAGAGGTAGGACTTCTTCCTCAAGTAGAATTCTCTTCAGTCACCTTGTCCAGGAAGCCCAGGTGATCTTCTCAATGACCATGGCTTCAGTTACCTGCTTCCCCAGGGGAACCTCATGCACCTGGCGCTTATAGGCTCCTGTTGACACCTGCAAGTGGAGAGGAACCACATTCATCTGCTTCCTCAGTCCCACAAGGCCCTTTGCCTGTCTTCCTGAACACTACTTCAGCCCCAACATTGAAACCCAAACTCCGGGCTACAAAGCCTGGACGCTCACTGCCCATGCTAAAGTTCATAGGGTGGGATATCTTCTACCACCCCCCACCAACCCCACCCCACCCCCGTTTCCCAAAGTCCTGACACATTGGTCCTTCAAATGTGACTGCATATCAGTAACCTGGAAACTTGTTGGAAACACGAATTTTTGGCCCAGCTTGTCAAATCAAATCAAACCCTATGAGGGTGGGCCAAGCAGTTTTTTAACAGCCTCCAGGTGATTCCAATACACACAAAATCCCTGTTCTTGGAGAATGAAGGCACAAAAGGCAAATTTTATTGTAGGCAGTGTCTGACAGACCTGCCCTACAGGAAACTGGCCACTGTTTTTCACATTAAAGGACATTTGCCAGCGTCTTTGACTCCTCTCTTATTTAGAGGATGCCTCTAAATAAGCCACCCAGGTTTTTCTTCTGTTCTCCGAATGAACCTAAGTCTTTCTCACCTCAGGGTTTCAATGCAGATGGCTTGGAACAGAAATCCCACCCCATAACTCCTACACAACGTACAGACTTGACCTAAGCAGGACCTGACACCTCTTCAGGGGCTGCTGGCACCCTTCACTTGCCTCTTCAGCACAGAAGCATGACATTTATGATTTAATATTTGCCTTCTCTGAGGAAGTGCGAGCTCCAGGAGACGTAATAAACACATTGTATCCATCCCAAAGCCCACCTAGCCTAATGCTTTGTTTGATAAGTTTGAAAAGTGACTGCATTCCTCTCTCCTTTCATAGTGAATATCCAACTCTAGGCCCCCAAATGCTGAATACTGAAGGCACTTTTGTTTTCAGCCATAAGTTCCAAAGGTAGGACCCCTTGGTCTTGCCTTACTGGTCAGCTGTGCTGGGCTGTCCAGCCCACTCCAGTATGCAGCAGCATAAACAATAACAAGCTCAGTGCAGCCCTAGAGAACTAGAAATTAGAAAGGTTTTTAAAAATTAATATTGTTTATGAATACATGTATGCATGTGTGTACATGCATGCACATGCCTGCTGTGGTGCATGTATGTAGGTCAGAGGGCAAATTGTGGGAATCAAGTATCTCCTTCCATCACGTGGGACAGGAGAGGGTTTGAGCTTGGTTGTCGGGCTTAGCTGCAGGCATCTACCTAGCCTCAAAAATTAGGAAATTTTGTTCAAAGGCTGGTGAAAGTAGGTTAAAGATGACTAGGGATATGTTCCCTGCTATGCATTTTTTTGTTTTTGTTTCTTACTAAAGAATGGTTACATATATAAGGTACACACATATATATGTATATATGTACACACACACACACACACACACACACACACAAATTATCCAAGCCTCTGTTTCTACATTTATAAAACAGGGAGAAAGGAACAGCTCTTGGAAATTGCCTGTGATGGATAAATTAGTATGTTGCCAGCACTCGAATCACAGGAGCACTGTTTTGCTTGTTCTTCTTGGTTGCCCCTGAAACAATTAGCTGGAAGCATACCTGAATGAATTTGCTGTCTGCAGAAAAGTCCATCTGAATAACAAAGCTTGGGATGTCTTTGCAGTAGCCAATGCGGTTCAAACTTGTTCCCTGAGTGAGGTCATAGAAGTCAACTGTGTGCTCAGAAGAGCCCACAGCTAAGAATCTGTTGTCTGGGCTGATTCTAGGGAAAAACAAAAATCAAGAGCATGGTCCATGAGGAGGCTCTTTGGGGCTGCTGAGGCACAAGGCAGATCTGGACACACAAAGACTGGGGTCAACATTGTCCCAAGCCCAAAGATAAGATGAGCCTCCCAACCCACATGTGGCTGACGTCTCCCCAGGTTCTGTGAAATTACACATTTTCTGAACCTAATCCCACAGGGGGGAAATGGTGGTATGCAGCCTATTGTAAAACGACAGGTCCTTTTACCATCTTATGTCAAAATGACCCTCGTATAGCTGGCTGTGGAAGCAACCCTTTCAACTCAGTTCAGTGTATCTATGCCCTGCTCACACCACCACCAAAAGGACCCTTCTGGCTCGGACCACTCATGTATATACCTGATATCTTGGATGGCAGATTTCCGGTCTCGTTTTTTCCCCCAAACTTTTAGGCTGTTCACCAGCAAGATGACAAACTCTCCATTCTTCATGCCAATGGCCACCATCTCCCCATCCGGGCTATAGGCTGCACACCTAGCTGCATGGCCCAGGCTCACCTTGTTTAGCAGTTTCTGCATGGATATAAAGAATTGTCTGAGCCCTCAGCACCTGTTACGTCACCATAACTTTACATTGAGCACTGTAGTTCTGTGTTCTAATTACCCAGCTTTGTCATGCCAACTACAGACAGCAGATGACGAGTGACTTCACCTACTGAAACAGGCCGGACCCAGCCCTTAGGCTTTGTCAGGGAAAGAATGTGAACTTCAGCATGTGAGCTCAGCTCTTGAAATGGGTTCTCACTTTCCAGTTGGGTATTCTTGTGTACATTGCTGCCCATACAGAAGTGACACTGACATCAGTCTTGGAAAATTTTCTAAGTGTTAACAATAGCATACAGGAAGCATCTAGTAGATAGTAGGTTTTCAGTGAGTGAAAGCTGCTTTTGATACCTTAAATAGCTTAAAAACTAAATGAGTATAATGCATGCTTTTACATGTCTGCTCTTTGACCTTACACTAAAGATGTGACCAAACATTTCTTAGCCATTTTGAAACAGAATTTTGGTGTTCTGGGTTGGATAAGCCTCAGTAATCTTTTTCTTGATATTTTACATTTTTCACCCCAGATGAACTTTAAAGTTGCTTTCCCAAACTTCCTGGGACCTGATGGGAACATTTGACATTCTCAAATATATCTCTTCCCTTCTCTCCCTCTCCCTTTTCCTTTCATAAAAAGATAGCAATTCTCAATTCAATTATTCCAGAATATCAACATCTAGGGCTCAGTAGAGTGCTTGCCTAATATCCATGAAGCCTTGGTTTGAGCCCCAGAACTGCATCACAGTGCATACCTGCATTCCCAGCACTGGAGAAGTGGAGGCAGGAGAGTCAGGAGGGTCAGTGTCTTCTCTACTACATACTGAGTTCAAGGCCAGCCTGTGCTATGAGACACCATCTCAACACAAGTGTACCTAGACAGATGAACAGCTGAAAGGGCAGATGAGATATGGGGGGGACTTTTATTAGTAGACTTTCTAACAGTGCTGATCCAGCATACCCCTATCTCTGGCTTTGCACAGGCCCTCTCTGCTCTAACCACTATAGACACATGAGCCAGACAGAGTTGTTGTGGAATAATCTTTTTGTACACTGTGAAAATGTGTCTTTGCCAAGGTGCTTTCTTTTTTGGTTTAATAAAAAGCTAAATGGCCATTAGCTAGGCAGGAGGTATAGGTGGGACAGCCAGACACAGAGGCACTGGGGAAAGAAAGGTAGGGTCACCAGGAGACACAGGGAGCAAGACATGCTAGAGGACAGGTAAAGCCATGAGCCATGAGGCAATACATAAATAAACAGAAACGGGTTAATTTAAGTTGTAAGAGCTAGTTAGTAACAAGCCTAAGCTATGGCTGAGCTTTTATAATTAATAAGTCTCCATGCCATTATTGGGGAGCCGATGGTATCAATGAAAAACATCAACTACACAGAGTAGGCAGGCCCCTTACCTTGTCAGCCAGGTCCCAGATCCTTGCTGTGCCATCATTGCTGGCTGAGATGAAGATGTCCTTAGACGGGTGTGTGGCTAGGCCCCAGATCTCCCCCTCCATATGTCCATCAATCAAGATGTTTGAAGCAGCATTTTTTTCACCAACTTCAATTATTTCACCATCTTTGGTTCCTACTAAAATTTTTCCCTGTTATAATAAAATACTATTAGAAAAAGAACTGTATGAGCCCACTCATTTGAGGTACTCAAAATGACCCAATTCACAGGACACAAAGGGGCAGGAGGGAGGGTGAAGGGGGGGTGGTGTTTAATAAAAAATTAAAGAGGTGGGTTTTAATAAGAATATTTGAATACTACTGTGTCTATGCATTGTACATAAAATGGTTAAAATGGTAAGTTTTATGTGTTTTGCCACAGTTTAAAAAATAATTAAGCCAGGAGGTGGTCTTTTCCCAGCACTTGGGAGGCAGAGGCAGGCAGATCTCTGAGTTTGAGGCCAGCCTGGCCTACAGAGTGAGATCCAGGACAGCCAGGGCTACACAGAGAAACCTTGTCTTGAAAAACCACACACACAAAATGATGATGATAATGATGATGATGATAAATTCAAAAGCACTGTTAGTGGAACTCTATGTTGGAATTAAAATCGAAAGAGCTGAGAGGTGACTTTTTAAGGACTAACCACCTATTAGCAGTCTCCTCTCCCTTTTCACTTTGCCTTTTCTAGCAGCTACATTGGGTTTGAGCTTTAGCAGCGGCCTCTGTTGGCCTCTGCTAGAACATCCCAAGGGCCATAAGCTCCCTATAGAGCGAGGCAGCCAATACTAGTTCTTAGACAACTCCAACTTTTTTTTAATTATTTTTTTCATATAATATATTTTGGTCATATTCTTTCCCCTTCCACTGAACAGAGATGTAAGCTGGACAAATACCCTGCCCACACCTCACATAATCGTGCTTCCAAATGATTGTCGCTTAGCTCTTAAGAACATGGGGTTTGCAGTTAGGGTTGCCTTTCTTGCTGAGAATGTCTTAGAAAGCAGATCCTTAAGCTGAGGAGCAGCTCAGAGATGAACACGGGAAATTAAACAGTGAGGCTCCTTTTCAGGCATCCAGGTGGAATTTTAAATACATTAAAAAGGAAAATACTGGGCGTGGCCACGTCTCCTGACATTCCCATTCTGCAGCTCAGCCAAATGAGCTGAGAATTAATGACCTTGAAGCAGATGGTTCAGTGGCCCTGATTCCCTTCCGGTATCAGAACCCTATGCGTGTGATTTGGCATCATTCAGCTTATGAGAATGAATGGTGTTTGTAGTGACTGTGGCTGACTTCCTGTCAGGTGGACAGAAAATACCCTCTCAATCCCCCTGGTGCAGGTTCTGGACACAGGTTTGGAGACACCCCTAGCCTTCCTGGACTCCTGGGCAGAGTATAATTTACACCCTGGGGTTTAAGGCTTGAACAAACACTGGGAGAAGGAAAGCCTGCTGGGAACACCACCCCCACCCCTGTCTCTTTTCTCAGCTCAGCCTGGAGGTGTCACTCCCACAGGGCCAGCCATACTCACTTTGCCGCGGCACACAGACCGCACACACTCCACCAGCTGCCCTGTCTCCAACTGGAAAGCCCGACAGCGCTTCATCTCCTGGTCCCACAACTTTACAGCCCCTCCTTCTTTAGTCCTAAAAAAGGCATAAAGAGGCATTCACCCATTCCCTCAAGACTTCCCTTCCTGGCCCCCTCAGCACCAGCCACTGATGGCATGGCCACCCAGGCCCAGCAGGATGGACCCTCCATGATCGCCCCCCTCTTAGGTCCTGCAGATGTCCTAAATGGCCGTCAGATGTGGGTCTCTGGAGGAAAGCCAGCCATGTTTTCATTAGCCTACTAATAGTGTCTCACAGGTCCTGCCCTCTCGCTGCCATCCTCTTCCTCCCTACTATAAGAGCTCCTGTGGTGGCACCAGCAAGAGCAGAGTCACCACAGCTTTCTGAGAAGGACCTCCCAAGCTTTAGCCACTATTGGCCTTCCCTGCTTCCCAAGACCTTGGCTCTCTTGCAGAGATGGCAGTCTGATCTAACACAGAAAAGATAGGACACCACAAAATGACAGATGCTTCTGTCATTTTGCCCCAAGATAGTAGCAAACAAGTCCCCAAGATGGACCTTTACTTACGGCCGTTCTTTTCCGCCTGTCACAATGAGCCCATCCCGGAGGGTGGTGTACATTGTGAAAACAGGGCCTGTGTGAGCCTTGGCCACTAGCCGGATGAGGAAGTGCTCCTTCCACACATAGACATCTCCATTGATGGCACCGGTGAAAGTGAGGTTGTTCTGTAAAACAAAGGGACACCCTGGGAACCAGGAACATGCTTAAGGGTCCCTTCTCAGCCGCTGGCTCCTTTTTTTGTTTAAAATTATTTTATTATTTTTAATTATACGTGTGTGTGTGTGTGTGTGTGTGTGTGTGTGTGTGTGTGTGTGTCCATGCATATGAGTATAGGTACCCACAGAGGCCAGAGGCATTGGATGCCATAGAGCCAGAGTTATAGGCAGTCATGGGATACTCAAGTCGGGTGCTGGGAATCGAACTCAGGTCCTCTGCAAGAGCAGTGAATGCTCTTAGCCACTGAAGGGTCTCTCCAGCTACACTGGCTCCTTTGCTGAGAGGACTAGCCATGCATTGTCAGTCTGACCTGCATTAAGCTAAACATTTGCAGAGAACCGGAAGAACACGAGAGGTCACCTGGCTTTGCAATTGATTTGCTAACTGGTTTGAACATCTTTGTATTCCTTCTGTGTGCACCTCTGCAGCATCAGCACAAGAGAGGCCACAGTCGGGGAAGGGCCAACCCCAGCCATGGAGGAAACACACCTGGGGTTCACCTGGGAAGTGGACACATTGCACTGGAGCTGCCTTACATGTGCCAGATGAAGTTTGCACTGGCTGGGGGATTTGTGGAGCAGGAGGGCCAGGAAGAAAAAGACTACTCCCTGAGGGTGGAAAGTATTCCCAGCATTCTTAGCGGTTGCTTAAGCAGGGTCTGCTCTGGTGTCACCTGCCCTGGGTAGTAACCTACACCTTGATGGTTAATCACTGTCAGTTTGGATGGATTAAAATTTGTTATGAAAATCCACTTTCCATGTGTCTATTTCTAGAAAGGGCAACTGCAAAGGGAAAAGTTGCATGTGGGTGGCACTATCCCAATTTCCGGGGACTCAGACTGAATAAGAAGGAGCCAGTGCGCTGAGCAGCAGCATTGTCTCTGCCTCCTGACCATGGGCGCCATGTGACAGCTGTCTCAGCTCTATCATGTTGCTGCTGTCATGATGATCTGATCTTAACCCACGAGCCAAAATAAATCCTTGCTTAACTTGCTCTCCTCAGCTATTTTTTCATGGCAATGAGAAAAGTAACTAATACTTTTTGACTCAACATTTGAAAACAAAAAAATGGGTAAAAATGTAGTCAATTGAGGGACTGAGGAGATAGTTCAGTCAGTGAGCACTTGCCTTGCAAGAATGAGGGCCTGGGTTCAAGCCCCTGAACCTACACTTTAAAAAGCCTGGTGTACCAGTCTGTGCTCATAACCTCAGTGTTGGAGACAGGAGACAGGCAGATCCCTGAGGATCACTGGCCACCTGATCTAGCCTAATTAGCAGGGTTCAGGTTCAGTGACAGATTGCCTCAAAGGTGGTAACTGGTTCCTAATGAACAACACCCAAGGCTGACCTTTGGTATCCACACATCCACCAGCATACTGACAAACACATGTACACAGTTCAGTCCACCCCTTATGGATGCTAAGGATGGGGACACTGATTACTAAGGAGCCACTTGTAAGGGACAATGTGGAAGTGGCTTTCTTGTTGACTTGGGCTTCTTGGCCAACCCCCCCCCCACCCCCCGCCCCCCATACCCTTCAGGGCCCTCTCCGAGAAAGCATCTGCTTGAACTTACAGCACCAAAAGCCACGGACAACATTGTCTGCATCTTGGCAGCTTCCATGGATCCGATGACCCCTTTCTTGTACAGCAGAGCACTTCCAGCCAGGGTCCAGAACTTCATGTGTTTGACCCCAACAGATACAAACTGTGTGTCTGAGTCGGGGCGAAATTCTACCACAAATATACGCTCTAGGTGACCCCCTCGGCTGGCAACCTTGGTACCTGTGTGGGTGACAGAGTCTAATGAGGCTAGTCTTTCTGCCATGCATGGGGAAAGCAGGAATAACAGCCTAGGTCAGCTTTCCATCCACTCAGAACGCAGGTCAGAATTCCTTCTTTAACTGCATCCCTCTCAGACACCATCCCAAGAATTTTCCAGAGAAAATTAACAGAACCCCCACCCCAAAGTCCATGACAAGAGGAAATGACTGTGGCCCATTATATGGAAGCTTCCTACTATATCTTCCTTCTCCCAAATCAGCACTATTTACCCCCAGGATGCTCCGCCCTCCCAGGGTCACTGGGAGCTGAGATTCTTCAGACAACTTTTTTTTTTTTGTTTTTCGAGACAGGGTTTCTCTGCGTAGCTTTGCGCCTTTCCTGGAGCTCACTTGGTAGCCCAGGCTGGCCTCGAACTCACAGAGATCCGCCTGGCTCTGCCTCCCGAGTGCTGGGATTAAAGGCGTGCGCCACCACTACCCGGCCTCTTCAGACAACTTTTATTTTCTTATTTCTATCCATGATTCCTGCATTCATTTTCTTTAACCTCAATATCCTTTTTCAGTTCATGCATTTTATGTTTAAATTTTTACTTTTTATATTTAGTTTCTAGCTTTTCTTATATTCTAAATGTCTCCCGTGTCTCACTTAGCCTTCGTCTTGAGTTTTGATTCCATTTGTAGAGCGTCTTTGAACATCTTCACCTCTGCTCTGCCCTCAGGTTCCTCGCTGTAATCGGTATAACAATCATTCTAGCCACGAAGGTGCTTCGAGAAGCCAGAGAATTGGTGCAGGCGGGAAGTGTGTGGCCATACTCCACACTCAGAACTAATTTTGGCATTCATCTGGATCCTTTTAAAACCTTTGTTTCTATTCCTTTTGCCTGCATTTTAAGACTCTTCTTACTCTTTTAAACTTTTTAAGTTTAAATTTTTATTTTAAATTTGTTACTTTTTCTTTAAGGCTCTTCCTACATCCTCCAGTTTTGGTTCCAGCTTCTTCTCCCCCCTTTATTATTTATCGACATCTTTTTCTTTTCCTCTCTGTGCATTTGCTCATCTGTTTTTCATGTTGCTCTACAGGAGAGTGGTGGTTGTTGTGGTGGTGGGTTTTGAAGGAAGCTGGCCCTGTAGCTCCAGACACTCCACAAGGAAAGCTTTTTCTGGGGAGGCTGCATCAGGAGAGCCCTCTACCCCACATGCTGACCAGACGCTCTGTGCAACAGAACCCTCGCAGTGGTAAGGGATCTCATTACCGGGGACTTTAAAACCATGGACACCCAGACCATAAACTATGTCTGACAGCAAAAAACAGGAGGGGAGAAGAGTGTTTGCAACTCTTGCGAGAGTCGAGGTGAGCATTAAATAAAGGCCAATGTATCATCGTAAGCAGACACTCCTGTCTCCAGTCAACAGGTGGACAATAGAAGCAGCAGTATACGTGACCAACAAGAGATGCAAAGATCAACCTCACCAGCTTTGGAGGAAATGCAAAATTGTAACGAGAATCATATTCAAGCCACTGGGTTTCTTCTCTTATTTTAATCTCATGGGTATTTTTCCACTGTGGAGACACTGAATTGGCTTCTAGTCTGTTCAGAACAAGTTAAATAGACATATATAGGATCTGAAACATGCATTGTATATAGTAAATATATTTATTATTCATATACATTCCCTCCAAAATGATCCACTAACCATACAGGAATGCACAATGTGCTCTTCAGTGATAATACAAATGTATATAAACCTCCCTCAATATGTGCTATTTATATAAAGGCAGGACTTGAAGAAGAAAAAAAGCCCAACACACTAGAGAAAGGAAGAGTCCAGTCAACCATGAAGAGGGCATCTGCTTAGAACCCTCCATGCAGGCTGGTTCCAGCTAACACAAGGAGAGGACACTCCACACTTCTCTCCTCCGGGGAGCTAGTTTAAAGAGGAGACTATTTGGGAGCTAGTGGAAACCAGTGACTTTCTAGTCCTTGCTGCCTTGGGAGGTCAGAAGAGCAGGCTCTGCCTGGAAGGACAATCGGGAAGGTGAGGAGCCATGGGTTCACTTTTCTCTCAGGACCTGGGACTAGAGTCAACAGCTTGAGAAAAAAGGGCACCTGGAACACAACTCTGCCCCAGAAAGAGAGAACTCTATGGAAAGAGCTAACAGGCATGGGCTTCTTGGGAAGTGACAGGCTGTGTCCTTGGAGATCTCCATGCAGATGGAAGGAAGCCCGCTGGGGAAGCACTGGAGGACTTCTGTGGGATGGACCTGGGTGGCTAGAAGATGTCCCTAGCCCTTCCAATTCTGGGATGTGTTGAGGCTGCAAGGTATGATGCTCCATTTCTCATCTGTACCATCTAGTTGATCCACTGACCACCCTGTATCATAAGCAACTGATTGCATCCCAGAGAGATGGGCTGTGGGGACTTGGACACAATGAACTGTAAACAATATGACAGTGTGGTTTTCTAGAAACACTGTGGGTCTAGCTGGCTCCCAGTGCAGTGTAAGGAGACTTTGCTCTTAACATTTGTCTTAACATTGGCCACTCTTAACTGGGGCTCAGGAAAGATGGGAACATTTCTCAAAATGTATACACCTCTTTAAAGTTATGCTTCACACCCCTTCCATGAGAAGATGAGGAGACAATGGGACTCTGGAGTCCTAGACTGGAGAACTGCCACTTCGCTACTTGCCAGCTCAGTGTGTCCCAGATACCAGCTGCAGATAGACCTCATTAATGCCCTTACTAATTGGATCTGCTTTTGCCAAGGCTGACCTGAGCATATACTCAGAAAATGGCATATTTTTAATTGTAAGACAATTACAAATTTAGTAGCAGCTGGTGTGCATGTGTGTGTGAGTGCGTGTGTGCATGCATTAGGGGTAGATATGAAAGAAATTCATTAACTATACTATAAGCCAGTGGTTGTCAACCTTCCTAAAGCCTTAACCCTTTAATGCAGTTCCGAATGTTGTGGTGACTCCCAACCATAAAATTATTTTCATTGCTACTTCGTAACTGTAATTTTGTTACTGTTGTGAATCATAGTGTAAGTATCTGTGTTTCCTGGTGGTCTTAGGTGACCCCTGTGAAAGGGCTGAGACCAACAGGTTGAGAACCGCTGCTATAAACAGTGATTAAGGTGACTTCTCATTTCAGAAGCATTAAAGCCCAAATTACACTAACAGCTGGAATTTGCTTTCAGTGACCATTAGACTCCAGTTCTAATAACAAGGTGGCCAGATAAAACAGCTGGAGCAGAATCCAGAGGCCAAAAGGAACCACGAAGACAAGGGGGTCTGGGGAGGAAGGTGGTGATGGCAGAGAGGGGACAGTCCTGTCTCTGTGGCCAGTGTTAGTGCTTTCCCAGCATACCCACAGGCCCTTTACTAGCTACCATGGTGCCGGAGCAGCCTCCAGCTGGCCATGGCACAGCTGAGAGGGCTTGCCTGGAAGCCACTCCACAGGGCGGCCCTGGAGAAGGAACACGCAGCCCAGCTTGTTACCTTCTTGCCACCGCCAGACGGTGATGGTGTGCTCTGGATCCACGCCCACAGACACCAGGAGCTTCCCAGTTGCGCTGAAGTTGACATAGTTCACCCCCTTGGAGTGGAAGCAGCGCAGCATGGAGAGGGTGTGTTTGGTCACGGCGTCCCAGACGTGAACCGAGGGTGTTGTCCCTGAGTGCGGGAGAAATGACAGAGACGGTGGCGCCTCAGTGTTCAGGGTCTCAGCTACTGGGCATAAGAGACGTCTAGCATGGCCTGGCCAAAGAAAGGCATTAAGGAACTTGCTACCAAAGGCAGAGCATTCGGACGTTTACATCTGACATACTTGAGGAAGATTTTATTCAAAGGAAACTGGTGAGGATGGATTTGTATCTGCAGCACAACCAGCAAGCGATACACTGACATGACCTTGCTGTGCAGATTTGAACTATTTGCAGTTGGGACAGCCTCACTTGTGTTTTCCATGGCGTCACCTGCAATAGTGGGCAGTGGCAATGAAAAATAATGGCGGTGAGTCATGTTTTTAAGAGTGCCGCACTCAACCCCAGTGAAGCAGACTCCAAATGGACATGGCTTTGATGAAAACAAG
The DNA here is from genome assembly GCF_004664715.2 of Peromyscus leucopus. NCBI lineage: Eukaryota > Metazoa > Chordata > Mammalia > Rodentia > Cricetidae > Peromyscus > Peromyscus leucopus. The sequence goes on along the minus strand of NC_051071.1, from coordinate 5,130,358 downwards.
CAAGGGACTTTGTAAGAACCGCCTCTGACAGTTCCTTGACAAAGTAAAAACAAATATAAGGATAAGTTTTCACAATTGTGGCTGGCGGCTTCTCAGGGAACCGAAGAGCCAGGCACACACGCTGAACCACAGTCTTGCCAAGCACTCATCAGGCTCCAAGACATGGGACTCACTTACACCTGGGGTCCAGTTCACACGGAATAGGACCATCTGTTTATTTAACTATCAGGCCTTGGTCTGCTTTTATGGTCCCTCGGAATCTCTAGTCAATACATGTATCAACTCAAGTTACACAGACATATTTGGAGACTCAGAAGGAAAAAAAAAAACTCCAAACAAAACAAACAATTGAGACATCAGCCAGAAAGGGTCTCAGTCACCCCCTCTCTAGAAAGTGCTAGTGTTGGTAGGCCAGTGCCCTGTACAGCCGCAAGAGCCAGTGGGGAGCCCTACCTATCTGGCTGGTAGCCACCACATTTCTGTATTTTGGGTGCTGGTTCACTGTGAGGCAGAGGATGTCATCTGTGTGCTCCAGGTAGAAGCTCTGGCTGCCTAGGAGAGAGGAATCATGGAAGGTGAGTAGTGGGATCTAAGGCTTTCCACAGCTATCACAAAGCTGAATAGGGAATCTGGAAATGCCTTAGAAAAGATTATGTTTTTAGAAAACCCAAATTATCATTTTCAGAATTGTCCTTGGGGATGGGGGGACCTTTTTAAAAAGTTCACATGTTCTGATGTGGATCTGGAAGGACAAACCACACCCATCCCTATTAGAACCACAGTCTATCTCAGCCTTTCCCACTGCCTGTGCAGACACAGCACACGGATCAGGCACACGTGCTTTCAGAGACTAAAATGATGAAGTTCAAGTTCCCTCCTCCCCATGGCACAGGAGCAGTGTTTTCTCAACATCCACCTCTGACCTGAAAGACGTGCTGCCAACAATGATGCTGACGGTAACGCTGCAGTGAGCAGTGGCACCGTGTGGCACAAAGTGGCACCAGAGAAAGTACCCGTGGGGTCGCTGCTAATAGGAACCTGCCCACCTGGGAGCCTGGACGGCACAGCCCAGCTTTATCCCCAAGTCAACATATTTCACAAGAAGTGGAAGGAGGGGTAGGAAATACTTCACCATCTACTGCAGTAAATGGGTTTCCTGACTTTCCAAAGAGCCTTTTAAAATCCACTCAAATGCCTAGGGACAGATTGGGGAGTGGTAGCGTTGATAAATATGGGAATATAGCATAGTGCTCTTAAAAAAATGGCATGTATCTAAAAAAATTGAGAAAACACGCAAAGTCTCAAAGCCAAAGGGAGAAAAATAAAAATAACCCATTGATAGTACTCTCCAAACATGAACTACACGGACCGAACAAGGAACATGCTGTATGAAGCCAGTAAGATACAGTGCGATACATCTGATCTGGTAGTGAGCACATGAATGTGGTCTGTTGCACATTTTCTGTTTGAAATGTTTCCTGTTAAAGCTTTATTTCTTGATTGAATTCACGGCTAGAGAGCACTGAGTATCTCTGCTAATAACACACTCTGTGTGATATTGCCGAGCCAAGCAGGCTGGGCCCTGGTGCACACCGCTGATTCTAATACTCAGGACCACCATGTGTTTGAGAGATGGAAACCGGTTCCCTTTGCTTTGCTCTTAATTTTGGTCTCTGCCTTGTTCCTCATTTCTCTGCTTCCACCCCTCTTCTCCCCAGCCTGTCTCCCCTCTCACCACAGAGGGGCTGACAGAAGCACAGGTAGCTCCCCTCCAGTGCCTACACCATGGTCAAACCAGGCTGAGGCCAGAGAGGCAGGAGGCCTGGACCCAAGAGCTGAGTGAGCACTCTGAGGACTGAAGGACACCAGCCTGGATGAGGGTGGAACGGCTCTAAGGGGAGAGGTTTGGGACGTCAAACGAGTGGGAAAACAGGCAGACAGGTGTGCACTGTGGCTTCTCCCAAAGCTACCTGTGGAGAGGTTCTGTACAATGCCAGCAGCCGCAGTGTGGAAAATGATGTCGGCACCATCATTAAGGTAATGCAGGTTGTTCCGGCAGTCAAACCCTCTGTAGCCAAACACATGGTCCAGAGCCAGCTCCTGCATGCACACACACAGAGTAAGTCCACACTTAGCAGCTAACAGCAGAGGAACAATCCCACACTGCACATTGCATGAATAGCCACACATGTCACAGGAACACTATATGAGGCAGATGACATTCACTGAAGGCTCTGGACTAGCTGAGGATGGAACACAGCCCTTTATTTAGTCCCCTGAAATGTTGGGTGACAGTGACTTCCCTAAGTAAACCAAAGCGACTTCTTGGTTCTTCAGGTGAGTCAAAATGTACATGCTGGATGGCCTCCAATGGTCACCTACAAGTGCCACATTTATTCACTGGCAGATATTCACTCCTTAGCTCAGATGAACAGTGGTTCAGAGGCTGCCAGGAAACTGTCCCAGAGGCAGCTGTGACTGGCTGCTGCTGCTGGGTGAGCGGAGGCCATGCCCGATGTGTTGGTTATAATCTGTCCCATGAAGTTCCTGTGCATTTGCATTTTCCCAAGCAACTAGACACTACTCTGGATTCACATTTTTATCTTTTGTCTTGTCCTCTATGACAAAGAGCAGTGGCTGATTGAGACCAATTTTTTATTCCATTCAACACACTTGTGCTGGGTTCCTCCACACTTGGCCTTGTGTTAGCTCATGGGATATAAAGTTTATAGTGTGTGGGTCCCACTTCTCCAGTTTCCCTGATTCTGGTGTTTCTGAAGCTTGCCAATTGCAAACATCAGATTAACTCTCCTAAAATGCCACAGTGTTTCTTTACTGAAGAGCATTCATTGCCTTTCACTGCCTCTAGGATAAACCCCAAACTCCTTGAGTTGGCACAACAAGCCTTACTTACACACCCAACCACCCTCTGAGCATCCTGGGCAAGCTGACGGCCACTTAGCCCATTTGCCATAAGCTTTCCTGTGTTCCCTAACATACCCCTTACCTGGAAGGTCCTTCTCCTTCCAACTAAATGAATCTCTTCTCATCCCTGATTCCCTCAAAATGTTCCCCAGGAATGCATTTAATATGGGACTGTTGTTTTAACTTTGGCACAGTGGCCGTGCCTTAATCTACTATTTCAGGCAGCAATTGTGACTCCACAGTTACCAGCCTGCTTCTCTGGCAGTGGCCTGGCCACTCAGGCTGAAGCCTGGCAGGAATTCTGTTACCGCAGGCACTGGCTCTGCTGCTGCCATTAAAGGTAGCTTTAACTAAATCTATCATTCTATTTATAAATAAAGCTCGAGACTCAAAGGCTGGGGTGAAAACCTGCTAGCTCAGAGAAGTTGAGTAGCACCTAGCTAACTTTCCCTCCTTGCTGGTGTCTCCCAAAAAGCCCATCCTTCTCTCTGTCAAAACAGAAAAAGACATGCCACTCAAAATCCCTCCCTACTACTTCCCGTGCATCTCTCTATCTCTCCCGGGTACCCTCTGATGCTCTATGATTACTCTCTGTGAACTAGTTGCTAACTCAGCCTCCTGACCCAAGGTTAGTTTTATTTAATTAATGCAAATGCAAACTCGGGGTTCACAGTGATCAAATATCCCCCAACATGGGGCTTTGCCCTGAATACAGTGGTCAGTTGACCCAAGTGTGGCTAATCAGACAGTCTCCTAGAAATTTAGAGTAGACATTGGTAGGCTCAGGAGTTTAACCACCTGAGGAACTGTAGACTCAGGGGGTAAGAAGCCCACACTAGCATTGTGTTTAAGACAGCAGTTCAAGAAGTTTTTAGAGAAAAACACTTCAGGCCCCCATGAGCACTTGCTTGACAGAAGATTGGCACCATTCTGGCTTATGACGGCCCTTCTAGAAGCTGTTGGATCCTGTCTTTCCTGAAACTAAGCTGCATTTCCTGACCTGAGCTGTCTTCTAAAATAAATATCTCAAAAACAGTTCCTTTCCAGAAAAAAAAAAAAAAAGATATTCTGGCACCAGTGTGGGTTCAGAGGTAGACAATGTATGAGTGTGTGCTGAGGCCTGAGGACATGGATGTGGTGGAGCTGGGTAGGAGGGGTCAGGATGAGGGACACCATAAATGAAGGTCCTACACAGATATCTGATCCCAGAGAAAGGCCTGGAAGAACTGCAGTGTGGGGAACTGAGGAACTGAAACACAGGACCTCAAAGTCCAAAACCATTTGAGAGGATGAGTTCAGAGTTGGAGATTTGAGTTGCAAGAGAATTGTAAGTCATGAGCTAGGAAGGTCTCTCTGGTTGAGGTTTTTCAGACTGTAACCATGACTCTCACTGGCAATGTGGGAATATTTTTGGGTATTAAAGCCAGCATAAGGTATGAAAGATCTGAGCTTTGAAGAGAGGACTCTGGGGTGGTGGGTCTGTGAAAACAGCAGGTTCACTGAAGCTGATCCTCAAGGTTCAACCTTAAGCCCAGATCTTCCTCCATCACTGGACTGATGACCTTAGGAATAGGTCCTTATTATCCCTGAACCATAGAGGCCTCATTTGCAAATGAAAGTAACAGTCCCCAGCTTACATGTGAGAATTGGATGAAAGGCTCCAGAAGAAAGTGAGGTGAAAGACACTATGGCTTACGTGCCGCCCACTTCTTTCTGAAGTCCAGGGAGTCGAGTGTATAGGGCAACAGAGTCATGTTTAAGGGACACAATGCATTTTAGAGTAGGTAATGGCTGATAAGGCTTAGTGACAGGGCTGAGGGAGAAGGAACGTGACCTGGCAGGTGTAATGTTGGTCCTGGAGATGGGGCAGGGGAACAATGCCATACAGAATGGAGATAGGGACACAGGGAGCCAATAGACCCATCTGGGCTCATTTGATGGGGTCTCTAGGTTGGTCGAATGAAGGTATGATATCTGCCAGTGTAGAGCATCATTAACTAGGTAAAAACATGATCATGTGACCACCTCACCTCAACCAGCTTTTTCTTTTTAGAGATGTTGTTCTTCTGGAGTTTCTCTGGCTGGGGAGCTGCCCGGCTTACGGGTGGTCTGAAACAGAAGTCAGAGAAAGCACAGAATTGAATAAAAAGCTGCTTGTGCAGCAGCTAGCTAAAGCCAGAGCCAGGGAAGGTCCTCAGAGGACATTCCCCTTGGGGCTGTTGTGTCTGGCTTTCCTCTCTCCCCATTAGAAGCAGTGACTTGGAATCTGACCTGCTGAACTGCAGGTGTGGGCTGGGCTCACAGGGCAGAGTTGGGTTTCCATATGCTATAGCACCTTTGTAGCATCAGTCCCATTTCCCCAATTCCCAACAACATCCTGGGGTCTAAGAAGAACCCTTGGCTAGAGAGACGCACTTTAGAACTAAGGATGAGTAAATGCATGAGAAAGAAAAGGTCATGTTTCCTGACTTCACTGGCCATTTCCCAACAGGAATATGCCAGTGTTACTGAGAATCAGGTGGTCAAGAGCCGGGCTGCTGTGCATCAGGACTCGGAAGCCAAGCTTTGGAACAGGCCCTGAGGCTATGGGCAAAGTACCCAGCTGGTCTGGTCATAGACAAGGGCAAGAAGGAAGAAAGGACTGAGAACTCATGCCTCCCACTCTGCCTCAAAACTCAGGGTCATGATCCAAGTTAAGCTGCTATCACTACACCAAAGTTTGCTTCTCCCTTCTTAACTTTGGGGAGTGACACTCCCAAACTTAGCTAAGAGATTTTACTTGGAGGAAAAAGGACTCCTGTCAGTGGCATTGGGTTCTTTCTGGTCAGACTTCTGTAATCTTAGAGAAATCAGGGATGGCAGGAGGGATCCCACCCCAAGTCCTGCCTCACGTCCCACACCGCCAGTCAGTGTTCTAAAGAAACACAAAGAGAAAGAATTACCTCGATCCCCTTGGAAGCAGAAAACAAAGCAAAGTGAGAACTCAGTACAGGTTAGAGCAGTGTCAGCAAGCACCTCACTCATGCACAAGCATTTCCCACGTGAACAAACATTCCGGTGTGGCACAAACCATGCTCCTCCAACATGCCAACCAAGAACTAAAACAGAAATGAAAGAGTGCACCAGGCTACACACTCAGAAAGTCATACCCTGGCGTCTCTGGGCAAAGCGCACTAAGTGCCTGGAGGATGGAGAGAAAGGAGGCTTGTGAAAGCTTCCTGCATGCTCACGGCTCCATGCCTGGACTCTGCTTATTTACATGTGCGGGAGAGACGCATTGTCAGGAAAAACAACGGCATCCTCTTGAATGTCTTTGGGGAGTTGGGCACAATGGATTGCTTTGTTCCCAAATTAATTTTGACTCATAATTTAGCCTAATAATCCTCAGGTTTTCCGTAGGTCAGCTCCGGCTGGGATAGTTAACAGGGAAACAAGGCACCTTTATTTCCTCAGAACTCCTTCCATCCAAACATGTTATGTAATCATGAGTGATAATTGGACCAAATGGAGCTAAAATGGTGAGAGGACATATTTGCAGATGACACCCCCAGTTGACATTATTTCCATCGAACCGAGCAAAATCTTGGGATAGGGCATGCCAGTTCCCACAACAGACACTTCCTGTACATTCATTATCACTTCCCAGGACATCTGCTCTTTCTTCTGTTTTAGTGGGACTTTCAGATCAAATCTGTGGGTTTCTTCTTTTACCTAAGAATGTTTAAGTGTGTGACCAAAGCGAGCCGGGGAGGCTGCAATGGGAGCAAGAGTGTGCTAGAACTGTCGCACGGCATAACTTACGACTCAACACAGAGCTGGGTTCCAGGGTACACACAGGCTGTATAATATACAACATATTATACAGTATGCATACAAGCGCAGATACTGTTTATATATACATGAGCTTGTATATATACACAGAAAGGCAATCTGATGCTTTTTTCATCCTTATTTTTTTTTTCAGCTAAAAAGAAAAAAAAAAGAAGAAGAGAAAAAAGACCCTGAAAACTTGAGCGGTAAAGCAGTCTCAGAGTGTGTCATTCTTAGTGTACAAGCACAGGCTACAGCTGTCACTTCAGATGGAAGAGAGGAAGGAGCAGTGGGAGAGGCCTGCATGGGCAGAGCAGCCGCCCAGCACGGAGCCTCTGTGCTCGATGCTGACACGGAGCACAAGGCCCTCACTCAACACCAGAGCTTTTCCAGAGTGCTGCACATACTTACTTGACAATTCCCTGCCTCCAAAGGAAAGCAAGTTAAAACACAATACAAGCATTAAAAGCTTCTTTCCAAGCATCTATAAACAGTGTTTGAATATCAGATGTGGGAGGAACTGACAAAAACTTAGAGCACAGCTGAATGCTGGCGGGTTAGAATTTTTTCAGCACTTCTAAATCCTTCCAGATTTAGATCCCACTGGAAATGTCACTCTGAGAAACTCTGCTGAGGTGGGAATGAACAGAGGACATGAGAACATTCACTGAAGTTTTGGTCCAATATACTTTTTATAGTTGGTTGTTTCTTTTGGCTCAGGCTGGGAAAGCCGGGAGGACAGTGAGTGCTCCTGGAGTTTGGTAAGGGACCTAACAGATTTAAGAAAACTGCAGAGGTAGGGGCTGCCAGGATGTGGGGGTAATGTGGGCAGGAGGAACCCAGACACAAGAGAAAGGAGGGCTTCGAAATGGCTTGGAAAGGGAACTTCTATGGTGATATTTCATTTGTGCACCCCAATAAAGTTTATCTGAGGATCAGAGGAAAAAGCCAGCCACTATACTAAACACAGAAGTCAGGCAGCGGTGGCACACGCCTTTAGTCCTATCAGGGATCTGTTTGGATCTCTGTGAGTCCAAGGCCACACTGGGAACAGAGCCAGGTGTGGTGGCACACGCCTTAAATCCCAAAACTAGTTAACCATAAAGGTCTGGAGGTCTGTATAGACAGACAGAAAGTGACAGAGCTGAGCAGGAAGAGGAAGTGATATAGCTGGACAGAGAGAGCAAATGAGATAGCAGAACAGAAAGGTATATAGACATAGGTATACAGGAAGCAGGTCTCGTTGGAAGCTGAGGGTCGGTAAGGTGAGATTGGCTATGGCTTTTCCTATTCCTCTGATCTCTCAGGTTTTAACCCAATATCTGGCTCCAGGTTTTTTAATTTAATAAGAGCGTTTAGCAATTTGTCTACAAACTTCCATCACAGGAGAGATGCTGAGGAAAGGAGCTGGACAAGAAAGCGGGGTAATCCTGAGAGGATGGCTGACAGGAGACCCTAGAAGAGGCCGTGTGACTATGTGTGGCCTGTTGAGGAATGCAGCAGCCTTATTCTTGGACCCAGTGCTGGGGAGGGAAACAGGCTGCTGAAGATCTGTCTTATACCGTGGTACAATCTGTGAACAGTGACCACAGGAAGTCAGTGCCCAGCATGTTTTTAGCTTTTAGCTGGACAATGTTTAATGTTGAAAGTGTTCTTAGAGGAAACATAAATTGGTTTGGATTCCAAAATGGGCCATAAAATGCTCCAAGAATTTTCAAAACATCTTAGAAAATCCAGCCATGTTTATCACTTGGACCTGAAGTCCATTTTATAACTGATCTCTCACAAGGTCACTCCATGAATAGGATTCTGGGATTCAATAAACCCTAGGTACAAGACAGTATTTATGAATGTGTGTGAAAGGAGGCACATTTCAGAGAGGGGGTAGAGGGGGGAAGAAGGGAGATAGATAGATAGATAGATAGATAGATAGATAGATAGATAGATAGATAGATAGACAGATAGATAATATATCTCTACTATACTCTCAATGTTTCAAGATTAACTCAGGTTTAGAGAAAGTCTCCAAAGCTGTGGGAACTATATGTTATTAAAACATTCTATTAGGTCTGTCCCTATGACTTCTAGAACCATCTAGAGCAGTGGTTCTTAACCTTCCTAATGCTGTGACTCTTTAATACAGTTTCTTATGTTGTGGTGATATCAATCCTAAAATTATTTTTTGTTGCTACTTCATAACTATAATTTTGCTATTGTTATGATCATAATGTAAATATCTGATATGCAGGATATCCATTGTGCAACCTCTGTGAAAGGGTCATTTGACACAAAGGGGTCATGACCCACAGGTTGAGAACCAGATCTACAGGGTTGATCAGTGGTGACATGGAATAAAGGGCAAAGAATCAGGTAGAGAATCATGGGATGTTCTAAAAAAGCCTGACATCTTGAAAATGCTCTGCCTGAAGCCTAGGACAATGCACCTGCTCCCCAGAGTATCACGGGCTCAGATGAATGGCTGAAGGTCAAAAGGACAGTGAGGAGGCCCAAGTACTAACTAAGGACTAAGTAACACTGGACAGATTGTCAAGAGGCCTCTGTACTGATGCCAGGATGATGATGAACACCTTGATCGGAGCCATGACTGAGGAGAAAGAAAAGGTCGAGGTGGAAATAACGTTCAGCAGGCTTCACTGAGCTCTGGAGCTGACTGGCTTTCTGGGATGGAGCAAGAGACATAACCCCAGCAGATTTCTGAGCAGGAGTCCGTCTGTCGGGGGTGATGGCACCACCAATGAAGGGGAGGGCTGTGAGGGGAAATCGACTTCAGAATTGACAAGTTGAGCACTGGACAATCCCATTGGAGTCAGAGATGTGATGCTGGGAATTCCAGGCAATGGATGAGACCCACAGGATTAATCAGGGAGAAGGTAGAGAGTAGAGACAAGGCAGTCAAAGATGATGGAGAGCTAACAGTAGCTGGGGAATGAGAAGGGAGGGTAAAGAAGGAAAGTCGTTTAAAAACAAACAAACAAAAAACAAAAGCAAGTGAGAGAGCTATGTCTAAAATTGTCCTGCCTATCATGGCGGCTACTGAGTACTTGAACTGTGACTACTCCAAATTAAGATGTGCTATGAGTGTAAAACACACATCAAGACTTTAAGACCTAGCAAAACAGGGACTTTTTTTTTTCTGTTTGTATAGCCAAGCCTAGTTTTGAATTCTAAATCCTTCTGCCTCTGTAGCCCCAATGCAGGGGTTACAGGTGCACATTACCAAGCTCAGATGTAAAATAATTTTTAAAAAATGTAAACTCATTGACACTAATTATGGTTTGAGATAATGTTTTTCATATATTGGTTAAATTATATATATATATATATATAATAATGTCAACTGGGCAGCAGTGGCGCACGCCTTTAATCCCAGCACTCAGGAGGCAGAGCCAGGCGGACCTCTGTGAGTTCGAGGCCAGCCTGGACTACAGAATGAGATCCAGGACAGGCACCAAAACTACACAGAGAAACCCTGTCTCGAAAAACCACACACACACACACACACACACACACACACACACACACACACACGTCACCCTCTCAGCACCTTTTACGTGTGAATTCTAGAGAAATCAATTGTATGTGGATTACACATTTTTGTCACCCAAGGCTACTCTGGAAGAAACAAAAGCAAAGATAGATGTGGAGTTCTAGGGGCCTGGAAAGGATGTCCTCACGTTACAACAGTCAGGAAAGAAGACACATGAGAAGGGACAGAGAGTGAAAGAACGACGATGTGAAACCTGGTTGAGAGGGGAAAAGGAGGGAAGAAGGAAAAACTGTAAGAGCAAAGGATCTGCCTTCCTCAGAAGGGAGTTAGACATGGGCAGAAAAGGCTGGGACATCTTTGTTGGCTGAAAATGTGGCTCCAGCTATGGGACAAAGGGAGAAGAAATGAGGAACATGGATGGACAGGAATTCAGCGCCTAAGCTCCAAATGAAGGTCCAGTTGGAACAGGAAAAGGGACTCACTTCCTCTGAGAAGGAAGGAGGTAAGTGGTTAGGAGGAAGGACAGTCAAGACCGAGCTGTACTCATGGCGTCTGTGCTGTCAGTGACAGAGCAGAGCAAAGCCAAGAAGACTGCAGGGCGGCAGCTGACTGGTGGAGGAGGAGAAGCTGGAGAGGGAGCAGCACAGAGAGCCTGAGTGCAGCTGACAGTGTGAAGTTTCTGGGTGTGGCACTGCATTGATAGGAGATTTTCTAGCCGGGAAAGAGGAGAGGCAGGTGTAGGAAAAATATGCGGGGATGGCCAACGGGCCCAGGGGAGGGGCATTTGAGTAGAAGAGGGGTGGTAAGATTAGAAAGGAGGTGTGTGGGGGATGTCTAAACACTGGACACACAGGAAAGGTCAGCTTACTGGTGACACGGTGTCGACAGAAGGGAGCAGGTGAAGCTGCGACGGGAAAAGTTGTAGTTGACGACGTCACCATGGCATGGCAGTGGTACAGTTAGCCGGGTGACCATCGGCCAAACTCCTCAGACACAGGTAGCGTCAGGAGCAGAGGCAGCGCGGTGGGCTGGGAGAAGGGGTGTGTGCAGATGACAGAGTCTGGCACTAACTTGGAAGGAGCGGATGGCACAGAGCAGATCTGCATGCTGTCAGCCCACTCGAGGGAGCATCCTGCTCCCCACGCTGCACACCCACTCATGATGGCAAAGATCTCCTCAGTCACCACATTTTCACCACAGAGCACACGAGAGAGAAACCGTCCCTGATGTCACCTAATCCCTTCAAATGGAGTCTCTGAGATAGCACAGGAAGACTCCAACCCAATCCCGTCACAGCCTTGGAGAGCTGATCCCCTTTGACAGAGGAGAGCTTGCTTAGTTTTGATGCTTTTATTTTTCAATCTCCGAGAGTAAGTTTCTTACAACTAATTAAGAGTAAGTTTCTTTCAACTAATTACATGGGAGGGTTTCCTGGGCACATGTTAAAACCGCACACTAGCACTTTACCTCAGGGTTTTTACACCTTACCACTCTAGAAAAGACAGGCTGCTCTAAAATGTGTGGCAGTTTTAAGTTTATAAATTATCAGCTATATATAGAAACCACTGCTTTGCTTCAAACCAACATTTAAAAAAAAAGTCAAGGGTTTTGCAGAAAGAAAAGCATTTATGAAAATAGCATTACATTCACTTAAAAGTCAACTATTCAGCTTTTTGGTGATTATCTACCTAAACATAGGCCTTGGAAATGATTGATTCTAGCATTTCAGGGCTTAATAGATACTTTAATTTTAGTTTATTCCATCCACCTTTATAAAAACAAGAATCTGGCTACATTCTACTTGCTCAGAGTAGTTACGAGGGCAGATTTTTCACAGGATCTGGGGTAGAGTGAGGAAGGAGAGCTGAGCCCACAGAGTCTCTGGGAATCGGAGGCCTGCTTGCACGGGCACTCTCCCCCCAGAAGGGTTGGGCTAGCTCTTCTGCAAAGCAAGCAGCCACAGGACTCCACAGGAGCAAGCTCTGGAATACTCCCTCTTCACCAGTGGACTGGGAACGCTGGACTAAAGGACCGTCCCTCCCATCGGGCAGAGCCAGATCTCAGTGCTCCCAGGATAAGCCTCAGTGGAGGATTTAGCAGCGTTGGGGTCTCATATGGCCTATTCTGCAGCACTTGCTTAGAAAGACTGTCAGTTCTTAGCAACCACACAAGATTTCAGAGCAGCCACTGACCAAGCAGGACAAAGGGCCTTTGTGAAGCCCGTGGAGCAGGAGGCTGTTCACTCACAGTTGACAGGATCATGGAGGAAAAGCTTGTCCTGCTTCATCCTGCCTTTGGCAAGCTTGAAATTCCCACACAGCTACTCATTAAAAACAAAGCATTTTATCAAAATTGGGGGCAGGTTCTCCCAGGAGATTTTCTTCTCCAAACATAGCATAAAAGGTTAGGGAAAAAAAAAACTGGGATTGCCTATATATGGTAATTTGCTTTAACGCAGGGAAACGTGTCTAACTTTCCTATATTTTTATCACTGTCAATCATGACCATGTTCTGGCATGCTCTTTGTTCCATCACAAATTGGCTGACAGGGCATCTTGGTGTGTAAAGCAGATTGATGGCTATGGTAACACATATATGTTTATTTTCAGTTCCCTTTACCTTTTGTGACATAGATTTACCTGCTGTGTGCAAGGCGCTGGGCCAGCTACCCACACAGTGGTAGTAGCTCTATGATCAGTAACCTTCAGGGAGCCAAGAGTCCCACAGCAAAGTCTGCTTCCAATATAACTTAAAATATGTCTCAATGTTACAGACCAACATAATAAGGAATTACAGGAGGCAATTGAGGCTGAAACAAGGAAAAAACCAGGGCCTAAGAGACAGCTCAGTGGTTACTAGTGAGTTCCTCCAGTACAGAGTATGGCTTGATTCCCGGCACCCACATCTGACAGCCCACACTGCCTGAAACTATAACTCCAGAGGCTCCAATACCTCTAGTCGCCAAGGGAACCTGCACTCAGGTGTCATACTCATACACAGACATGCATGATCCCCCCCCCAAAACCTAACAAACAAAATCCCTATAACATTTCTTTATAGTACACATAGTAGACAATTCTTTGAATAGGTTTGCCTTTTCTTATGTCCATAAGCATACTCAAAGTTAAAAATAAAATATTCGATTATATCCATTTAACCATAAGCAGTGTTGGTTGTTTGAAAGAAAATGGCCCCCAAAGGGAGTGGCACTATTAGGTGGTGTGGCCTTGTTGGAGGAAGTGTGTCACTGTGGGAGCGGGCTTTGAGGTCTCCAATGCTCAAACTATGCTCAGTGTGGTAGACAGTTCACTTCCTGTTGCCTGCAGGTCAAGATGTAGAACTCTCATCTCCCTCTCTAGAACCAAGTCTGCCTGCACTCCGCCATGCACCACCATGACACGATAATAGACTAATCCTCTGAAACTGTAAGGTGCCACCACAATTCAACATTTTCCTTTATAAGCGTTGCTGTGAGCCAGTCAGTGGTGGCACACACCTTTAATCCCAGCACTCGGGAGGCCAAGCCAGGCGGATCTCTGTGAGTTGGAGGCCAGCCTGGGCTACAGAATGAGTTCCAGGAAAGGCGCCAAAGCTACACAGGGAAACCCTGTCTCAGGAAAAAATAAACAACAACAACAAAGAGTTGCTGTGTTTATGGTGTTTCTTCACAGCAATAGAAACCCTAACTATGACAGGCATGTTTAAAAATGTTTGGAAAACATTAATGCCACAGTGGAATTCTGCGGTTGTTTGCAGGTAGCACCTGTCAGTCAGCAGGTAAAGACACTGTCATTATAAAAGCTCCCAGCCAGGGCTGGCGAGATGGCCCTGTGGGTGAAGGCACTTGCTGCTCAACTCAACAGCCTGTGTTTGAACTCCGTACTCACACTGTGGAAGAAGAGAACCAGCACATGCCTCACGGTAACCTGCCCACATACATATAAACACACACAAACACATAAATAAATGCAAAAAAAAAAAGTTTTCTGAGCTCAAAATCTGCTCTTTGTCTAGGGTTAGTAAAGGTTCTTGGCTTCCTCAGGAATATATACCATAGGTTTAAGAGTGATTATATATCTAAAATATTAATGTAAGAGAATACTTACAATTAATTCATTTTTCATAATCCCTGATAAGGACAATTCTTGCCCTGCTACCTCAATGTTGTTGAAATCACTCTTGGGTGAATGCAAGCTGGGCTTAGAAGAAGGATGCTGTTGTCTCTGAGGAGGGACCAAAGAACTAACCTTAAGCCCTAACTGCGGTCTGTTTTAGGCAGCCATGACAGCACTCCAGAGAATCCATACTTTAACGAGCAGGCTCAGCCCGTGAGGAGTTTGACTCCTGGAGACTCGGATTGTCTTACACAGATAGACTCAAGAAGAGACAATTCACACTCTGAAACTTATTCCTTGAAAAGTACTGCTATGTCCACCTTACCACCTGGATGTGAACCCCACACAGGCATTCTACCCAGTGAGACCTCACAGACAGGGCATGGTGACACTTGACACTGTCCACAAGAAGCTGACCCCACGGCAGCAGAGGCCCTCTCTACCGTCTGCCCACTTCAGCCCAAACACCAAACTTCTGCCTTTTTCTCTTGGTAAATTCCTTCACTGCTCATGTGTCATGGCCTGTCTCTGCTGCTCTGCTAGCAAGTGTCTCCTCCTGGTGGTGCTGAGACCCATGGAGAGGGCAGTTTGTGAAACGACAACTTTTCTTCAGTCCCCACAAAGGAGAAAGGGAAAGAGAGCTCACTTGGAACATCCCCAAGTCTAGGGGTACCTAAACCACACGAAAACAAGGGTCCTATCTCTTCTGTGAACACTATGAGCCCCTCTTGTTGCTAGGGCAGGGTAGGGGAGACGGCGGAGCCCAGAGAGGGCACTGCAGAGTGGGGGGAGCAAGGATGACTGTTCAGGACCCCGACTTGGCTGCAGACCCTCAGCTGGGGTTACTGACAGGTGAGATCAACTCAGTGTGGGCAGTACAAGGGCACTACTGTGGGTGCTACCCGTGACACGGTACTACCCATGACACAGTACTACCCGTGACACAGGGAAAGGAGCTTGACAGAGAAGAAGACTGTCTGGTCCCTAGGGTCTTCCCACACACCCACTGTCACATTCCTCAACAACAGGAGCAATGGGCAGTGCCGCGGAGAGCAGCCTGGAGGCAAGGAGTCCTCCACTTCAAGGCACATCTTCATTGCTTTAATTGGTAGCATCCCAGATAAGAGGGACCTTACAGGAGGAACTACTTTTTGTTCTTTACTCTATTGAACTTTGCTCTAACTGGAAAGTTCATCCATTCTGCCAGAGCCACTGCTGATCCCTTTGCTGATAGGAACCTGCTTCTCTGAGCCTCCTCTGGGGGCTGGAGTTCAGTGAGTCTCCAGTAAAGCTCCAGGCCCTCAGCACCAGGTTGTGAGTGTCTCCTCAGTGTGAGACGACCACTGTTGGTCTACTCTTACTGCATTGTGTAAGCCAATCTCATAAGTTCCTTTTTAAATATAAACTCATTCTTCCAGTTCTATTCCTCTAGGGGACCCTGGCTAATGCAGCTGCTCCTGTCAGGGGCTTGCCAAACCATGAGTAATTAATATAAAATAGTTTAAAAGTCATTTTTAAATACTTGTAGGAAATTAGGAGGTTCTCTCTCTCTCTCTCTCTCTCTCTCTCTCTCTCTCTCTCTCTCTCTCTCTCTCTCTCTCTCTCTCACACACACACACACACACACACACACCAGCTGAGTATCTAGACCAAATATATTTACTTAGAGCCAGTGAGATGGCTCAGCAGGGGAGCTGCTGACCCTGAAGACCTGAGTCTTAACTTCCAGAACCTACATGACAGAAGGAAAGAACTGCTTTTACAGGCTGCCCCCTGGCCTGCATGGTGGCACAAATGTACTCCCTCCATGCAAATAAATGAATAAATGTAGAAAACTAAATATATCTGATACATTAGTGACTAAAAGAAGCACCATAATTTTACAGTTATTCACAATTAATAAATAAAAGTGCATTAAACTGGTGCTAAGACAATGCAATTTAAAATTAAAAACTCTGCTACATAATTTATTTTTAGAAACGCCTTTTTGGGCAGAAACCAAGTGAGAGAGGCCGGCAACAGCTCAAGACATTTCTGAGCAAAGAGTAACTGTGCCTCAGGTCAAGCGAGGTTTTGATTCGTGGCCACAGTTACACAGCTTCTGGGATAAGAACACAAAGAAAGTTGGGTTGAACTTGTTTTAGTCACGGGTGAAACTGAAGCCCTGGATCCTTTTACTCATCAAAAGCTGCAGCCCCAGTGCTTACTATGGGGTTTGAAAACTGTGCAGGCGTCCAATACAGGTGCACAGAGAAAACTCCAACTTAAGTGAGTGGCTGTCCCTGTGCCAATTTCCATAAAGATAGCCCAGTTTGTGCTCATGCTGTGTCTTTACCTTGAAGGTAGGTTTCTGTCTGAATGTAGGTTCCAAGTGAATATAGTAAATTAAAATCTCTGTTATTACTGTCTTTCACAACAGTCTAGTTTTAAATTTTTATTATCTTTCAGTGTGTATGGGCGTTTTGCCTGCATGTATATAAGTGCACTGCATGTGAGGCTGAAGGAGGGTGTCACATCCCCTGGAGCTGCAGTTACAGATGTTGTGAGCTGCCATGTGGGTGCTGGGAATCAAATCTGGGTCCTCTGCAAGAGCAGCGAGTGCTCTTAGTCGCTAAGCATCTCTCCAGTCTCCTCATGCAGACGGTTAAGTTATTAGGAAACACTCATGTTAGACAGCAGGCGCTTGAAAATAAACGGCTGGCTGAGGAGATGGCTCAGTGGGTAAAGAGCTCGCTATGCGAGCACAAGGACCCGAGTTCGAATCTCCAGAATCCACATTAAAGCTGTCAAGTTTCAGTCAGCAAAAGCAACACAGGGGGATGTAGTCAGCATTGTGTGCCCTTCCCACATCTCCAGCCCTTCTCCTCCTGCTAGCCTTAGAGAAACACCCACAGGTCTGTCCAGCCCTTCAGCTCCTGACTGGCCTCAGCAAACGGGAGGAACCCGCAGAGCAGACTGTGGAAGGAATCACCCCACTCCTGGTCATGCATCCTGCACGGTTGCTAGGCAGCAGCTTCATCCAAGGTTGGGGCTGGCTGAAGGAGTCCAAGTGAAGGCATGGTAAGCTGAGGCAAAGCCGACACGTGATTGGCATATTTCATGTGTGCTAAGTGCAGGCCAGCATTCTCTTCAGAGCAATTATTATTTTTTTCCTCACTTCCCAAAATATTGGAACTGAAGATCATATGACTTATGAAGAATAAAAAGTCACAATATGTTAGAAGTTGTACAAGAAGGCATGATGTAGTCTCATAGCTATTTTAAAGTCAAGTATTTGAATCTAATTAGAAATAATCCATGGCTGTCTTTGGAATAAAAAATTTCAGTTGCTTCCAAATGATTGATGCAAAATGTCCTGTCCCACACCCTATCACTCATTCTGATTTTTCCTGCCTGATGCTTCTCTCTTCTGTGCTTAGAACTGCCTCGTCCTATCTCTGAAGTCCAGAGTCCCCTAAAGTCACTGGCCAGGATGGGAGAGGCTGCTTGTTCTTGGCTCAGATTTGGACTTTCTCTCTACCTGCTAACTCGTTGCCCTGGCTAGCATGGGCACACTCTGCTCCCAGCATGCTGTGCAGCTGTCCCTGTGGGTAAAAGCCCTCTATAAACTGGGGCTGTCAAGCTTTTTTAAGTTATCAAGGAAATCGCTGTCTACAGAAAAGGCCTGATCCTTTCCCTGGACCTTTTACTTTTCTTAAAATGGTTTTCTTTACTATATGTTTTCTTCACTGCATTCAAGGGTAAATTATATTTTAAAGTTACAGTAGACAAATGCTTGCTTATAACTCTACAAAGAATTTTTTCTTGTTTTTGAAAAAGAAAGACTCAATTCAGTGTGCCCTAACATATAACAATTCTTCAATCTGAAAAAATAAAGAAAATAATATGTGTTAACAAGTTTTAATTTTAAAATGGAAAACTGCTACCCTCCTCATTCCCCATCTCATACTAAATTGGACAGCATGGCTTTTTATAGAGCTGTGCAAAGAGGTAATAAGACAGGAAGTGGTTGTATGATATGTGATTTCACACCTGAAATCAAATGTGGAACCTTAGTGGTGGTATTTTAGTGATGGGTCTCATTTCCATGTGATCCACCACTGAGTGGTGTAGAAACCAGCTTAAACACCCTTCGAATAATGGGCAAGCCAGTTCTACTCAGGATGGAATGTGAAGCTGGAGAGGCTGGATACTTTATTTTTTAAAAAGATTTAACTCAGACCAAATGCCTTTTCGGGTAGATCAATTAAGTGGCAGGCCTGTTCCTGCATTTGTGTGTACATGCTTCTTTGTTCAGTTCTTTAACATCATTTTCTCCTTGTAGTTACTTTAAGAAAAAGAAACTATACTTTTAAAATCATTTCAGAAAAATCCATTTTTTAAGCAAAAGAAAATTTTCCCTTTGCACTGTAACATGCAATAAGGACTCAAGGGGAGAATTAACTTGTAACATGTAATAAGGACTCAAGAGGAGAATTAGGGTTTTCCTGCCTCATCATCCATCTCACCGATGGTACACCCACCACTCAGCAAGCTTACCCAGAGTCGGTCACTGAACTGAAGTGAGAGGTTGGATCTGAACCCACATCTGAGAGTAAGTGGGGAACATGTTTATCACGTGGCTTCATTAGGCAGAAGGCTCTGACAAAAGCAAAACCTTGAATCTCAGCAAACAGTGTTGTGTCGAAGTAACCCTGATCATCCAGCCTACCTCAAGGAAAAGAGCTCATGGAGAACTTTCCAGATGTTCATCAGTCTGGGCCAGATCACTGAGATTCTCTTCTGGTTCCAGTTTTCAGTAAATATTTATGCTTCCCAATTAGGGACATAGTTAATTATGTAATTAGAAGCTTTGCATTTAAAAATTATACAATGTTTGGCAATTTCTCTTGTCAAACTGAAGATCAGAAAGGTACAAGACAGCCCACTGCCTACACACAGCGTTCACAGGGGCAAAACAAAGGGTCGTGTCTGGAAATGCCAGCCCTGCACAGAGCTGGGCAGATGAGGGCACAGTAATGGGAAGCACATCAAGTGACAGCGAATCACAGAAAGACTGGTCGGAACAGAAGGATTTCCACCACTCCGCCAACATCCCCCAGTCCACTTCAAAAGCCTGCCCTCCTGTCCTGCCCATCAGCAAGCTGTCTTGTTAGTCATGCATTCAAGGGCCTTTGGGGCTCTCTTGCTCTCTCCCCTAGGTGAGCGAAGCCCAGTCCAGCCAAATTTCTTGCCTATCCAAGCCATACACCATAACCAATCTGCATAACTGTGAATGACTCTTGCCTTGTGCTGAGGGCATTGGGCAGTTTCCTCAACTTAAGTCTGTGCATAGGTTAAGACCCCATAGGCAGATAACAAAAGTCTCCCTTTGCTATAAATTCAAGGGCAAAGAAATGTACTCTAGTTCAAATAGATTTGTTGTTAGGTACAAAAAAAAAAAATGCAAACAGACCTTGCAAACACCATACCTTTCTTCCATGGACACCTCTTTTAGCTGCTGGTGCGGTTTGGTGCCTTCCATTTCCCTGATGCTCACAGCATAGATCTTGGTGGTGTAGTCAATGGCTTTCTCTCTAGCAACATCACTATCATAGCCTCAAACAACAGAAAGAGATTGGGTTGTGAGCTGGTTTTCAGGTGTTCAAGAGGAGGGAATAGAGAGAAGGGTACCATTATAATGGAAGGGAGGGACATGGCTGATGGGGACTCACCTCCATCTTCTTCTGCATCTGTATCTGACTCCTCACTGTCAACCAGTTTGCTCTCCTGGGTCCCCACAAATTCCCTGGTCCAGATCATCAAGGCTGTGTCAGCACCTCCTACTGTGAGCAACACAGAGTCATTGTGCAGCCACCTCACATTGGTGACGTGTGCGCTGTGCCCCACATACTTCTTGAATCTTGCATGCTGTCCCTGCAAATAAAGCCAGAAGCTGGCAGTTACCAGGTTCATTATTCCCATGGTTTTTTCTGTTATCTGGGATGTAACAAAACTGCTCAAAGCAGCAATTTTGCTAGTAGCATGAGAATGCATGCCCTGTGCAGGCAGGGCCGGTCTCTCCATAAGACAGTGCTTGGCCCACGATAGATCTCCAACATGTATTTTTGAGATGCATTTGGGAAGTAAGGAAATACAGTTTGTTTCTGTGTCTCTCTAACATCAAACGCATCAGGCCCAGAGGTGTTTAGTGCAAACTCCTGATTGACACTTCCAACCGGTCCCCATGGTGGCTTTTACGTCACAACCCAGGCAAGGACGGAAGGCAGCAAGGGACCTCAAGTAATGTCCAAAACAAATGCCACAGCAGTTTCTTCCATGGACAGTGGAAAGCAGAAACCACTCGAAGAACTGTTGTAAAGACAAAGCAAGCTCTTTTCCACTAGACAAATCTAAATAAATAAAACCCAGTTTTCAAGTCATTACTGGGAGCTTTTGGAGTGGGGTACTCAGGCTGCACCACTGAATCAGCAGGTGTTGAGGGGTGGAGGCAGGGTATGCCTCTGGCTGTCCCCAGGGCTGTCTTGACAAGTGCTGGGAAGCCAGCACTGGCACCAGAAGAGCTTCCATTCTGGGCTCATGAGACAGCCTGGCAGAAAGAGCTCTTGTGAGAGCCACTTAGAGAGGTGGTTTTTCCATCCTCTCAGTGGCTCCCAGGGAATACCTTATGCAATGTGAAGCCACATGAACTCCTGGGTCAGGAGCCAGCCATCGGTGTGCCAGAAGAAAATGTTAGCCCAGGGCTGACAAGAGGCTTCCCAAGGGCTTTGGACTGGTGTACTGGAAAGCCCGAAACAGTAGACACATGGCAGGAAACAGGGGCAAGAGCTTCAGTCCTGCAGCTCTCTGGAGTTGCCGACCCCTCCCTATCACTTGGAAACTACCCAGTTCTCAACAAAGCTCATTGAGTGGTAAGACCAGAGAAGCCAACAGGCGGGCAGTATTTCCAAGGCTCTAGCGCTCTGTGTGCCAAGATCTAACGCCCCCTTCTGGCCTCTGAAGGCAGCTACACATGATCATGTACACATACCCATCCACTCATATACATACGTACACATATTTTTAAAAGTAGTAAAAATAAATCTTTAAAAAGGAAGAGAAAGAAACTAAAATTTAACAAGAGATCTGAACACACATTTCTGCAAAGAAGGACTGTGACTGTAAAGGTGAATACATGGGGGTATGTTTGCCAAGTGAAGAACAATGCCTGGAAGAGGTGCCTAGTAACTGGGGAAAGAGCATGAGGTAAGATGACCAAGAGGCCATTTTAAGATATGGTAGCTAACAAATGAAGTTTGCATTTTGGACACAGGAGAGTGTTGTGTGGCAGGAATAAGAACTCCACACATTGCCTCTCTGAAGCAAGGTTCATTCTATAGCCAGCCCGACCTCACACTTAGGATACGTCCATGCCAGCCTATAAGGTACCGGGATTGTAGACATGCATGGCCACACCTGGTTTTGCTGTGTGGTTATTTATTTATTTTGATTTTTCGAGACAGGGTTTCTCTGTGTAGCCCTGGCTGTCCTGGATCTCACTCTGTAGCCCAGGCTGGCTTCGAACTCACAGATATCCACCTGCCTCTGCCTCCTGAGTGCTGGGATTAAAGGCGTGTGCCACCAGGCCTGGCTCTCATGTCTCTTTTTATAACTCACTAACTCTGTTAGACCAGTGCTCCATGCTTATGAAATCACTCAGCTTTACTTCTGTATAGCTCCTCTTTCCACACACACTCACAGTGCAGTGATGTGTTAGGAGGACACACACTCATTCACAGTGCAGCTAGGGCTGTGATGTATTCAGTTAACAGTGAATTTGTTCAACAGACCCAGAGCAACTATACTCATAAGCATAGTGTACACTAATTGGGTAAGGGAAGTGAGCTAGAAAAGCTAGATTAAAAACATAGGGAGAACTAAATATGGCTATACAGACCTGCAATGCCAATACTTGGAAGGCAGAAGCAGGAGGAACATAATAAATTCAAGGCCAGCCTGATATATATGGGCGGTGCAGTGAGGTGGAGAGAAAGAAGGCTTAATAGTTAAGAGTGCCTCCTGCTCCTCCAGTGGACTGGAGTTCTATTCCTAACACCCATGTTAGCGGCTCAAACCACCTTTGACTCCAGTTCCAGGTCATCTAAGGCCCCTTTCTGGCCTCTGAGGTCACTTGTACTCATATACACACATAATTTTTAAAATAATAAAAATAAACCAGAGAGACAGACAGACAGATAGACAGAGACAGATACACACACACACACACACACACACACACACACACACACACACACACAGAGAGAGAGAGAGAGAGAGAGAGAGAGAGAGAGAGAGAGAGAGAGAGAGAGAGAGAACAAAGGACCTGAACAGACATTTCTGCAAAAACAAAACAAAAAAAACTGACATGGAAATGAGAAATAGGGGTATGAAAAGCCATTCAACTTCACTGATCTGGGGAATGCAAATTGAAACCATAGGAGATATCACCCCATATGTTAGGATAATTGGTACCCAAGAGACAAAAGAACAAGTGTTTGGGAGGGTGTGGAGAAAGGGGACACGGATGTAAACGCTAAGAAAATGTCGGTAAGAATGCAAATTGGTACAGCATTATGGAAACAGCATAAGGTTCCTCAAAAATTCACAAATATAAACCACGGGGTGCTATTTGCTACTTCTCCAGTCCCAATCTTTTTTTAGGTTGTGGAGACTAAATGCTGTACTTGCAAGTGTCAGGCAAGCACTGTCCACTGATCCGTGGCCTTAGACCTGTGTCTGTGGAGCTGTCCGGGTTCCTTCTGTGTTTCAGTTACTAACCTTTATCAGACACTGTGAATGTCCTCTCACTTTGGTGGCTCATTTTTCACTTCTTTGATAATTTCCACTGTTGTGTATAGTGGTTTTAGTTTAGTAGTCTCACTTGCTTATTTCTGCCCTTGTTTGTTTTTGGTTTTGGTGTAATATCTAAGATCCTGCCCTGGAACTCTGTAAGCCTGAAGGGCAGGCACAGCTTCAGATGACTGCCCCAGGCATCCCACCTGGAGAGCGTGGAGAAACAGATGACAAACCTCCTAGAGCAAGAGTAAGAAACAACAGTACCACAGGGTTTCAGCTAAGTATTTCCCGAACCTTGAGTCAAACCAAGGTATCACATTTTTTAAAAATTGTCCTAAAAGAAGTTTCATTTTAAAATGAAGAAGAGTGGAGGGCTGAAGAGATGGCTCAGTTAATAAATGCCTTCCACTCAAGCATGAGGACTTCAGTTTGTATCCCCAACTCCCATGTGAAAAATCTGAGCAGATTCCTGGAGCTTCCTTGTTAGGGATCTAGCCAGCTGTTAAGCTCTAGGCTTAGGGAATGACTCTGTCTCAAAAAACAAAGTAGAGAGCTGGAGAGATGACTCATCAGTTAAGAGCACTGACTGCTCTTCCAAAGGACCCAGGTTTGATTCCCAGCACCCACATGGTGCCACAACACCTATAACTCTAATTCCTGGGACTGGATGCCTTCTCTGGCTTCCAAGGGCACAAGCACACTTGTGATGCACAGACATATATGCAGGCAAAACACCCCGGTGTGTAGTTTGTTTTTTTAATTAAAAAATAAGATAGAAAGTAATAGAGGAAGATATCTAACATGCACCTCTGGTCATCATATATAAGCATGTACACATACACTCACATATGTAAAACACACACACATACATATAAAAAAAATAAAAGTAGAAGAATCAAGGAAAATGGCTGCTGAGAACTGAACTCTGACCAAATAGGCAAGGTGAGGGGAAGTAATGGATCACTGGGTGAAGGCTAATGAATGTGGGATGAACAGTAATGTCTGCACTGGACACGTCATTAGAAAAGGCTTCTGACAGTGATGGTGTGACCAGGTCTAACAAAAGAGAACAGAAGCAAAAAACATCCAAAAGACCTGGAGTGGGTGCTGAGGAAACCCGTGTGCTTCATTTTAAATGTGTCAGTTTTGCAGGAACCAGAAAACCGCAGTAAAAAACAAGAAAAACAGAGGGAAGTTAAGAAGACTTCTTAGGATAGTTGTTATAGTAACAGACAGAAAAATTACTTATTTCCTCTGCCAAAGAGAATGTCCTTCAAAAGGGGAAAGCCAGCCCATTTGTATGACTACACGAACTATCAAATGTGACCACAAACAATGCTGCTAATACCTAGGAATTTAGGAACCAGAAGAGGAGGAACCAGACACAGGAAGGCCGCTCCACCCAACAGTGCAAACAAGCAGGCACTGGGAAACATTGACTCGTGAGCCGAAGCAATCTGGGATGAGATGTTAGGTGTTCCACAAGGGATTTGGAGGGCAGGACCCATGATTGTGAACTGATTTTACTTCTTCTGTTGGGTGAATCCTTAGGAGAAATTGGGGATGACAGAGACACAATAAGCATGACTTTTAGCTGTATGTTTACAATATTTTTTATTGTATGCTTGTTTTGAGACATATAGTCCTGGCTGGTCTCAAACTTGCTATGGTAGTCAATGCTGGCTGGAAGCCCCTTATCCTGTGTCTGTCTTTCAGGTGCTGGAATTATAGCATGTTCTTCCAGCTGGTTCATTTCATCAAGTATTTTAACGATGTCTTGGAGGAGGCTATAGTACTGTACAGTTAGAGAGTTTTAAATATCTGTTATCAGTTACAGTATTGAAATTAAATGTAGATTGATACATGGAACGGACACTGATGGGGGCATCTGGCACCGGTGTTTGACTGTTATCTCTTTCCATGATTTAGAAATAAGAATGTAAAACCAAGATGGCATGATGCTAGAACAGAGTGAGCAGTCCTGAAAGCATTTGAAAGATGTGGCTAGAATAGACAAGCCAAGTAAGATAAAAGCTCTCTTGGTATAGACACAAAGCACTATAACCAGAGTTCAGAAACTCAATTCTGCAAGTACAGGGTAGGAACATGAACACTTCTGAGAAATGACAGCTACACGTATAGTTCAGCTACGATCTCAACTCAACTGCTGACGTTTTAATTTTATTCAATGAAACTGTAAAGTCAAAACCAAGAAGCTAATAGTCTGGCTGTGCTGTGAGCTAGTCAGGTTCTATCTGAAGCACTGGTTCAGCTCCAGGCAGCTGGAAAAGGGACTGATGATGTCAGCATAGAGGGAGAGGCAGTTAGAACTCATGCCACATGGGAAATGGCCGGAGGAAGCTGAGAGCCCGGACAGGAGGATGTGAGCCTGCAGGGTACAATGCTCCTACATATAAAGGCTGTGAGAGGGCTAGAAAGATGTCTCTGATCCAGAGGCAAGTGCAGGCTGCAAACAGGAGCTCAGCTTGGGGTCAAGTAATGCCTGTTAACAGCAGAAGCTGCTTAAAGACAATCGTGCTGCTTTCCGCGACAGCAAGTTCCTGGTCTCTGGAACTGTGCTAGAAAGGTAGAGTGTGAGATGTCAAGATGAGCCCACAGTTCATACCAGTAGGGTTGCAGGACCTCTGTGTCATGAGAATCTCACATAAGTCATTCACTTAAACATAGCACGAGGGAGGTTTCTACACAGCATTACAAAAGTAATAAATATTAATGTTTCTTTTACATATGTGGGTGCCCTTGTGTTTGGGGCATAAATGTTCAGAATTGAAACTTCATCTTGGTGGATCATTCCTGTGATGAGGATGTAATGCCCTTCTTGATTTCTTTTGATTGATTTTAGTTTGAAGTCTATTTTGTTGAATATCAGGATGGCTACACCCACTTGTTTCTTAAGACCATTTGATTGGAAAGTCTTTTCCCAGCCTTTTATTCTTAGGTAGTGTCTGTCTTTGAATTTGAGATGTGTTTCTTGTATGCAGCAGAAAGATGGGTCCTGCTTTCGTATCCATTCTGTAAGCCTATGTCTTTTTATAGGTGAATTAAGTCCGTTGATATTAAGGGATATTAACGACCAGTGATTGTTCATCCCTGTTATTTTTGGTGGTAGTGTGTGTGTACTTCTCTTCTTTGGGGTTTACTGTTGTGGCTTTATCTATTGCCCGTGTTTTCGAGTGTGTATCTGACTTCCTTCGGTTGGAATTTTCCTTCTAACCACATATAAAGCTTAAACCACATATAAAACCCCACACATTAATAGTGGGAGATCTCAACACCCCACTTTCACCACTGGACAGATATGCCAAATCGAAACTTAACAGAGAAATAAAGGACTTAACTGATGCCATGACCCAATTGGACCTAATAGATATCTACAGAACATTCCATCCTAACAAGAAAGAATATACCTTCTTCTCAGCACCCCATGGAACTTTCTCTAAAATCGACCACATACTTGGCCACAAAGCAAATCTCAACAGATACAAAACAATTGAAATAACCTCCTGTGTTCTATCAGACCACCATGGTTTAAAGTTAGATTTCAAGAACAACAAAAACTACAGAAAACCTACAATCTTATGGAAACTGAATAATGCTCAACTGAATCACCAATGGGTTAAGGAAAAAATAAAGAAAGAAATTAAAGACTTCCTAGAGATCAAAGAAAATGAAGACACCACATACCCAAACTTATGGGACACTATGAAAGCAGTGCTAAGAGGGAAATTCATAGCACTAAATGCCCACATAAAGAAGTTGGAGAAATCCCACACTAGTGACTTAACAGCACACCTGAAAGCTCTAGAACAAGAAGAAGCAAAGTCTCCCAGGAAGAATAGACGCCAGGAAATTATCAAAGTGAGAGGTAAAATTAATAAATTAGAAACTAAGAGAATAATACAAAAAAATAATGAAACAAAGAGTTGGTTCTTTGAGAAAATCAACAAGATAGACAAGCCCTTATCCAAACTAACCAAAAGACAGAGAGAGAGAATCCAAATCAACAAAATCAGAAATGAAAAGGGGGACATAACAACAGACATTGAGGAAATCCAGAGAATTATAAGGTCATATTTCAAAAACCTCTACTCCACAAAACTGGAAAACCTAAAAGAAATGGACATTTTTCTGGATAGATACCACATACCTAAGTTAAATCAAGACCAGATAAACTATTTAAATAGTCCAATAACCCCTAAGGAAATAGAAACAGTCATTAAAAGTCTCCCAACCAAAAAAAAGCCCAGGACCAGATGGTTTCAGCGCAGAATTCTACCAGATCTTCAAAGAAGAGTTAATACCAATACTCTCTAAATTGTTCCACATAATAGAAACAGAAGGAACATTATTAAACTCCTTCTATGAGGCTACAATTACCCTGATTCCTAAACCAAACAAGGATGCAACAAAGAAAGAGAACTACAGACCGATCTCCCTCATGAACATTGATGCAAAAATACTCAATAAAATACTGGCAAACAGACTCCAAGAACACATCAGAACAATTATCCACCATGATCAAGTAGGCTTCATCCCAGGAATGCAAGGGTGGTTCATCATACAAAAGTCCATCAATGTAATACACCATATAAACAAACTCAAAGAAAAAAACCACATGATCATCTCACTAGATGCAGAAAAGGCATTTGACAAAATCCAACACCCCTTCATGATAAAAGTATTGGAGCGATCAGGAATACAGGGAACATACCTAAACATAATAAAGGCAATTTACAGCAAGCCAACAGCCAACATCAAATTAAATGGAGAGAAACTCAAAGCAATTCCATTAAAATCAGGAACGAGGCAAGGCTGTCCACTCTCCCCATACTTATTCAATATTGTACTTGAAGTTCTAGCCAGAGCAATAAGACAACATAAGGAGATTAAGGGGATACAAATTGGAAAGGAAGAAATCAAGCTTTCCCTATTTGCAGATGACATGATAGTATACTTGAGTGACCCCAAAGATTCCACCCAGGAATTGATAAAGCTTATAAACACCTTCAGCAACATAGCAGGATACAAGATCAACTCAAAAAAAAAAATCAGTAGCCTTCCTATATACAATGCAAAAAGAAGCTGAGAAGGCAATTAGAGATACATCACCCTTTACAATAGCCACAAATGACATAAAATACCTTGGGGTAACACTAACCAAGCAAGTGAAGGACCTATATGACAAGAACTTTAAGTCCCTGAAAAAAGAAATTGAAGAAGATGTCAAAAAATGGAAAGATCTCCCATGCTCATGGATAGGCAGGGTTAACATAGTAAAAATGGCAATCTTACCAAAAGCAATCTACAGATTCAATGCAATCCCCATCAAAATACCAACACAATTCTTCACAGACCTGGAAAGAATAATACTCAACTTCATATGGAAAAACAAAAAACCCAGGATAGCCAAAAGAATCCTGTACAATAAAACAACCTCTGGAGGCATCACAATCCCTGACTTCAAGCTCTACTATAGAGCTACAGTAATAAAAACAGCTTGGTATTGGCATAAAAACCGACATGTGGACCAATGGAATCAAATTGAGGACCCTGACATTAACCCACACACCTATGAACATATAATTTTTGACAAAGAAGCCAAAAGTGTACAATGGAAAAGAGAAAGCATCTTCAACAAATGGTGCTGGCATAACTGGATATCAATGTGTAGAAGGCTGCAAATAGATCCATATCTGTCACCGTGCACAAAACTTAAGTCCAAGTGGATCAAGGACCTCAACATAAATCCAGCTACTCTGAACCTGCTAGAAGAGAAAGTAGGAAGTAGTCTTGAACACATTGGCATAGGAGATCACTTCCTAAATATAACACCAGTAGCACAGACACTGAGACAAACAATCAATCAATGGGACCTCTTGAAACTGAGAAGCTTTTGTAGAGCAAAGGATACAGTCAACAAGGCAAAGCAACAGCCTACAGAATGAGAAAAGATCTTCACCAACCCCACATCTGACAGAGGACTGATATCCAGAATATATAAGGAACTCAAGAAATTAGACATCAAAATGACCAACAGTCCAATTGAGAAATGGGCTTTAGAACTAAACAGAGAATTCTCAACAGAGGAAACTCAAATGGCTGAAAGACATTTAAGGAATTGCTCAACATCCCTAATCATCAGGTAAATGCAAATCAAAACAACTCTGAGATACCACCTTATGCCTGTCAGAATGGCTAAGATCAAAAACACTGAAGACACTTTATGCTGGAGAAGATGTGGAACTAGGGGAACTCTCCTCCACTGCTGGTGGGAATGCAAGCTTGTACAACCACTTTGGAAACCAATAGGCGCTTTCTTAGAAAATTGGGAATCAATCTCCCCCAAGATCCAGCTATACCACTCCTGGGCATATACCCAAGCAATGCTCAATCATACCATAAGAGCACTTGCTCAGCTATGTTCATATCAGCATTGTTTGTAATAGCCAAAACCTGGAAACAACCTAGATGCCCTTCAACTGAAGAATGGATAAATAAATTGTGGCACATATACACAATGGAGTACTACTCAGCAGAGAAAAACAATGACATCATGAGGTTTGCAGGCAAATGGATGGATCTAGAAAAAAATCATCCTGAGTGAGGTAACCCAGACTCAGAAAGACAAATATGGTATGTACTCACTCATAGGAAGATGCTGGATGTGGAACAAGGATGACTGGACTGCTACTCACATCACCAGTGAGACTACCTGGAAAACGGGACCCCAAGAAAGACACGGAGAAATGGATGAGATCTACATGAACAGCCTGTACATGAGTGGGAGCAATGAAGGGCGAGGGTCGAGGGAAAGAGAGCGGGAGATCCTAGCTGGATCAAGAAAAGAGAGGGAGAACAAGGAATAGGAGACCATGGTAAATGAAGACCACATGAGAAAAGGAAGAAACAAAGTGCTAGAGAGGCCCACAGAAATCCACAAAGATACCCCCACAAAAGACTGCTGGCAATGGTCGAGAGACAGCCGGGACTGACCTACTCTGGTGATGGGATGGCCAAGCACCCTAATAGTTGTGCCATAAACCCCATCCAAGGACTGAGGAATCTGGATGCAGACATCCACCACTAGGCCCCTGGTGGAGCACTGGGAGTCTAATTAGTGAGAAAGAGGAGGGTTTATATGAGGGAGAATTGTTGAAACCAAGGTTGGATAAAGCACAGGGACAAATAACCAAATGAATGGAAACACATGAACTATGAACCAAAGGCTGAGGGGCCCCAACTGGATCAGGCCCTCTGAATAGGTGAGACAGTTGATTGGCTTGACCTGTTTGGGAGGCATCTAGGCAGTGGTACCAGGTCCTGGGCTCGTTACATGAGTTAGCTGTTTGAAACCTGGGACTTATGCAGGGACGCTTGGCTCAATCTGGGAGGAGGGGACTGGACCTGCCTGGACTGAGTCTATCAGGTCTATCCCAGTCCTCGGGGGAGACCTTGATCTGGAGGTGGTGGGAATGGGGGGTGGGCTGGGGGGAAGGGGAGGGGGACAGCAAGGGAGAGAACAAGGGAAACTGTGGCTATTATGTAGAACTGAATAGTATTGTAAAATAAAAAAAAAAGTAATAAATATTATTTCTCACTGCCCATGCATTTAAATAAAAAATATCCACTCAGGTGCAACAGATAGATTTAGGTCAACTAATGAAATAGATCAAATCTACAATAAGCATGCAATATTACCTTGACAGGATATGAAAAAAGCTTAACGAAACCAAAATCATCCCCAGTGGCTAAGAGGGAGCCATCTTTAGTAAGACTGGCAGCATTGACATCAGTCACGTCGCTGTGTGCTGGCCAGATTCCTTCACAGGTGGGCCCCAGGACACAGGTCCATGTGTCCCATTCTATCTTCTCAATCTGCAGGAGGATGAAAGAATGTGATCATTTTGTATAGCCTTATTTCTTTTGGTTTTATTTAAGAGAAACGACTTTTCAAATGAGTAGTTGTAGATGACAAACTTTGGCTGTGGAGCCCCAATTCTTAACTGCCATTGTTATTGTTGTTCTTTTTTATGAGACAGGGTCTTAGTCTGTAGCCTATGCTGGCCTTGAACTCTCAGAAATCCTCCTGTCTCAGCCTCCCAAGTATTAACATTACTGGGCACAAGCATTGTATCCAGCAACTGAGTTGCATATTTAAAGTAGTATTGCCATTTCTCAATAAACCAATACTAAAATCAAATATACTCAAATATTTTTTTCTAGACCAAAAGCATACTTTGGAATTTTGGAACTCTGACCACAATAAAGGTTTGTGAGGTTTTAACTAGATTTTTAATCACTGTATAATCCATGAACTAGATCAGCTATTTTCAGCCCCGGCACTGACACCTTATTCTAGATCATTCTTTGTTGTGTTATAATGGTCTATGCAGGTAGCCATGTTGAACAGCATGCCTGGCCTTCACCCCTTGGATGCCAGTATCGCCCTTCAAATGTTCCTGGGGGCAAATTACTCTGGCTAAGAATTATTGAGATAGTAGAGTAAAACAAATCTTTCTTTAAAAATATTTCATGTGAGTCAGGGGTACTCATGCTACGTGTATATGGGGAGTCAGTACTCTTCCACTTTCTGATTTCTGAGGATTGAACTTAGATTGCCAGCATTAGCAGCAAGTACCAGACTATAAGTTTTTCACAGGCTTGATCTCAATTATTAAAAAATTACATGTGGAGCAAAGGGCATAGGGAAAACGGGGAAAAGAAAACAGTTTCTGTTTCAGAAAGTATCCCCATTATCATTAGGGATAACATTATTTATTACTACAAATAAACACAGAGAAAATATCTAGAAAATTACATTCATAGAAAGCATTGCACAAAATGGCATGAGGCATGGAAAAGGTAACGTGCCATTCAGTCCGTTAGCATGCTCATTGTCCTCAGAAAACAGTACTGAGCAGAATGCCATCACAATGTCAGCAACACAGTCATCCCTTGTCCTCAGAAATTAGGAAAACAGATTAATGGTTTAGATTTAAGAAATTAAAAAGTCTAAAGGTAGGCAGCAACCTGTGTTCATAATTAAGATTGACAGGCTTGATTAGAATGCATATTTTCCAACAAAGGCAAAATACCTTTTTTTAAATATATAACTTATTTTTTTTATGTGCACTGGTGTTTTGCCTGCATGTATGTCTGTGTGACGGTGTCAGAAGGCTTGGAACTGGAGTTACAGACAGTTGTGAGCTGCCATGTGGGTGCTGGGAACTGAACCCAGGGCCTTTGGAAGAGCAGCCTGTACTCTGAACTGCTGAGCCATCTCTCCAGCCCCCAAATATCTTTTAAAATCTTTATGTAGGACTGTTACCTCTGAGGGCCTTATTATATGTCTTCTGCCTCTTGGAGCTTCAAAGAAAAGTTGTTCTTTGGCACCTGAATTAACTTGCAGCAATTTCCCTGTTATGTTAGAAATAAGAGAGTGAATTAAACTGTGCATTTACTATTTTGTTATAAAATGCAAAGCATGGCTGCCAAAATTTTATTCATTTTAATTTGTCTTATAAATTGAGTTAAGTGTATGTTATATTATTTCAAAAAGCACATAAATATCAACACACTACATGGATAATGCCCAAAGCTCTAATTTAAAGAAAATATGGCCCTTATAAATTTGACCTGAAGTGTCTGTCAGACAAGACAGCACAAGAACCAGGCTGGTCTTTTGTTTGGCGGCACTGGAATGAGCTGGGATTTCCCAGCCCTGACAAAGTGGAACTTTCCGCTCCCTCTCCCCAACTGCTCTCTGACTGTAGATGAAGTAAAGGTAAACTCTTCTGGCATTGAAGTGAGGTTCTTGTGAGAATTACATTTGCTTCGTTCTAAATTC
The DNA here is from genome assembly GCF_004664715.2 of Peromyscus leucopus. Classification (NCBI taxonomy): domain Eukaryota; kingdom Metazoa; phylum Chordata; class Mammalia; order Rodentia; family Cricetidae; genus Peromyscus; species Peromyscus leucopus. Next base: position 5,097,297 of record NC_051071.1, on the reverse strand, counting down.
AAAATCTGCCTTTAAAGTAGAGATAAGAAAGACAAACACCGACCCCCTAACCTTGCCTTAGGGAAGACTTCAAAAGGAGAAAGAGGGGATCCTCAAACAAAACGCTGAGCGAATGGCTTCTCAGCTACCCAGATATGCAACTATGGTCTCATTCACTGTGACTGATGTTGAAAAAGATTCAACTTCTAAATTCTCCTCCTCCAAGGGCAGCAATCCTTCATGAATGGAAAGTGTCATGTGTTGGAGTATGGTATCTACTAGGTTTAGTTATGGAAAATTTCAGTCAGGCTTGGACATGAGAGTAAGTATGAGAACCATGAATGTCTAGCTTCCACAGCTAGGAACTCACTTGACTTAGGACCCTCTGTTGACTGACTCTGCCCAGACAGCATGCATTTGATCTGTAAACAATTTACATAAAGTGCTGTTTCCCACCCCACCCCACCCCCCAACTCTTAGGAAAAATAATACCCAACGATTCCTCTGTGCTTCACATGCTATTTATAACATTTATTATTTGGTCTGAAACCTAAAGAAGGTTTCCAAGTGATGAATTAAGAAATGAGGCTCTCCAGACTCTTTACTGCTGATCTGATCTAATAGTTTCTAATTTGGTAAGGTATCTCGTGACTGGGGTGGGGCGGCCTAGACTCTGAGGATTAAAGGGATGTGAAAGGGGGGGCCTCTGAGATAGACATAATTTGTAGATTTTATGGCTAAACATGCGAAAATGGACAAAGAGAAAGAAAGAAATGAGGGGATTTACTAAGTGAGTGCTCACTGTTCCGCAGAAGGACGAGAGCAATCACTGCTTTTCTAATGAACTAAATACATCTGCAAAGAAAGTATGTTATTAGGACTTTCAAAAGTGATTGTAAAATATGTGGGAAACAAATCTAAAAGTTTCAGGTAAGACATTTTCTGAATGCAGCCATTCCCTGATGACTCCTGAATTATAACATATTAGAAAACTCAGGATTCTAAGTCCTACATCATCACAACTCTCTTTACTAACTACAGTTTTAAAGATCATACTTCACAATTAAACCTCCAAATACTGAGCTATCAAGGTGAGGAACAGACTGTAAGAGTGTTAGAGACTCAAGGCAGACACACACAAGAAGTGCCACACAATGCCAGACACCTGTGGGCATTCACCTGACCTTCCCTTCCTTGAGAACCATCTCAACTGAAGTAAGTTTAACTCTGGTGACAGACAATAAAAATTGTCTCTCCCCAAGAGTTGGCATTGAGTGGGGGTCCTGCTGGGAGGTGTGGGTTCTAGAGCCGAGAGTGACATTTGGGAGCAACTGAGACTGGACAGTGTGCAACTGAGTCAGGGAAGGTTTGTGTGTACAACAGGGGCAAAGGTACACACGGGACCCAGAGGAGCAGCGGGTGTGATCAGCTGCCCCAGCAGGAAAGGAGAGAGTGACTGCTTGGTTTATTTCTCAGAAGTTTCCATCTCATTCTTTTTGTTTGTTTGTTTGTTTTGTTTTTTCAAGACAGAATTTATCTATGTAGCCCTGGTTGTCCTGGAACTGACTTTGTAGACCAGGCTGGCCTCAAACTCAGAGATCCAACTGCCTCTGCCTCCTGAGTGCTGGGATTAAAGAAAGGCATGTGCCACCATGGCTGGCTTACAGTTCATTCTTAAAGCAGTTCCTTAGGTATTGTTTCCTGCTCTTGGAGGCTATGGAGAACTCTACATCTTTCCAATAAACTCATTTCAGCTAGTTTGAGTGGGTTTCTGTTCCTTGAAAGACAGACTATGAATTAAAAACAACTACTTTCATGTTTAAGAAAGCCATAATTATGGGCATGTGTTTTCTCCCTTTTAATAATTACATGGTAGAAATAGTTAGGTCACCATCTTTCCTCTCCCTCTGCCCACTGTGAACTCTCTTTCTTTGTTTTCTCTTCTTATCCCCGCCCCTAAGTGTGTGTGCTTGTGTGTGTGTGTGTGTGTATGTGTGTGTGCGCACACGCGGGGGGGGGGGGGGGGGGGGGGGGGCGGAGAGATCCGAGGACAAGGAGCAGAAGCAAACACAAAAAAGTCTGTACCATCTATATATTATTATCCCCAAATAATAGAAACTGAATTCTTTCAGAACTCACATTTTCATCATTAGAAAAGTCTTCTCATACAGAAAAATAGGACAGAAAAAAATAAAACAAACACACACAAAAACCTGTCCTCACAGATAAGGAGAGATAGCCAATCACACAGAGCAAAGCCACATGCATTAGCCCTGTTGCCACATATCTTACAAGTCAGGATAATTCCAGAACTGTACTACACGGATCAAACTTGCCAGGCCATTTGAAGTGAAAATAGAAAGAAAATGTCTTATGAAGATTCCAACTGTTGATTGGCTAAAGATCATACAGTCCTACTGTTTTCAGAAATGAACTTTTACTATCTACAGTACATTCTGTGCTTTGCCTCTCCCCATGTATTCTTTTCTCTAGTATTCCATGCATGAGCCTTCATTTGGGGAACTGATGTTCCTGCAAAAACAAATGAGCCTGCTGTTGCCATGGTCACGAAGGCTGCTGAGGCTGAGGCTGTGCTTGAGCCTGCACCTACGCCATCCCCACCCCTGCTGAGCCAGCTGGCTCTAGCAGATGCTTTCACTATTTCTGACAAACAAACCCCTGCATCTAAATTTCGCTCTTTACCTTCCATGTTTTCAAGGCCTCTGCTATGAAAAGTTGGCACATTCCTGAGATGTAGCACTTTGGAAGCCGGGATATCTGGATGACAGATAGTTGACAGCTGATGGGACTTAGTCAAACTACGCAAGAGGCCTGGGTGCACCTGCTCCCATTCTCAAGATGGTTTAGACTCTAGAAACACAAGTATTCTACTGTGCTCTCAAGCCATAGGGACCACTGGGTCTGACATCTTCTCCTTACTGAAGACCCTTCTGGAAAGGGTCTTCAAACACTCTGGCCTCTCCCTCCTCTCGCTCTGAGTGCCTCCCCAGTCCTAGGGGTTGGCCTTGGGTAAAATAGAGGACAGTAAGGTATTTCCCATCTCCCTCACCAAGTGATGGCTCCACTATGAGTCACTTTTCACAGACTCAACACCCTCACTACCCCTAGCAACAACCCGGTCATGGCTACGAAGATCTTGGTTTTTCCATCCCAGCTTTTTCTTCTTCAGTCTCCAGCATGCGATATAAGGCCTACACACGTGCAAGAACAAAATCAACCCAATTCTCCAAATGTAAACCCAAACCACAGTATGGGATCAACTTGTGTCTGTTAAGAGACTTACTAGCCAAACAGAGAAAATTCAAGTGTTAAGAAAGGTGTGAGTGACTGGAACCCTTGTTGCTGTTGTTGGTGAGAATGAAAAGGGGTACAGCTTCTGTGAAGAACAGCGCAAAGATTTCTCAGGAAATTGCCAACAGACCTAACTACCTCCATCGCTGGGTATATACCCCAGGCATTGATAACATTGAAAGACAACCTAGGTGTGCATCAACAGATAAACACAAAAGCAGAAGGTGGAGTAGACACATAGTCAGCTATCACCTGCCTTAGGAAGGGAACTCTGGTACAGGCTGCAACATGGCGGTGTCCCTAAGGATACCACGTGGAGGGAGATGAGCGAGTAACAAAAAGACAGCACTGTGGGGTTGTTACTAAGATGAGGTGAACAGAGAAGTCACTGTCAAAAGGCAGGAGAGGAAGTTTCTAGGGACTGACAGGAGACCTGTTGTTTGCTGGGTAAAAAGTTCTAGTCCTACAAGACGAAGTGAGCTCTGGAGGTGGACAATAACAACGGCCACACAACAGTGAGAGTATACTCCATGCTTGAACTGGTATATTTAATAATGGTAAAATGTTTATGTATTTTCCATCTTCATGTATCCCATTTTTCTGTTGGTCCTTCACTTCCACAATAAAACTACTGGTGGGTTTTATTCCCTAACAGTGACGGCAGAAGGGAGATTTTACGCCTTGTGTCAGGTGCTGTAGCTCTGTGTGTGGTCACTCTGAACAGTCATCTTATCCTAGCACACACAGGGAAGAAGGAACAGGGGCAGCCATCGCCTTCTTGAGTTGTTAAAGCAATAGAACAGAGAATATAAAAGAAGCAGGTAGTGAGAGGCGTTGTTCCACTTGCTCCTCGGCCTTCCCAACTCTAGGGGACTCAAGTGGCCATGCACCTGCCTGACCACAAGCTCCACCCACGCCCTTGCCTCTGATTTCCAAATGCCCTCATTGCGGCTGGCACCTCTTACAATAAGTCACATGTTTTCCTTTCTATCTACTGTTCAAAAACTCTTGCAGGCCATAGAGCTCAAAGAAAGTTCAAATTCCAGTGCAGCAAATCCAGACACAGCTAAACAACTTCCTGGCTCAGTCCATGACTATCTACAAAAAATACTTGAGATAAGGTATCCCAGAGTCTCTGCAGGAACCTCTGCTCAGACCCTTGCCAGCTTTCTCCGACTTTTATTAGTTGCTTTTGGGAATGCCCCACTCAAAATAACCTGGAGTTCCCCAATGCCTCCAGAATAGAATTCCCCATGAACTAGCATGGTGGAAAGGTCCCGTTGGCTCTGTCCAGGTCGGACTGGTCAGACTCCTTTCCTCCACTGCTCAGCCAAGCGTTACTCACCACTTCTTACCCAGCCCTGGCTCTCCCACCTTCTCAGCTCGGGACACCATGTTCCTTTGCTATCTGGTATGTTGGATTTCCCTTGGCACTCAGAACACACACCGGACTTTCCTACCACAGCAGGCTATGACTTCTTTGCAGATGAGGATCCTGCCCACACCTACATGCTTACTCCAGGCTAAGATCAATCAGCTCTCCAGGATCCCACAGTAAAGCCCTGCATAGCACTTACAGTCCACCCCAATACTGACATGGCCCATCCCAAGTCTCCTCACTACTTCCTCTAGGACTCTCAGCTTCTCATCCCATGTCTGTATCGTCATACATCTATATTCTTTCAGAAAAAGTTCATCTCCCTTCCTAAATTATAACGTTCACAGAGACTAGATCTACATTGTCTGCCTTAAGACTTCACAAATGAGGCCAGGCGGTGGTGGCGCACGCCTTTAATCCCAGCACTTGGGAGGCAGAGGCAGGCAGATCTCTGTGAGTTTGAGGCCAAGCCTGGTCTACAGAGTGAGATCCAGGACAGGCTTCAAAACTACACAGAGAAACCCTGTCTCGAAAAACTAAAAAGAAAAGGAATACATAAGACTTCACAAATGGTAGATGCTAGATGTGTTACATAGACAAGTCTTCATGGTTTTGTGGAAGTAACTTGGAGGAGGCAAAGGGAGAATCTGGGAGTTTTGGAGAGCAAAGGTAAATTCAGGTGAGTCGAACATAGGTTTCTGTCTCCACTGACAGATGAAAATTGCTTGAGACTTCAGGGGCCAAACTCCTGGAGACAGAGTCTTGGTCAGGAAGGCTGAGTAGAAAGGCAAGGACAGATCACATGCAACCCAAGGCATGTATGGCAACTCAGGGCATCACATGTGTTCTTGGTCTTAAGCCCCAAAGGATTCAATTAATGACACCTTCACAGAACAGGAAAACATGTTAACAGCAGCTGCTCCTGGGCCATCAGGTTAGCCTCATATGCTGCCATGGGCCCTTCTCTTCCTGTTTTCCTCTAAAACTCAACTGCCAATCTCTCTGGAAATGATGCATGAACAGACGTTGAATTTAAGTTTCATCTTAAAACCACAAACTGCTTTACCTCTAGAGTCCCAGTCAATGTGCGTGATGTAGCTAGAAGCTCCTTTACAGATGCCAACCCTCTTGCTCGTAAGTACGTTGTAAATATCCACAAAGTTATCATGGGATGCCACTGCAAGGTATTTTCCTGTATCTATAGAGACAAGTACACAGTAAACAGCAAAACATATGATGTAGGAACTCACCTCCAGGACCTTAAGATTTTGAAGTGGGAGAAAGGTCAAAGAAACTTTTAGAACAGTCCATTCTTACAAAAAAATTTTGTCTCGAGATTGCTGTTTTTAAAAGTATCTACTGCCATTTTCACCTTTTGATTTTTTTTTTTTTTTTTTTTTTTTTTGGACAGGGTTTCTCTGTGTAGCCCTGGCTGTCCTGGAAATCATTCTGTAGACCAGGCTGGCCTCAAACTCACAGAGATCCGTCTGGCTCTGCCCCTGAGTGCTGGAATCAAAAGCATGCCCCACCACCGCCTGGCTCACCTTTTGAAAATTTAATGTCAGAGATCATTTCTTTTCTGTGATGGAAGGAGACCATGTCTTCCACAGTGTCAGCATTTACCACCAAGAAACTTCCATCATTCAAGCCAACTGCTAAGGCTTTCCCATCAGGGGAGAAGGCACAGCATCTTCCTCCTGCAAAAGGATCCGAGAAAATCATAATCCTGAGCACTTTGCTGTTGATCAAAGCAGATGGAGACATGGGAGAAAGCAGATATGTGCATCACACGCTTATGTGTGACTGGGCCTTTAACACTACCCAGGTGGGAATTCAAATTTCATCATTTGGGGACTAGTGAGACAGTTCTGTGGGTAAAACACTTTTTATACAAGCCTGACAACCCGAGTTTGAACCTGAGAACCCATGGCAGAAGGAGAGGACAAACTCCCAAGAGTTGTATCTAGTCTTCATGTATGTGTGTGCATATATAACATAATAAATACCCATTTTTAAATCTGTGAAAATTATCATATTAAATAGTCTTCATCCCACACACTATCCAAACCACACTTTAAGAGCCCTCATTGCTCCTGCAGAGGGCCTCCATTTGGTTCCCAGCACCCACACCAATTGACTTCAGGAGTCGGACACTTTCTCACGTGAGTGTCTGCGTGCACATACCTCCACACAGGTGCACAGATAACATAAGTAAAAAAGGTCAATCTTAAAAATAAACTTTAATTTCCATAAGGTTTATTCATTCATTTCCTTATCTTGGAGTATCTGGGCCTTTTAAGGTAGGTAGGCTGAGTGACTGCAAGAGAGGGCTGGTGGATGACATCCTCTGAGAAAAGAGGAAATAGTCAAGAACATGAGTGCTCCAACAAAATGTCTAGAAACCATTTTTGGGATATCATGACTGGCATACACTTTTGTTTTATTTAGAAAACCCCTTATAATTTTAGCTTCTCTGCTTTGTGGATCATAAGGCACAACCAAGAGTGGAAAATTCTGGTTGCCACAGTCCTAGCTAGCCATGTGGCCGTGTGCTGAGGCAGCTGAGTCTAGCTTCCGTGGGGACCCACGCCTCTGCTGACAGACGCTGGGAGCTGTGTGCATTCTGGTAACTTTGAATCGGTTTATGTAAGCAGTATCCCCATTCATTTGTCCACTTACGCTTATTCCCTCCCGTGAGTCAGTCATGCTGCTGGAGCGACAATACAAAGACTAGCCAGCCCTGGGAGCATCATCAGGGTGGGGGGAACCATAGTTACTGCACAAACTGGGCCATGTTTTAGGGTGAAAGGAGAGATGTTAACAATTACATCAGGATAGCAGGGGAAGCTAGGTTGAACTATCATCTAAGGGCAATAGTGGCTCTCTTGACTAATTTTTAACCTAGGGATTGAAGTCCATTGACTAGCTCCCACAACAAGGTCCCAGTTTCATCTCACCAATGCAAGTTAGTGGACGAGACAATTTGATTGTTCAAAGCATGGCTTGGACTTGGTCGAATCCTTGCTCCACCATGTAGGCATCGAGGGAAAAGTGAGGCAATGTGGGGAGAGGGTGACAACCAGGGCAAACAGGCTGCTCTGTGAGGCCACCATGCTGCAGTGTGCGTTCGGTTTCACTATTTATTAGTTAGATGACCTTGGACAAACTGCTGTAGAAACCTGTCTTCATTTCCTAATCTGTAAGCAATGAGAATGACGGCCTTGTTCACTGGGTCTCTGCATGTTAGGATACATTGCTGGCTGGTTAGTGGTCGCAGTCTGCCATGGCCTGGCAGCTTATCTCAAGAGCTCAGCAACATGGAGCTCCCTCCCCAGCAAAGCTTCCTGCTCTCCACCTGCCCTTATCTGGAGAAAGTCCCTGGGCCTGGAGGACTGATCTTATCTGAAAGCTGTCCCTAAAACCAGATGCCTGATTCACCTTTAGCTTGACCCTTGGCACAGATCCCTGCTGAGAAGACTTGCTCTAGGAGCTCTGCTAAAGGACCCTACTGCACACACTAAGCCTTGTGGTAAGAGCGGGCCACTTAATGAAAATTAGGGTTTGTCCCCGGGCTCCCCAGGCCTATATATTCCTTATTCTCTGGAATAAAATCGAGCTGATTCACCGAAACCGTCTCCTGGAGGTCTGTTGCCCCTTCTGCCTCCTCCCCCTCTCGACCTGGTGGCCAACAGGCTGAGAGGGAAAGAGGACCCCCACGTTTACAGAGTAAGAGTGATGTGCTAGCAGGGTCTCTGACTCACAACTACCAGTTCTATGCTTTCATTTTGCATGGTTCCTTTAGATGCTCCCACGTCTGCAGAATGACTCAGCACAAATACTCAAGGGCCAGGACCTTTCCTGCCTTAAGATTTTTTGTGACCACAAGGCTCAGCTTCCCTGTTTCCTCCTCAGAAAGCAGTCCAGCTGGCCAGTCTGGGCTGAGCTTCCATGGCCCCTATTCCTACAGGATAGCCATTCTACCTCTCACCCATCTCTACCTGTCTGTCTGCCTGAAGCTGGCCTGAGTGCACTGTGTCAGGAGCTCCCTGGCCTCTTGGTGCCTGGGTAGGTTTGATCAGGATGAAGCATGGCAAGACCGGAAAGTGGAGACTGGGAGGTCAGAGCATTTGCTCCTCCAAAGCCACCATCTCATACATTTCTACTCCCCATTCCACCAACCATCCTTTCGTCTTTTCAAGCCCAAGCCTGGCAATGGCACCTGTAGCTACTGGTGGCATAGCCTGGTCATTTCACCCCTACCCACCCCTTTACAAAGAGTCCTATTTTAGACTTCTCTCAGATTACCTGCTGCTGCTGGGACTCCTTTCAAATCTCATGTTCTCTGTGGGATCCTCAGGGCTTGACATATAGAGCCACTCAAGAAGCATTTGCTGAACTGGCCCTCCTGGTGACCCCACTGTGTGTAGATGTCCAATACACATTTATGACATCAACTATTTTTTCCTATCAAACTGACCTTTTATTTTCCATGAATTCTGGGGACTGATAGTCATAGAGATAGATAATGGTTTTCGTCATTTGTTTTATTTTATAAGCTGATGCATTTCAGCTCTCAAAGAGGAAGGACGCAGCCCCAGGCAGCCAGCGCCTGTATAGTACAGGCAGAGTGAATGGTGTGGAGGTGTCAAGACCAACCTCTGGAAGGGCTCCATGTGCTCTTAGTTTAACTGCACGGTGGACTCTGAATTCCCTTGCTTAGGATATTTTTGGGGTGTATAACAGGCGCTCTCAGGCCACCGTAGTTGAGGAATGAAGGAATCAACACAGGAGATGCCGTGTACCTTTTCTCAGTTTCCGTATCGCCAGCATGCGGTGCTGGGAGGACAGTTCCCAGATCCGAAGGGTTTTGTCATCGCTTACTGTTGCACAGATGGGCAGGAGAGGGTGTGCTGCCAGTCCCCACACTTCCCCTTCCATGTGACCCTGTGGGAGAGGAAACGGGACCACGTGAACCCAGGCTTTCCGGCTAGTCCTTCCCCAGCTTGTGCTGCATTTTCAGGCTGAGAGTACCTCTGAGGTTAAGACATGAAGAAACAGTTTCCATGAACCAAGATGACTGCATTAAGTTCTTTCTTTCTTTCTTTTTTTTCTCATTTTGTTTGGTATGATCTTTCTTTTTTTTTTCTCCATTTTTCCTTATTAAGAAATTTTCTACTCACTCTACATACCACCTACAGATCCCACCTCCTCCCTCTAGCATTAAGTCATTTCTTAAGTATGATTTTTAAGCTGGCTGTTTATGATACAAACCAGGTTTGTTTACAGCATGGAAGACATTTGCCCATATGGCAACAAATGTCCAGGTGAATTGTAAAATTCCCACCTCTCCCCCTTGTTACGTGTGTATGTGTGTGTGCATGATTACATAGTGTGTCTGTACTTTGTGTGTGGGGACCACATTGGGTGTGTTCTTTAATTGCTCTCCACTCTAACTTTTGAAAAGGGTCTCTCGGTGATTTAGCCAGGCTGGCTGCCCAGCCTCTGCCCAGCCCCAGCTCCAGCCCTGGAGTTACAGATGCACAGCACTACACCCAGCTTCTTAATCAGTTACTGGGGATCCCCACTGAGCTCCTCATCCTTGCATAACAAGCACTTTACTAAGGAGCATCTCCCTAGATCCTCGTCCTGTTTTAACTGCAGACACATACCATGTCAACACACTGTGGAGGAACAACTTGACCACACTGACACTGGTGACTGCCTTTGGTGGAACCAGACTACTCTAAGGTGTAGACGTCACTCATCTTTGTCACGGAACTGGCCAGCAACCTTCTTGTTTATACAGCTGTAGTCCTTCACATGTAGTGGACTTGGCTCTCCTGCCCTCATACTTGGATTGAACCTAGGGCCTCATACATGCTACTTAAAGCATTCTGCCACTGAGCTATAGGATGCATTTGTCTGGTTGAAAAGAAGTAAATCTAAATTTTGACTTCAGAGTCATAGGTGCAGCTCAGATTCAATGTTTGTTCATAAACTGGTTTGCCCATGTGCCAACAGTAATCACCAGCAAGCTGAAAGGTGCTTGATAATACACACAGAGGCAATTCCATATGCCCTTATCTTATCACAAATAAACACTCTAACTGACTTAGAAACAGTAACTGAGACAAAACGGTATTTTAAATATCAACACTTAACTGGGTGATGGTGGCACATTCCTTTAATTCCAACACTCGGGACACAGAAGCAGGTGAATCTCTGTAAGTCTGAGGCTAGTCTGGTCTACATAGTGAGTTCCAGGAACTATACAGAGAAACCACGTCTCAAAACAAAACAAAATAATAACAACAACAACCACAAAAATCCAGTATTTTAAATATAAACACTTAACATGAAGAAAACAGTAATTTATTTCTCAATGAGCAGCATAGAGAAGAATTCCTGACATGCAGCAATAAGCAGACCGTTAACTGAGCTGTCCAGATGCCCTGTTTAGAGTGGTAAGCAGGCAGGCCACATGCCCCAGGGCGGCTTGTAGTTGGAACGTTCTGGGGGAGCAGCAGCTTCCAAAGAGAAATTGGATGATAGTTTATCCGGGAAGCTGTCTGAGCAAAACAGTGACTGGGCAGAAGTCCCTGGATAGTCATGTCTATGGGGGAAAGGTGGGCTGGGTGACAGGCTCCTTCTCCATCCCTCAGGACCATGGTGCACTGCATTTGTATCCTCGGTGCTGGTCTCTTTAAAAGTCTTTCGCCTCAGAGGCACAAGCGAAGGGTGACAGGGCATCTCCACTCTCTCGACTAACTGGTTCTGCCGAGCGCTTTCTGTGACTGAGTCTCTTTGCACATCAGGTTCTACATTCTTTGAAATCACTGTTTCAAATGGATTTCAAAACTGTTATTTTTCTCAAGCTGATCACTTTAAATCTCACATGTACAGGGACAGTGAGGAAGGCCAGAAGGACCCTGAATGACACAAGAATCGAGCCAAGTTCTGACTTTCCTCATCACTTAGGAAGCTGACCACAGCAGTGTAATGGACAGCTGGGTTATATTCCAAGTGTGCACAGTAGGGTTTTCAAACCCTGCTACATGCTGCTGGCTCCCCCAGCTCCCAAACCAGCTGCCCTTCTCTAAAACAACACCCCTTCTTCCAAGTGCATCAAACTGGAACAGAAGCTCTGAAACCTGCCCAGAGTAGGACAGAGGATGGTGGCTCCTGAACATTCTCCCAGCATGTTTTCCCTCAAAACATGACTATGGGTCCTGAGGGAGCAGCCAGCCCTTGTTCCTCCACGAAGCGTAGGGAAGATCTCAGGAACTCCAAGGACCAACTGAGCACAAGCCCTGAGTTTACCCAGGAAGGAACAACAAGTGAGAGGGGAACGGTGCTGAGAAGGAAGGGTGCAGGAGCCACCAGGTCCTCATGCTCACAGATAAGCCCTGGAGAACGCAGGGATGTTCAGCTCACAAGCTTGTCTCTTCAACAGAAGGGTTTACACCTGTATTCCACCCAGAAGGCTGGGAGTGGATGGAGCTAATAACCTGGTAATCTTTTGCTATTCTATAAAGCCAGGCTTTGCCTCAATTTCCCAGACTCCTGAGCACTGTGTCTCAGTCAACAGAACCCACTTTTATGAAAGAAGTCTCATGTACTTTGCAAAAAAGTCTACTATTATGCTCATTACAAATCCCTCTCCCTAGAACCCATTCTTACAGAAGAAATCACAGGTACTTTGCAAAGGAGTTTTGATGTAGTCATGCCTTAAGCTTTGTGTGATAACTGTCACAAGGAAACTTTTCCCAAAGTTGCACTGTGCTTAAATAAACTGCTAGTGGTCAGACTCTAGAAGTTTGAACTAGCCCAGCTTACTAAGTGTTGAACCAGATTTCCTTCTTGCCTCTCACAGATCATTTTCTGTCAGCCATAGCATTTGCAGGGACAGATTGGCTTACACGTGAGGTGAGAGGATGGAGGAGGCTGACACCTGGGCTCAGGTGGAGCCCCAGTCAGGGGGTTGAACCTTCCTCACCTTCCTGCTCTGCTTTCCCATCGTGTCTGTAGCTGTCGGACAAGGGGGGGCAGCCTAGAGTAGTGAAAATGGGGGTGGGTTAAGCTGTAGTTCTGGGATTCTTAGCATATGGCTGTGGGAAATGTCGATGGCTTCAGTTCTTCACCTACTAAACAACTTTCCTAAATCTGTCCTGAAGATAAATGTTGTCCAATAGTACTGTCTGACACACAGTAGGTACTCAACAGGCCACAGTAGAGATCATATTCATTGTTAGAGCAATAGTAACAAACAGAAGAGAACAGAAGGGTAAAAGCCAAAAGGTGAAAAGCCCCTATTATCATGTTTATAGCAGATTTAAGTAAAATTGCCTCAACTATAACATTTTATAAAATTAGAAGTTTACACTGTAGGTTAAATTATATCATAAAATTTTCAAAAACGCTTAGAAATCTAGCATTTATGGAAAAAATTTAATTTTGAAACATTTTCAAACTTTTAGGGGTTAAAATATGCTTTTTCATAATATTAAATAAGTTATGACCAGAAAAAGAGAAATTAGTTTAGAAGGGACCAAGAGAAGCAAAGACGACATCCAAGGGGCTGGCTCCAGTGTGGCTCCCGCGGGCCACACCGTCAGATGTGGGGGTGGGGCTGTCTCCAGTGTAGCTCCCTCGGGCCGCACCGTCAGATGTGGGGGTTTCAGGTGTGTTTTACCAATTTTAAAAGAGGCTTTATTCTATCTGTCTGTCATCCATCTATCTATCTATCTATCTATCTATCTATCTATCTATCTATCTATCTACCTATCTACCTATCATCTGTCTTTCTCGTTAGTTTTAATACACATGCATCATTTTAAAACAGCCTTTGTTGATCTCCTTCCCTATCTCCTCTCCTTCTTTTGATTCCCCTTTGAACTTCCATTCAATTCCCCTCCTAGATCCATTTCCCTCCCCTCCCCCGCTAGTGATCGCCTTACATGTTTCATAGGTTACAGCCAGTTTCCATGCACACACACATACATGTGTGCTAGGATCTGTATGTGACAGTGAATATACATTTTTTGTGTTTCTGAGTCCAGGTTACCTCATTCAATATCCTTTCCAGTTTCATTCATTTTCCTGCAAACTTCATTATTAGAAATTTACAGCTGAATAAAATTTTCAGTAAATAACATTTTCTTTAACCACTCATCCACTAAAGAATATCTAAGCAGATTCCATTCTTTGCTATCGTGAAAAAGGGCAGGATAAAACACACATGTGCAGGTGTCTCTGTTGGAAGGATACGGTTCTTGGGTGTATAGCTGGGTTATACAGAAGTTCTACTTTTAAGTTTTTGAGAACCCTTTATATGTCTTTCCTAAATGACTGAACTGCTTTACACTGCCAGCAGCAGGGAATAAGGGTCCCTCCTTTTCCCCATATCTATGGGTTTTGGAATATTTGTTTAACTATGCAAGGATGTGTTGCATTTGTTTAACTATGTAAAGATGTGTTGCTGTTTTACCTTGCCTGCCTAAGGCATCTGATTGGTCTAATAAAAAGCTGAATGGCCAATACTAAGGGAGGAGGTATAGGTAGAACTTTCAGGCAGGGAAAGTAAGTAAGAGGAATTTAGGCTTGGAAAAGAAAGAAAAGGAGATGACAGGGAGATGCTAGGGGTCGGCCATTTAGACACAGAGGAAGCAAGAAAGTAGGACACACAGAATAAAAGAAATGTAAAAAGCCCCAAGGCAAAATGTAAATGAATAGAAACAGGTTAAATTAAATTAAAAGAGCTAGTGGGACAAGCCAAAGCTAAGGCTGAGCATTCATAATTAATAGCAAATCTCTGTCATTATTTGGGAGCTGGTTGGTGGGACAGGGAAAGACTCGTTACACTCCTGCCAGCAGTTTTTTTATGGTAGCCATTTGAGATGGAATCTCAAAGTAGTTTAATTTGTATTTTCCTGATAAGTAATGGTGTTCAACACCTTTAAAAATACTTATTGTCTATTTATGTTTCTTCTTTTGAAAGCTATCTGTTCATTAACGCATTTGTTGACTGACAAGGTTTTCTCTTCATGTTTAACTTGGAATTAACATCAACAGTAAACCCGGTGAAGCAGTCCATCTCTTCACTACAGCTTCTGAACACACGGCTCACCACGCCTCTTCACCTGCAAGGTCTGGTGTTGCCAGACCAGGCAGGACTCCTGCCCATTGAACATTTCTGTGCTGTTTGAATCTGATTCTACATAAGTTTGTATCCTGAGAGAAGCAGGTTTGGGAGAGCACAATGTGGCTGTGTGAAGCAAGGCCTAAAGACGTGTGTGTGGGAACAGCGAAATTATCATTAGTTTTATGGACCAACAGATCAGAGGAAGAGATATCTAAGGTGTGCCACCCACACTTGGTTTGATTTGGATGATAAGATTCTGAACTTTGAGCATGTATTAGTAAGGGATAAGGCTCTTGGAGACTATAGAAACTGGTTTCACATGCGGCTGGGATAGCTGCAACTGGTGGACAGGGGTGGAATATGATAGGCAGGCTCCAAAGCCCTATGACCTCCCTGGCATAATCATTTCCTCTTGAGTGTGGCATGACCTGTGACTTGATTTTAACCAGTAGAATGTGACAAAGGTGACAGAAAGTTCCAGGGAATGTGTGATATAACTAAGCTGCATAAGATCCTAGTGTCTTATTATTATTTGTTTTTTCTTGCTCTGACAAAAGTAAGTGTATGAGAGATCCTGTGTACCCCAATGAACTCTAGTGGATAGGTGACTGACAGGGTAGCCTCTGGGCAACAGTTAGCAAGAAAATAATGCCAGTCCTACAGCTGCAGGAAATAGGTCCTCCTAGCAGCCTACGAGCCCAAAGAGGCCCCCCCCTCCCCCGCCAGCCCTGGCCTTGAATAACACAACGGAGGAACCAGTTCAGCTGGGCTCAGACTCCCGGGCCACAGAGGTGGTGAGGTTGGAAGGAGCGAGGTTGCTGGTCTGTGAACACCGTGCTGGAGCACCCCAGGAAGCTCTGTGTAATCAATGCCCTTTGCTTCCTTTGCCCCACCGCATTCTCAGCCTTGACATGGTTTGCAACATGTACAAACGAGGTACCTGAACAAGCAGTGTCATTGGGCCACTCTTGTCAATCTCTAGAATCTCTCCGTTTTTTGTCCCCACAAGAATGTGTCCATGCCCCAGGGTGATGGCACGAATGGAAGGGTTATCCTCCAAAAGCAGGCCTGAGGGGAGAACGTTGAATTTAGTAAGCACCAGGAAGGCGGGTTAACATAGTGTCTTCTATTTCCAAAGTACTAGGTGCTAGGTGATCATCCTTGACCTGCTTGCCAAGGACTGAGAGTTCTGATGGGAAGAAAGAAATCTGATTGGCTAAGAACCACTACTACAAGAATTTGCACCATTGCCCCATTCTTGTGAAGAGAATGCTCTCAATCGCATACTAAGGGTGGTACCTTTAGAGCTAGTTGACAGTGCAGCCCTTTTGATGGCATAGGTCTTCAAGCATCTTTCAAACATGTCATCCCAGAGTTCCACAATCCCATCTTTTCCACCTGTTACAAAGCCCTGTGAAGGTAAAAGATCATATATACACACCAAAAGCCCCGTGAAGGTAAAGGTTTTACACACACACACACACACACACACACACACACACACACACACACACACACACATCAAAATGACTAATCTCTTTTCTAGCCGCATCAGGAGTTCTCTTAGGTCAGGCAGCTCCAGGTATATCTTCTAAATGAAAAAAAAATTCAGTGATAGCAGTCTTTAAAAATTTTTTCATTATTATATGTGTATGAGATTTTGCCTGCATGTGTATCTGTGCACTATGAGCATGAAGTATCTGTGGAGGCCAGGAAAGGGTACTGGGTCCCCAAGAACTAAAATTATAGATGATTATGAGCTACCATATGAGTGCTAGGAGTCAAACCTGGATTCTCCTAACTACTGAGCCCATTCTCCAGCCCATCAAAATTTTAATTTAGTACAGCTCAATTAATCTCACAAGGAGATTGTATTTTGAAGCCCATTATAGGAAATGCCCTTCTTTTTACTGTAGCTGCTCTCTGCATCTTTGGATTCTGCATTCACAGATGACAATATAAGGGAAGCACAGCACTGCATCTGTGGTGAACATTCGCAGGCATTTTTCTTAACATTAGTTTTCCCAACTACAGTGGCTCGTATAGCATTTATGTTGCACTAGCTGTTATAAGCAATCTACACAGGATTCAAAGTACACAGAGGGGTGTGCATAATTCTAAGTACATGGCGTGTGTGTGTGTGTGTGTGTGTGTGTGTGTGTGTGTGTGTGTACACACGTGCGCATGTGCCTAGGATGTAGGCAAATACTGTTTCATTTTTTTATATGAGGAACCTGAGGACCTTTGGTTCTCGGTATTCCCTTAGGGTTCTAGAGACAATTTCAGTGGATACTGAGAACAGCTGGATAGAACTGTAGCCAGGAGAGGCACTCCTCAAGTTAAATATAAACAGAGTATATTATATTGAACTATTCTTGCGTTTCATGGTGATTTTGCCGCTTAATTTCCTAAATAATAAAATCATTTGACTCAGTTATACCACACTGACTTTCAGGACTCCACAAATTTTGCATTATGTTTCAATTTTTCCCCAATGTTTACAATTTAGTCAAAATCAAATTTGCCAGCAAAGAACAGCTCAACTACAAAAGTATCATTACAACTGCACTTCCAACAAAGACTACTTTCATTGTGGGCTCAACATATTTATTGATATATTTTAAAACTTGATGTCTTTTTTTAAATGTGTTGAGTCGTCAGAGAGCACAGATGAACTGGCACTACCAGCCAATCAGAGCCGAATGAGAAGGTTGTCATTTCAGGCATTTTAACTGAGAGAATGAGCTCTCCACACACTGTTAAGTGGTGTCTTTGTAAAGAACACCGTGAGGCAGACGGGTAGCCGGACGGACGAGGACAGTGACCTGCAGTGGGAACGCAGCCCATGCGCACACTTCACCTGTCCTGCTGTCCACTCGGGAGCAGACCTGCTATGAACATAACCTGTGGTCACGACAAGCCAGCGTGGGGGCAGTGAAGTAACCACTTGGTACTTCCAGGTCTTTGCATTCCTGTGTCCTGAAACACCCCAGCTGCAATCTTCTGCTGTTGTGCGTCCATGTCTACCCCAGACTCCGGAAGAGACTCCTAGAGTGACAGCTGGAAGTCCAGGTGTGAGGAAATGAAGAAATAGTACATGGACAGCTACTGACAAAAGAAATTATAAAAATTGTGTGTTCTCTTCCTTTTTATCCTTTGGTTAGTCCTTTCTGACAACTACTTTCTAATTCAGATAGCACTATTTTAGATTCAGGCATCTCAGTGGTTCTTCTAAAGCTAATAAGGAAAAAGAACTGACAAACAGACCTACCTTGTCCAGCGCATACATAGCAAACACGGGCCCGTCATGAGCTTTCACTGTCTTCAGTAGCAGAACATCCTTCCAGATAAAAATATCTCCCGTGGCTGCCCCTGAGAACACTAGATCTTCCATTCGCCCATAAGAAACACACAGCATTGTTTCCAGTTTTCCAGCACTTCCAAAAATTCCTCTTTTGGAGGTGAAGCCCCCACCTAGAGCAGAGCAACAGTACATATTACCCTAGAAAGCTGAAGCTTCCTCAGAGCACATGGAAAGATGATCTTCAGTGAAAAAACTGCCTACATGATGTGTCAAAGTAATAAAAACAACAAGGGGGCTATACATTGAATGACGGTTACATGGCCAGTAAGTATCATAGCAGTATTCTGTGAGTTTTCCTGATCAAAGCGCATCGAGTGCTCAAGGATGGCTCAGCCTGTCCAACTGTCAAGGTAGCAGTACAGGACAGAGCCCCTGCTTTAAGGAACCCAGGTCTGATCAGATGGAGGACTTAATGTGCTGCTAATCCAAGGCACACACACAGCCTAAGTGTCAGCCTCCTTCCTGCGCCTGCTGAAGGAGAGCGTGGTTCAGGGAAGAAGGAAGTCTCAAACCGAAGAAAAAAACACAGCCAGAATGGACGGCGTGTGTAAAATGTAAATGTTATACATGCTCTGTCTGCCTCAATCTTTTTCATGGTGATTCTGCGGTAAGATGGAGCTGTTATATAGGAGAGATAATATACAGGAACAATCATCAGATTTGTGCCCTAGGTGTTCCCATTTTCTATACTCGCTGACTATCGCTAATAACCCAGCTCCATCCAACACTTAATCCCGCTGGCTTCCTCATACAGAGGGTGCTACTCCTGTCCTTTAAAAGCAAGGAGGCATCAGAGCAGCAGCACACACATGCTCATTGTGCTATTGGGCTCAGTACTGAAAATTCAGATATAATTGTAACAATCCTGCAAGTGAGAAAAGTCGGCTGCTTCCCATGTTTATTTATTCCTCTGTGGTGGTATTGTGTTCCCCAAAATATTGTGTACCCTAATAAACTTATCTGGGGTCAGAGAACAGAAAAGCCACTAGATACAGAGGATAGGCAGTGGTAGCACACGCCTTTAATCCTAGCATTCTAGAGCAGAAATCCATGTGTTCAAGGATACAGCCAAGCATGGTGACTCACGCCTTTAATCCCAGAAAGTGAGCCTTTAATCCCAGGGAGTGATGGTAGAAAGCAGAAAGATATATAAGGCGTGAGGACCAGGAACTAGAAGCATTTGGCTGGTTAAGCGTTTGGCTGGTTAAGCTTTTAGGTTTTGAGCAGCACAGTTCAGCTGAGAGCCATTCGGATATGAGGACACAGAGGCTTCCAGTCTGAGGAAACAAGACCAGCTGAGAAGTTGGCCAGGTGAGGTTAGCTGTGGCTTGTTCTGTCTCTCTGATCTTCCAGTGCTCACCCCAATACTTGGCTCAGGTTTGATTTTATTAATAAGACCTTCTAAGATTCTAAGATTCATCTACATTCCTCACTCTTGTCAACATATAATCTAACAAATACTTATTTTGACCCCCTTCTATGTACAGAGTCAGGGTTTAATTCATCTGCCAAATTTGGCGATGTACTAATAAAAGAATCCTCAAAATATTGAAAACATTATTCACTCAACCAAAGTAATTACTTCCTACTCAGCACTACAGCATAATTACTGCTTTCAGTTCAGATGACTAAATATAAAAATCATTATTTTCATAGCAGAGTATTTTCAAAAGCTTTCTAGACACTGATGAATATGCATAGCATCATATAGGGGTTTTCAAGCTTCACATTTTATGCAATAAATAGTCTAATGCAAAATTGGGAAAGAGTATTTATCAAGGAATTTATAATTTCAGTTTGCAGAGAGACTGGCCACATAATGGCAATAGGACCCCTCATCTCAAGGCAAGGGTACAGCTCTTAGCTACATAAATGAGAAACCCAAATAACAATGTAACAGTACCTGCTTGTTGCCAGAATTTGATATGCTTAATCCCAACTGTAACCAGCTTGTCAACATGGTGTGGATTACACTTTACCACAAATATTTTATCTTTATGTCCTCTGTAAGAGACAAACAGGAAAAAATAGCCTCTAGTTTAGATGAATGTATTGATAGAGCTATATTAAAAACATGTATTTGGTTTAGTTTTCATTAAGTGTATCTAATAGGATAAACAAGCAACCAAGAAAATATTTAAAACACACAGGAGTCTACTATAAAATAATAGTATTGGAGAGGGGGTACATGTTTGGGTCTGTTCTCTTACCCTAATGTCCCTATTTTATCTACATAGTTATGAGTTAAAAGAATTTTAAATGTATCCAGATGTTTCTGTAAGATAAAATTAGTGACACCACCATAGGATTGCATGTAACTCTGAGATAGTGAGATCTTGGGCAAGAGAAGTAGAAGGAATGCCATTATTAATGAAAAGCTTCAAATGCACATTCTGTAGAAGGCACTAACTATATCAGCTTAAGATGATTTTTGGCTAGAAATGTATTAACTATAAATTGAGGCCCCTGACCCACAGACATTGAGAGAGAAAGAATGTCACCTACTGATTCAGAACCCTTTAGGATGCTACACAATGCAAAATTTAGGTTTACTTCCAGGCGAGATGTGTATACCACTGGTATAACAGCAGCGTGGCGGTTACGGAGGTAACCAGTCACTTTCTCCTGTATATGAGAATGACTCCATAGAGGGAATGCGTGCCTTGTGCTGTAAACCTGGTCAAAGGCCTGTGGCTGGGGAGGGCATAGGCCACAATGGGGAAGCTACTGCTGTTTCACTAAATGGACATGTTGTCTCTTGTTAAACTGTTATAGTTTAGTGCTATTGTCAGCCTGGGTTAGAGAAACTTCTGTAGTTAGTTGGTGGAAGTTATTGCAGAGGCTCATGACTGGTCAAAATGCAGAGAATAAGTGACTGTTGAATACTCAGCCCTGTATAGGACATCTGTATCACCCTGCCGAGGCTCAGAAAACATTGAAAGAGAAGGGTAGGAAACAGTGAAGAGCTGCAGGAAGGGTGTTGTATTCTCAGTAACTGTGATTACATGCATAAGGCCGACCAAGAACATCAACATTCCGTCAACATTCCGTCCTGGAGGTGGGAGCAGGTAAGAGGCCTTGACCCTTTGTGCATTTATAGGTGCTAATGATTGCTGGGGGAGGGAGAGACATCTTCAGCGGGTAGTCACCAGTAAATTCCCCATGCTCCTGTAAATAAGCCCTCACCTATACTTTCTCTCTCTCTCTCTCTCTCTCTCTCTCTCTCTCTCTCTCTCTCTCTCTCTCTCTCACACACACACACACACACACACACACACCATGAAAACAGAAGTTGACTAGTTGGGAACAAGTGGGAGGGGAACAAGACAGGATAATGGGGAGTGAATAGAATCAAAATACATTATCTACATGTATGAAAACATTATAATGAAACCCATTATTATGTAAAATTAATGTGCTACTACAAAGCTTAAAAATAAAGTAGGTATACCAACAATTTCTTTTAAAAATTGAAAGAAATTTAGTTTTTAACCATATCTAAAAATATATTAGATAAACATATATCTAAAAATTCCACTGTAAATAGGTAGCTGAAATCATTCATGAAATTAGCAATGGTAAAAATACATCCAAACAGAGGGTCTCAAATCTTAATGGAGACCTTACAAGACCTCATTTGGCAATTTTGAATGTGTCTATTTTCCTGAGCTGATAATGAGCAGATTCACGTAACACACCTTCATAAATGAAGGGCAATCCCAAGAGTGCAGTGTGGTGCAGATGGCACATGTGGACTCTGGGTATCTCGCCATCCACTGTGTGCCCCATCCCCAAGGGGTCATTCTCATCCCAGGTAACCACGTGTTGTGGGGTAACTGTCATGCCAGAACAGATAGCGGTCATGCTTTGTTCAAAGCAAGGCTGCAATGACTGAGACTCCTCAGGGCGAAGCTAGGGGTGGCACGTAGCCCCTCTGCAGCAATTACTCAGAAGCTAAGAGGGTTCTGCAAGCCAGGATGGGGCCACTCCATACAGCATGATTTCTCTGTCACCTGGTTTTAGATTTTTACCTATTACAGTGCATCATTCAAGGCCATACTACATTCTTTTTTATTTAACTAGTTGGTTATTTATATATTTGTGCAAATAGCATTAATACTATGTAAATATTTATATTCATTTAGTAATTAAAAAATCTAGTATTCTCCCACAGAGTTTTACTGGTCCCTAACCTTCTACTTGGGAAAAAGTACTCATTAGTGCCATCATTACAAAAAAAAAAAAAAATACTTTTAGAGGGCAATCCTTTTTGCAGGTTTCCTGTGTTTGGAATGGGACTTAATCCTGGGTAACAATTTTGAATAAAAACTGTGTTACTAACATGACAACATTAGCTTGCTTTGTGCTAATTAAACAGAAGTAAAATATCCTTTTTAATACTAAGATGTACTCCTTCTATTCCTCATAGTGTCTCCGACATGCAACCGTGAGTCACCCACAGCTGCAGAGGGGATCTTGAGTTTTCAATGCTGACACAGAGTTTTCTGGAGATAATGTGTATGCAGAGAGTACCTTATCAGGAATACTAAACTAAAATTCAGTTTTCAGTCTGGAAGGGAAACAGAGCCTAGAGGGGCGAGGGGCTAGAGTGAGGGACACCAGGAAGTAAGAAGAGAAGAGAGAGCACATGCAGGTAGAGCCATGAGGGTCACTGCTGCCAAGAATTCCATTTCGACAACCATCTCAGAGCAACTCTTAAGGTCAGACGCAGTCCTCAAGGCTCCAGCTCTGCTCTGTCTCCAGCAATTTGCAGGTCTTCATTCAATACAAACAACTTTTGTTCCCATGTAACACGGTAGTAGACAGTATTAATTTAAAAAGCAAACATTACAGTTCAAGTCCATTAACTTTGATATTGTGACACAGGATGTTGGTAATGTAGGTCACAACTAACTGAGAGGGTATGAGCCTGTGCCTGGGCAACAAGCTGCCTTCCTGGACTGTGGCTGCCAAGTCTTGACCTCTGACCGGGCCATGCACATGGCTGAGCTAGATGAGAGTAGACAGGCATGTTCGGACTTAGTGCTGATGAGGCAGAAAGGGAAGCTGGGGTAAGGGAGGACAGGTGGGCTATAAACAGCAGTCGGTCTGGAGAGTCTATTTATAGGGTGTGGAGATTAGGGAAACAATTTGCCTGCTCTGAAAGCAAGCGGCAGATGCACTCGATAGGGCCTCCTTCCCAACAGGCCATAGCCTCATGACAAATGGTGCTTCTGACTCCAGTGACATTGACAAGTCCTTCCCAGCCTCTAAGACAGGAAAAACAAGAAGTGAGGCACACATTTTTCTGCTGCTGGAAAAAAGCTTTCTAGATATAATGGAAGTATTACGGAAGGGGTGTGATGAAGAGTGGTCTGGGGAACATTCTAGAATTTTCTTCTTTTCTTTTTTGTTTTTTTTTGGGTTTTTTTTTTTGTTTTTTTTTTTTGAGACAGGGTTTCTCTGTGCTGTCCTGGATCGATCTCACTCTGTAAACCAGGCTGGCCTCAAACTCACAGAGATCCTCCTGGCTCTGCCTCCTGAGTGTTGGGATCAAAGGCGTGCTTCACCACTGCCCATCACATTCTAGATTTTTCTAATTTCTCATCAGACATTACTGCTGAACATCAGGCTTGACACCATGAAAGGAAGTGATATGTGTTCACTTAGGTGTTAAGTTTCCACTTGAATTTCATCTGAGTTTGAAGATAAGCACTAAACAAAAGGTGGAGACGGCTGAGCTTCACTGAAGTGAGCTAGCAGCAGTGTGTCCTGAGTGCTCTGCACATCCTTACCTGGTTGTGGCTATCTTTTCTCCCTTTTTCCAGTCCCAAAACACAACACTGTGAAAATCGTCTAAACCAACCGACACCAGACATTTTCCATCAGCTGTATGAAAACAACACAAATGTCAAACAAGCCATTTCTTCGGTGAGAAGCTGAAACAGTTTATATACTGCAAAGAGGAACAGGAAATTCAACAGTACTCTTTAGACTCAAATACATTTGAAACAGTAAGATGTGTGACCACAATAGTCCAGTTTCTGAATGCACACCCTTGGCTAGTGAGCTCAGTCAGCCACTGACCACACTTCCAACCCAAGACAGAGAGTCAGTAGGGCCTCTCAAGGAAGCGACATGAGCCTTGTTCATTCTGTGATAGATAACTCTTCAGAACTTTACCGGGAGTAATTTGGTTCTGTGACTCTGGAGCTATTTTCAACTCTAGAAATATCTAAAAAGCCTAACCTTGGTTTAACTGTCAAGTTAAGAACATCATAGAAATAAAATGTAGCTTCAAACATTCTTACAAAAGATGACCTTCCAAATAAAAGTTCTTGATTTCTTATTTTTCCAGTTCAAATGAAATGTGCTCATTATAGACATTTAGAAAATATGTGTGAAGAAAGTTTTAAGCTGGGGAAGTGGCTCATTAGTGCAGAGCTTGCCTGACAGACACGTGGCCCTGTGTTTGAGCCCAAGGATCACACACATAAAAAAATTACATAGTTGTACACACACACACACACACACACACACACAGACACACACACACAGACACACACACACACACACACACACACACACATACACACACTTGTTTTTCCAAATTTCTTGTACTCTTACCCTTGATGTAAGCCTACTTGTCTTTTTCTCCACATAAATCTGTAGTTGGCATTTTCTTTGGACTGCCAACCAGCTCCCAAATAAAAACACAGAGGAAGCAGGAAAGCAGGATGAACAGTACGTAGATGAGGTAAATGTGCTTCAGGGAAGCATATAGATTAATAGAAATGGGTTAATTTAAGTTAAAAAAAAAGCTAGCTAGAAACAAGCCTAAGCTAAGGCCAAGCATTTTTAATTAATAATAAGTCTCCATGTCATGATTTGGGGCTGGTGGTTCAAGAAAGCCTGCTACATAAATCACTTTGAGAAACAAAAGCAAGGTCACCTTGACCAAGCTGTCAGCTAATCTTTTCTCACCTATTGTAATACATTATTGTTAATAATACTATTGTAATAACTTTATTATCAACTATTGGTACAATTTTTGATATTTAGGCTTTTTTTAAAGTTCTAAGTGTAATGAATACACAATTAAATGTGAAATAAATATAGTTAATGTGCATTTTCCCTGTAAGATGAAAGAGGAGGCACAAACAATAAGCATTTCCTTTGTGCCTCCTTGCAAGGCTGCGTTCAAAGCATCAATGCCACAGGGCCAGGACCCCTTCTTCCCACCCTGCAGCTGCTAGGAGATTCTGCATCACCTTATCAGGGCTCCTCTCCTTCACACAGGACTGCCATTAAGGTAAAGACATACAAGGATATGAAAAGCTGTTTCCTTAGGTTGACTCATCCATTCAAGCTATCAACTCTTACTTTCAAATGCAGGCCAGAAATAGACCCCAAACTAGGGTAAAGTAGAGAACACCTTATATCAAACTGGAATTTCAGAGAAGCAATGAAAAATGTCTTCTATGTCTCATGCAGTATCTGAATTGGTGCTGCATATTTATATTTATATTACATGGAACTTACTTATTTCAAATAAATTCTTATTAGAAATTTAAATCTACTTGAGCCTCCTGAAAGGCCTCAGTTTACAAAAAAAGTGCTGCTCAATTGAATAAGAGAATATAAATTCACTTTTTGCCAATGTTTAATGAAGTATCTTTGTTTCCTTTATAACAGTGGTGAAAATAGATTAATTTATCCCCATTGTATAACTGTTTATGTGTTGCCTTGTTTTCACCCTGGCCTGCTCTATTCGTCCAAGACAGCTTGTTTTTCTAATAAAATACAAAGTACTACTGGCTGGTCCCCATGAGACCCCCACAAGGAGCTGAACCAGGTGACTGTTCTGAGGCACACAGCTGGGGACACCAACTACATAACTCTGGAGCATTACGTGAGCATCACAGCTGTGTAAACTGAGCCACTTGCTTTCCAGAAGGCATCATTACCTTTGTCCTATTCGGGTTAATATGTCATTCAGAGCAAGGTTCTCTGCTTGCAGGAGCCTGTTCCACGTGGTGGCCTCTTGGCACCACTTGCCCTTTCCCATTTGAACCTGAGGATGGGAGGAGCAGCTGAATTTGCTGGGAGGAGGCGTAAGCAAGCATGCAGGGTGCTTCAAGGGACCCCAGCAGAGTCGCTGCACCCGCGAAAAGCAGGGACAGGCAACCATTTGTGGTAATGAATCACTCACAACAGATCTTAGAGAAAGTTCCTGAATGGCTCTCAGGTGCTTTCTCAAACCACCAACTACACTCCTTTCTAGCCACTTATACACCAACACTATAATTAACCCCAAAGACAAAATGCAGTTTCCCAGGGATCTTCATTAGCGATTGTTATCTGGGAAATGGGGACTATATTGTTAAAACTAAAACGCTTTCCACAAGCAGAAGTACTTCACACCCAAGAACTCATAAAACAAGTTGTCTTGGAAATACAAAGCAGGCTGGTGTGAAAACAAGAAAACACATACAGTTATAATAAAAGGGCTAAATTCATCTATTCTTGCCACTGTTCTAAAGGAAGCAAAGACATTTCTTTAAATATGGGCAGGGGATGAAGATCATTGACAGAATCATTTTCCCTACCTACTCCTAGAGCATCTGGTTTCCTTACCCCATAATGGTACTTGAATGATTATTAAATTCTAGTTGTATTACTGTTTTATTTTATTATGCTAATGCACATTACATATTTTCACAGAAAATTGGTGATAGGCATTACCTTTAGTTTATTTTTTTTTGTTCAGCTTGAGAGATACTAATAGTTCACATGATTGATATTTTAAAGTACATTTTTTATTTTAATACTGCAAAATTGCTTGTTAGAATTATTGAATCAAGCCGGGCGGTGGTGGTGCACGCCTTTAATCCCAGCACTCGGGAGCAGAGGCAGGCGATCTCTGTGAGTTCGAGCCAGCTGGCTACAATGAGTTCCAGAAAAAAAAAAAAAAAAAAAAAAAAAAAACAAAAAAAAAAAAAAAAAAAAAAGAATTATTGAATCAATTTTCAATGTCACCAAAAACCATAGATATATTGGAATCTCATAATCCTAAAAAATTCTAGGTTTTATTGTTTCACTATTTTAATAAGTGTCTTCCTAACCTTCCAGAGCATAGTTATTTATGTTTCCTCCATGGAAATCAGTGTGGATATTTCTGAAAAAGAAAAGCTAGAAGTAGATCTACTAGCTATGGCCCTCCTTTGTCTGTACCCAAAGGACTCGAAGCCCAACTGAGGTGTCCACAAGCAGAGGGATAGATAAGAAAACTTGTGGTGGTATTTTGTGTACGAGTTAATAAATAAAGCTGGTCTGAAGATCAGAGTGTGGAGCTAAGCCACTAGAGGCCAGGCAGTGGTGGCACACACCTTCGATCCCAGCCCTTGGAAGCTCACACCTTTAATCTCAGCACTAGGGAGGTGGAGACAGGAAGTGATATGGCTGGGCGGAGAGAGGAGTATAAGGTGGGAGGAGACAGGAGCTTAGCTCTCTTTTGGCTGAGGACTTCGTAGAGGTAAGAACTAGTGGCTGGCTGCTCTGCTTCTCTAATCTTTCAGCTTTCACCCTGATATCTGACTCTGGGTTTTTATTATTAAGACCAATTAGAAATCATGCTACAAAAACTATAGTTTATAAATATCATGGAATTGTCTTTAGCAATAATGAAGAATGAAGTTATGTATTCAGGAAAATGGATGCAACTGAAGATGATAATATTTAGAAAATTAAGCCAATCTCTAAAAGACAAATATCTTGTTTTCTCTCCTTTGTGGTTCTTAGAGTTTATAGAGATATTCATGTATTTATCTATTGTAATATATAATATATAAATACCCATGTGTGTATATATTAAGTGAAAACTGAAGTAAAATTATTTAGATGAACAAAGAGGATAATAGGGAGGGACCTATGAGGGGAGGATGCAGAATGGTGCAGTGTTGTAGAATATTATTTTAAGGTGTGTTACTTTTGTTTATGTTGAAGCTGTTTAACTCTGTGAAGCTGTGAAGTAGGTGGGGCTGGCAGGCAGAGAGAATATAAAGGAAAACTCTGAGAAAAAGAGATGGAAGAAGGAGCTAGAGGAGGAGGAGGACGCAAGGGGCCAGCCACCCAGCTACACAGCCAGCAACAGAGTAAAAGGGAAAGATACAGAAATAGAAACAGGTAAAAGCCCAGAGCCAAAAGACAGATGGGCTAATTTAAGTTAAGGAAAGCTGGCTAGAAACAAGCCAAGACAAGGCTGGGCATTTATAATTAAGACTAAGCCTGCATGTGTGATATTTGGGAGCTGGGTGGCAGGTCCCCAAAGAGCAAAAACAACAGGGCAGGGAGAATATGTTCAACATATAATATATGTAATACATGTATGTATATATATATATTATTATATTATATATAATATATGTGTAAGAAAAATTTTAAATAAAGTCTTATTATAAAACAATGTCAATATATGCTTATGTGTAGCTGGATAAATCTTTCCTGTCCACTGGTGCCTAAATAAACAGTTAGAGGCTTAATAATAATTACAAACTGTCTGGTCAATGGCTCAGGCTTCTTGCTAGCTAGCTCTTTCAAATTAACTCACTTCTATCAATCTGTGTATATCAGGTGGCCGTGGCATTACTGGTCTGCTGGAATGTTGCTCCTTGGCTAGCAGGTTGGCATCTCCCTGACTCGCCTTCTTCTCCCTGTATCTCTCTTGGATTTCCTGTCTGGCTTTTATCCTGCCTTACCATAGGCCAAAAACAGCTTCTTTATTAACTAATAGTAGCAACACATATTCACAGCATACAGAAAGACTTTTCCACAGCATTTATGTATCTGTAGGTAAAGTCAATTTTGAGATAAAGGCAGTTCAACTTTTGAGTAGTAGGCTATGGGTTAAAAAGAAAATAATGAGGAAATTCACTGGAGCCTTGGGATAGAGTCATACAGGAACTAACATTCTATTTATTTTAGATCTTGCAACTTTGTCAAGGACTTATGGCACACATTGTAAAACTGCACTACAATAAACTTCCTGATGCCTAAGATTTGCATGCACTGCATATTGCGATGGAATCTTAGCGTACAATGTGCAGGTGGGCTGCTGGGAACTCTCTCCCTCAGTACGAATGCCTCTTCCTGCCACACAGGCCTACTAGCTTAAGAATAAACTGTTGACCCTCATTTCTACTAATTCAACAACCACAGGAGCTTGTGGAAAACTTTTAGTAATGCCATAGCAACTCATATTTGTGTAGTTTACAGTATGTGAGAATCTGAAAGTTTAATAAAGGAAAACACTGCCTTATATTGCAATTGCTAAGAAAATAGACATGTTTTTCCCAAATGAGGAAGGATAAAAGCTCATTAAGCAAAACTTCATGTGTTTATTAATTCATAACATTCTTTAAAGTAAATTCTCTGTCCACAGCACAACATGTATTGTGGGGGCAGCGAGATGGGCACTCCTGAACACCCTAGTTCACTGTTTGTACAGAACACAGCAACACAAGGCCCCTGACAGGTTCCACGGAAGCTTTCAACAGTGAGCTGCAGGAGGCCAAAGGGGCAGGTTATTTCTGCCTGACAGGATGGAGGGAAAAAGTCAATTTTGCTCCTTAAGACTTGGGAACCCCGAACAAAGCACGTGAGCAGAAAGACAGTGAAGCACACTACAGTTAGAGGCGAGGAAGCACGAAGGGGCTAGTGGGCAAAATGCTGCCAAGAAAAGATAACGGCATCAACTTCCATCCAAGAATACTAAGTCAGCCAGCCAAGTGAATCCATGGTGGAGATGACTGTCTTCCAGGAGTGAGCAGGATGGAATGAGACCAGCATTAACACATTTCCCCCTTTACAAAAAAGCCCAGCAACTGCTGACTGTCTAATGCAAGTTTATCATTTCCATTTCTCCCTCTCCTCCCCCTCCCCCTCTTTCCTCCTTCATCTCCCATTTTGTGTTCTCTATTCACTGTAGTGCTGACGCTGGCCAAGCGCTCTGTCCGTGGGGTACTTTAATGCCCCAGCAGCATTAAAGCAGCATGACCAGGTGAGAGGGTATGGATGAGAGGAGAGGACCAGGGACAACGGGAAGAGATTGCAGAGTCTTAGCACTTAGTTACTCTATTGTAGATTCAAAACACCTGATGCTATTCAGAAAAG
This sequence comes from Peromyscus leucopus, assembly GCF_004664715.2. Classification (NCBI taxonomy): domain Eukaryota; kingdom Metazoa; phylum Chordata; class Mammalia; order Rodentia; family Cricetidae; genus Peromyscus; species Peromyscus leucopus. The sequence goes on along the minus strand of NC_051071.1, from coordinate 5,066,952 downwards.
GGAAATTATACAATCAAATTTATTTTGAAAGGTTAGGATTTGTTTTTCTATTGACCCAATTTCTACAATGAAATGTTTAAAATTATCTAGTAACATCTGTAACAGACTTCTCTAAAAAATATTTCTTTATTGTATGTGTCTGGGTCTTTTGCCTCTATGTATTTATGCAAACCATGTGCATATCTGGCACCTGGAAGGCCAGAAAAGGGAGTTGGATCCCCTGGAACTAGAGTTTTAGACAGTTGTGAGCTGCCGTGTGGGTGCTGGGAATTGAACTCAGGTCCTCCAAAAATAACAGCCAGTGTTCTTAACTACTGAGCCATCTCTCCAGCCCTGTAATAGATTTCCACTATGGGATTCTAGCTTCAAGTAAACTTACTCTAAAGACAGAAGCATCTACAAATAGGATTTTTATGGTGCTGAGTTCATAATTTAATTTGGAAATCCTTCTTTCCAAATATGAAATTTGTTTCCAAAATCCTAATAAAGCGGCCATCTGTTGGTCTGTAGCTCTCTCTCTAGCTCTTTATATTCTAAGTCAGAAGCAATGTGCTACTATTTATTTGGAGAAGAAACTGTAGAATTGATCTTTTGTTTTCTGAGACATGGTCACATGCTGTATTCTGGGCTGTCCTGGATCTCCCTGTATAATGCACACTTGCCTCCAACTCATGGCAATCCTTTCCTGCCTCGGCCTCACAATGGTTGTGATTATAGGGGAAAGTCCACATGTCTGGTTTAAATTTGATGGTCTTCATCACCACTAGACATTTGCAGCTAAGAGTTTCTACAGCAACAGCTGTTCTTGATTTCAATCATTCAAACAGATTCAAATCTCAGTGTGAACTCCAGGTGCTGACTGATAGGAACTGAAAGGGGCATGGGAAGGCTGTGTAATCGAAAGGCCACATTCTCTCGGTGAGGTCCTCACATACGGCTTCCAGCCTCAGGCTGGGAGGTGACATGCAAAGAGCTTACCTCACTACAATCAGAACTCAATCAGGTAGGAGGATGCTTTTAAAAAATTGGCCACAGACCCATATTCTGTGATGCTAGTGAGAGCTTACCTGAAAAATCCAGAGCACACACTCCTCTCTGATGGTGCCCTTTCAATAATGACAAACATTTTAGAGTTTGTGTGTCCCACACATGAATTGCAGCATCTCTTCCAACCTGCAGTAATAGGATGTGTGCTGTTAACTAGACATTCATGGCAATGATGATAGCATGGCTTCTTAGGGTCAAACAGAGCTCAGAAATAAAGCAACATAGATTTATAAGCTAGAAAGACAACTGGAAACAATCTGGTCTGGCCTAGTATTTTCCAGATGAAGAAACAGGCTTGAAGGTCTAAGAAGCTCACTGTAGCTTGACGTTGGGTTTTCACAGATTCTTGCCCAGGTCATGGCTTCCTGTTAAGGGAGTTTTGGGGGCACCACTATAAATGTCAACTTTGCTGTCTTTCTGTCTTAACTTTTCCCCTGTGTCCCACCTTTGCCTCCCCAATGTTCTCAGAACCTTCAGCTTCATGCCTTATATTTATTCCCATTTCTTTCTATTCTAGGTAAACTGGATTAGAAATTAACTGCCTTTTATCTTTTGCTAGGCTCTAGTCACACACCTGTCCAGTGGCCACATAGTCCTTCACTGGATGGATGGTCAGGCTGAGAATGTCATCATCATGCCCCAGGTACAGCCTCTGAGTGTGCTGTTGTCTGTTGTATACCACAGCAACTGCAGCAATGTGGTATACCACTTCTCCAGCTTGTGTGTAGAACAGATTGTTCCTGCAGTCGTAGCCCCTGTAACTGAAGCACAGTGGAAGAAAGAACAGCACACGGATGAATGCAGCCGGACTGTTGAGGCAAAGCAATGGCGCTGATGTGAGCTGTGCAAGTGGAGGCATATGGAGACTGATTTTTCCACAGAATCTGCTTCCAGACCTACAACTACTACCCATGTTCTTTGCTAAAAGCAATTCTTGTGCCTTCAGTACCAGCACTTGGGAGGCAGATGTAGAAAAAGCAGAAGGTCATCCTCAGCTACATAGCAAGTTTAAGGCTAGCCTGGGCTACATGAGACTGTTCCAAACAAACCAACAAATCAACAAAGAAATCTAAGCCTTCTTCTGACAGGTCTGGAACGAGGCTCAGGCTTCCTTTTCTATCTTCCATCTATCTAGTCCTTTGGGGTGTCAGCGCAAGACAATTCCAAATACAACAGAATAACTTTAAAATTTTTTTGATACAGAGTCTCACTGTGTAGATTTGTATATCCTGACTCACTATATAGACCAGGCCCAGTTCCGCCTTTCTGGCTGCTGATGCAACCCACCTTTCTGACATGACCAGCTCAGCTAAGTGCCTGCCCAGGGGCTGAGCTTTTGACCATACTTGGCAACAGTCCCAGCTCCTGGCTGGCACATCATCACCTCCCTGCCTTAGCCTGGGCAGGTGACTTCCTTGGCCCTGTTCTTTGGTACTGGTGAACCCGCCCAGGAACAACACCCAACAAATCTGCATTTATGTTTTAATCTGGTCTGATCAGAAGAATATGACATAGCACCGAGGAAGCAAGCTAAGACAGAATTCTTTAAGTTTGAGGCTAGCCTGGGCTACAAAGTGAGCTTTTATCTCTAAAAATAAAATCAACCTATTTCATGAACTTTTAACTCAACACATTTAAATCATCATATCAACATATAAAAGCGTTTTAACGAGATAGTTGATGCTTTTTCTGCTATTTCTTTACGACGGAAGTTTATTTTACACACTCAATACATCTCATTTCAGACAAGCCATGCAGTCTTAGAATTATTTTTATTCTACATTTTACTTAGTATTTGCATGCATATGTGTGCACACATTTGCCTGAGTGTACTGTGCATGTATGTGTTCTACAATGCACTGGTTTCCATGCTTAGACTGCATTTCCTTGTAGATGGTATGATACAGTGTCCAAAACCCTTGAATATATACTAAGACAATTTTGTGGCAGAATTATAATGGATATAAAAATTTATATACAATGTGAATGATAGAAAATATTATGATAGAAATAGTTATTTCTGTATTTTAAAAGTTGACAATAGCAGGAATGAAACATGGCATTTGGGTTCTATTGGCTACATTTAAATGGCTGAGGTATTTAAAATATATACCAGATATGTTCATATTCTTCTCAACAGTTTAAGCTGACAATGAAAATACCTAGGTGTCAATATGAGATATATATACATATACATACACATACATATATACTATATATATATAAATTTTACAAAAGAGATCTTGGGTATATGGGAAAAATTATCTGGATCTCGGGGAAAGAGCCCAGGCCTGGAGGGTGGAGGATGGAGACAGCAGTGGCGGCAATAGTGTGGAACTACATGAAGCATGCCACGTCCAGAGCCCACCGCATTGCGAGGGCCACAGCACCAACCAGGGAACTGCACTGAGTCACAATAAGGAAGGAACTCAGGGTTCCCAGGGCAGGCCACCTACCCATGTATGAACTGGAGTTTCAGGCTGTCCTCAGGAGCCTTCTCCCGCTTCAGGAAGAGCACTGCATGGTTTTTCTCTTTACTTTGTTGCTTTAGCTGAGGTAGATCTTCTTTGTAAACCTTCAAGTACAACAGAAAAGTTTAGCCGACGCCCCTGCTCAGGCTTCTGAACAGTGTCCTGGCGTTGCAGGGAGTCTGCCTATCCCTTCAATACAGTGTGGGTTTTATGTAGCATAGCTCAGTATTACTGTCCCTAAAGGAACCAAACTACCAAGAAATCTTTCAAATACCTGAGGTTTAAAACAATTTCCTCTCCTCCCTTGATTTGTTATTGCTTTCTTAGGTAATTTTATCCAGAAAATAAATGAAGTTGATGTTCTAGTAAATAAGAAAGAAAAGGAATTATTAATTAAATATATTTCACTTCCACAGGCAAGCAATCCCTGATGGTATGTAAGACAGGAGCTCTCTGGGGCCTCCTTCCTTCCTGGCCCATGGATTTTGACAGATCTGAGTCTGAAATTCTATTGATCCAATCCAAAACTCAAAGTCTGCTGCTAGAAGAACATTTGCTAAAGTTTAAATGTACACAAAAATTAATCTGTTATTTACCTCTCTTAGGTTTTATTCTCAAAAACTACTTTAAAACACTTGAAAAAAAAACACAATCTATTAGTAATTTCTCATATTCAGGAAAATTTCATTTTGAAGTAGAATAAGATAAAAAGACCAATTATTAGATAACGATTTATTTATGCACTGCCTACTTGCCAAGCATGACTTTACCTGCTACCTGGAACAGAACGACCTGGGGGAATAGCTGGAACAATGGGTCATTGCCCTGAACAGCCTGCTGACAGCCACGTAAGTTTCTGTAAAATCTCGCTTGCTTGCTCATCCCACCGTGTGGTTTTAGAGTGAAAAAAAGAACACAAACTGGACTCATCACCGAAGTCTTTCAGGGGCTGTCGTGGCTCGACCCACTGGTGACACCGCCTCTCTTCCCTGTCCCGAATGTCGGTGTGCTTATTCCAGAAAGATTCCCACAACAGTCTGACCAACTATATTACTAAAAAATCAGGAAATAAGCTATAATAAAGTTTCCTTTTAGGACCTGGCTAAGGTATAAAAAAAAAAAAAAAAAAAAAAAGAAGAAGAAGTTTGTTTTGTCTGTTTTAGATAAAATGAACCATACTTCTCAATCTAAAAATAATTATTCATCTGAGCCCACACTCTTTTTTTTTTTTTAACCAGTCAATGACTATTCCAGAGCACTGAATTCTGGGACATTTCTACTGCTTAGATGGTCATATGTTATAGCATCATGGGCCTCAATTTCCTGTCTATAGAACAGAATAAAGGGCTCTACCCAGGAATAACTTGGGAATATTGTAAACCAACATATGTAGAGGCACTGAAAAATAAATCACAGATAATAAGCAAGTCCAAGACCTGGATTTCAACGGGCATACCTTGCCACTGCTTCCTAGCACCATTAAATAAAAAGCTGCCAACTAAACAAAATGGCAGCCTCTCCCAGATCTTATGTCTGTTTGCTTGTTATCCCTGGGTGCATTGCTTAGCGTTTGTGTAATATTCTCACTGTTATAGTTTCCTTCCAAACCCATTTAGTGCTTGTGCTGCATAATACATTTATCAATCCACAGTCCAGGTGATCTGCACGTGGATGGAAGGGAACGGCTGCCTGCACCGTCTTTGCACTAAATTAAGAAGAAATGATACAGGAAGAAAAGCAGTAAATCCTGTGCTTATGTGGAGTTACATCAGAAGCACACGGAGAAGTCTAGGTCAGCATTATCTTAAACAGCAGCCACGTGGAAGGGGGCAAGCCACTTAACCTGCCGGGATCTGGATCAGCCAAATGAAGACAGTTGGCGTGTGGTAGCGGCCACAGGCCTACCTGGTATGTTTCCCTGGACAACACTGACAGTTACGTGTCTGGAACCTCATGTCCTGTTCACTCCGAGTTCACGTGCAGAATCTGTTTCACATACCTATAAACCGTTACTTCTACAAATGACAGGGGAGGAAATCGGACCTCTGCAGCTGTTGCCATGACATGGTGTGGTGAGTCCTTTGAAGCACTGCTTTAACAGGCCCTCGCTTTCTGCTAAAATGATGATAACCTTTGTGGGGGAAAACTGGATAGGATTTGCCAACTTCTGTGCTAGAAGTAGGTTCTTACTGGAGAGAGAATACACATTGGAATTGGGCTTACTTTAAATAAACAGGTAATGTCTGTCTAAGTTGAGCAAGAAAAAAGAATAACAGCTCACACACAGGCTACCATTCTTGGAGGGTACCCATGCAAAAAAAATGTACACTTTTATGATTTGCTAAGGAAATGAGAAAACTGGTACTTTATATGCATCTTTCTTTGCAAAATAATAATTATGTAAGTATGTATATAATAAAGCTTTATATGATAATAAAAAACCTTAAATGTTCAGAATTGAGCTTGAAAACTTAAACAACTCCCTTCCACTTAATTAAAAACATTAATTTAGTGTGTAAAAGTGTTCTGTCAGCATGCATGTGTCTGCGCCACTTGCATGCCTGGCACCTGCAGAGGCCAGGGGAGGACAGTAGAACTGGAGTTTCAGATGGCTGTGAGTCACCACGTGGTGCTGGGAACTGAGCCAGGTCCTGTGGAAGAGCAGCCTGCGATCTAACCACTGAACATCTTCACTCACTATCTAATGGTAATCAATGCTTTATTGTTAACCTGCATTCAAAAGCAAGACGTGGACATTTTTCTTCTGCCTAAGCTCCATCCATTTCTGAGCAATGTTAAAACTGAAGTGACTCCAGGCTTTTGTGCTGTCTTTACTGACCTGGCGATCATAATTGATCTGAGCTTCCTGTTCGATATCAGAGTCCAGTTCTGGTACATCGGACAAGTCTGAATCAGATTCTTCACTGTAGGAATCAGTACCACCTTCTGCAGAGACAGAACCCATTAGAGGCAAGGAAAAAGCTGAGATGCTAATGATCAAAAGGACATTTCAAGTAGCCCCAGGGATGACCTTGAACTCCAGAGGCTAGCCCCAGGGATGACCTTGAACTCCAGAGGCTAGCCCTACTTTCTGGTGCTGGCATTGTAGGCATGTGCCATCACACCTGGTTCCCTTTTTTCTTTTTTTTAATTAGATAGTAGGATTTCTAGGTTTTAAATTATATTTTATAAAATTAAAAAGTATAGGATTTACCAAACAGGAAGGTGGGTCTAAAGAAAACTCTAAGCACTTACTACCATCAAGATTCTCTTTAGTTTTTCAACATATTCACCAAGCATTAGAAACTGCCATGGTCAAGTCCCCACAGAGTCATATTATTAAACACATCGACTTGCATCACTATTTTATCGCCTGCTTATCCCTATGGACACCTCAAACAGACGTAAATAAAAGACTATACACCCCTGATGTGGGTCATCCAGGCCTACACTGTAGACCACTCTCTCAGTCCCTTCTTTGCACTGAAGTTGCCTATCACCGCACACACCAAGCAGGCCCTCTGCTCCAGTCTCCCCAAGGGGCTGACATGCATGCTTCCATCTTATCTTCAAAGGTCACTTTTTCAGTGTGAACCTCCAGTCACAGCCTGAGCTTTGCATAAGCGAAACCCTTCAAAGAAGGTCACTGAACCACCCTATACAAAACTCCAAAGTTTTTTCCTTTTTCTTTACATTTATTTTATGTGTTTGAGTGTTTTGCCTGCATGTATGCATGTGTACCACACACATGTCTGGTGCCCTCAGAGATCAGAACAGGGTGCTGGATCCCCTGGAACTGGAGATAGGGATGGTTGTGAGCCACCACGTGGGTGCTGGGAACTGAAACCTGGTCCTCTGCAAGAGCAGCAAGTGGTCTTCCCCACTGAGCCAACTTTCCGGCCCTCAGAAGTTTTTCCTTACGTAAAAAAAATATTATATAAATGGAATTTTGAAAACCACCTTAGCTGTTGAGCTCCAGAATAGATATTAGGAATATTCTTTAGAATGAAAAGTAAAAAATAAAGAAATGGAAAAGTTATGACTGTTATTTACCCTGGGGTGTGGTTTCCAGCAAGCCATTGCTGACAGCTTCTGGAATAAACCTCCACTGAAAAACTGAGTGATCTGCTCCTCCTGTGCTTAGCACCCACTGGAAATCATGGGACCAACGGACGTTCGTGACGTGTGCAGAGTGGCCCACATACTTTCTAAATTTGGCTCCTGAAATAGTATTTTGAGATTAATTATAATTTAAAAAAAAAACATTTGTTAAAAGCAATCACATCCTATCCACATCAAATAAAAAAATTTAATATATCAGAAACATATTTTTAGTCTTACATATTACAATAATCAAATGCCCCCAAGAGATCTCAATTATTCCATTACGCACTAATCTGAAGATATGTCTTTCAAATTCAAGCTTTACAGCTAAAGGCTTAGTTAAATCTGCTCCAACTAATGTTACTGCTTCAGGGCTTCTAAAAACAAATGCAAGAATTAACATCTTACCCATTCTTAGTTTAAAAGCAAGATAAAGCAGGCAGTCTCTATAAATAAACAAAATATTCCTCCTACATCTCTGTAGATCCTAAAATGTGGAGCTAGCCTTTTCCCTCTACAGAGATCACTTAACCTTTCTCTTCAGTGGGTAATGAAGATGGCCAAGAATAAATAAAGATAAATAAAAGTTAATAGACTTCACCAGGCAGTGGTGGCAGATGCCTTTAATCCCAGCATTTGGGAGGCAGAAGCAGGTGGATTTCTATGAATTCAGTGCCAGCCTGGTCTACAGAGTGAGATCCAGGAAGGCCACACAGAGGAACTGTCTCAAAAAACAAAACAAAAAACCTGAAACAAAACAAACAAACATTAGTAGAATTCAGATACAAGCAGTAAAAGTGAAAGTATGTGACATCAGAGAAGGGGCAGAAGCCATTGCAGACTTCTCCTTGGTATCTTTCTTGGGCCATGCCACATCCTAAGGACACTTAAGCAGTCTGTGGAGGGCCTTCAGCTGAAAGTCACATCTGAGAGTCTTGTCCTAGCCTCCAGGTGACTATAACACACAATATTAATCCCCCACACTTCTATCTACTCAAACCTCATCGTCCACTGCCACAAAAGCCCGTGAGATTGTTTCTCACACAAGCTTTTAGATTTGGAAGTAAGGCTCCTGTGCAGGATTGGTAACCGATACGCCTTCAGGAGGCTGGAACCATGCCACTGACAATGGAACCCTTTCTGCTTTGACCCCACTTTCCACCCTTTTCCCCACCACTCTGTTCCAGACACACTGGCTCCTTGGCAGTTCCTTGAACATGCCAAAGTGTTCTCTGCCTCCAAGTCTGTATTTGCTGTTCTTTCTTCATAATGCTCTCTCCAGGATATCCGAATGCCTGGTTCTCTCATTCTACAGGTGTCTGGCCATAAAGCCCCAACAGTGAGTCCTCCTTTGGTCACATTAGTAGAAACAATAACAGTATGATGCTCTGCCCAGCATTGTCTCCGATCATCTCCTGTTTTCTTGACAGCATTCTTACCATCAGACATGTTTGCTGTAGCTTTGGCACCTTTCCTGGAACTCACTCTGTAGTTTCATATCCACTGTGTCTACTCAGTAGAACAAAAGCTCCATGGCAGCAGGGACTTGGGCTGATAGAGTGAAGCATTTTCAGACCTTAGCATAGCACTTGACAAATATTTGTCCAGTAAGCAGAGGCACATCCTCTCCCAAAACTTTCCTTGGGACAAGCAGTGACTATGAGATTTCCCTCTGGATGTTTGTCCAAGGGGGGGGGTTGGGTATTAGCCCTCATCTCTTCTCCACTGACCTCGTCCATAGCTTAAAAATCTTTCCATGCCCATGAGCACCAATTGTTCATTACTAACCTGGAGTGCTCCCTGGAGGAACAAGAGTCATGTCTGTTTGGGTGTCTAACAGGCACCTACAAACTTGGATGTGACAGACTGAGGGGCTCCCCTGACACTCTCACACTCTTCCCTTACACAACAAGCAGCTTTTCCTCCTCTCATTTCCCATATCTTAGAACACTGCCTCCTTCGACATCACTGTACAAGCCTGAAACTCAGGAGACATTCTCAGTGGCTCTTTTTTTTTGGCTCCCTCCATTCCCACATCCAGTCTAGCAACAAAGCCTTCAGCTTTATTTAAACCAATCATCCATCTCTTTTGACACTTATCCTCGCCACACCATCTACCAGATAAATGCTTAAAAATCTATCTTGCACAGAATCAAAGTAATCTTTCAGAGACTTTGGTCATGCCACTTCCCAATCGATAGCAGTTGGTCACTGCACACAACATGAGACCCAAGCGTGGGTAGTCACACACAGATGTGATCTACATGGCATCAGGACAAATTGTCATTACTGATTCTAAAGGATTGAAAACTATTGAAATGAGAAACAAATTATTCAGGCTGTGTAAAAATATCAATTCAGTACTTGTCATTAACTGTAGGGCACTTACATATAATTTCTGCACAACAGAATATATATACATATGTGTAATTCCCAATGTGTCAAATTAACTTGGTTGTGAGGTCTGTTTGCTTTATATAGAAAACTATAAAGCCTGTTCAGTCTCCCACATTTGCTCACAGTCATCAGTCTGTGCTCATGTTTTTTTTTTTTTTTTTGTTTTGTTTTTTGTTTTTTTTTTTTGAGACAGGGTTTCTCTGTGTAGCCCAGGCTGTCCTGGATCTCGCTCTGTAGACCAGGCTGGCCTCGAACTCACAGAGATCCACCTGGCTCTGCCTCCTGAGTGCTGGGATTAAAGGCATGTGCCACCGCCATCCATGTCTGTGCTCATGTTTATCTTTCTACAGCCTTAACACTTAGAATCATTTGATAATAGTTCCCTGATTCATAAAGAGTAAAGTTTTATCAATTCTTATTCCTGCCAAGATTCCCACATACTTTTTTTTTTTTTTTTTTTTTGTTTTTTTGAGACAGGGTTTCTCTGCGTAGTTTTGCGCCTTTCCTGGAGCTCACTTGGTAGCCCAGGCTGGCCTCGAACTCACAGCGATCCGCCTGGCTCTGCCTCCCGAGTGCTGGGATTAAAGGCGTGCGCCACCACCGCCCGGCTGATTCCCACATACTTTTATTAACTTTTTCCCAGTAATTTTGGCGCAAAAGCCTTAAGGTCACAGGAAAAATTGCAAGATTTATAAACTGTGTGTTATGCAAGGTAGAATTCGGTTTTCTCTGAGGGCCTTGATCTTCAGCAAATGGCTGAGGAGGGCTCACTCTCCCATCATATGTCACCCTGCTGTCCACCTGTCCTCTTTCCTTCGATTGCCTTCTGTGTGCCTCCCTAAAGGATTATTTTTCATCCATGGGTGTCTAATTTTATAGCACTATTCATACACCACCCTGGCTCTAATAATGGGTCCTTACACCCATCAATTTCTAAGACTGGAGTCCATTCATAAGGTTTGAAGATACATAGAGGACACCAACTCTCACTGAGTTCATGTTGTCCTTGGGTCCTGACACTGGAGGCCAGTAGGTTACTTCTGATCTCGTCTTTGATTTTCCTGAATTCTGAATTCCTAGATACTTTCTAACATAACCAACTTACTCTTAAATGCACATTAGTTTAAACAAGTTATGCCCTGTTACCCACAAGGTACATTAAGCAGGTGGAGTGGACTTGAATTTGGCACATTGCAACCTTTTTGTGCTGTAAGCACTTTGAGCTGATGACCACTCTGTCCAGTGCAAGTCATTGTGGTTTCTCTATGCATTTTTCCCTCTATGCATTTTTCTCTATGCATTTTTCCCTCTATGCATTTTTCTCTATGCATTTTATGTTCCATTTGTACTGTAATTGTCACTGTTTCAAAGCTGCCAGTTAACTGAAAATTACTTTTTAATCACATTTTTCATCCCCTTCCCTCCTTAATTTAAAAAAATCATCAAGTGAAAGTCTGCAGGCAGCAACATATCCGATTACTCTCCTAAGATCCAGCTTTCAGGGCACAGCAGAGACGGGGGAGAGTCGGTGGAGGGCTTTCTCTAAGTGTGCAGAGTAAGCACTGGATCATTACAAGGTGACTCCATCAGTCTTCTAAGCTTAAAATGGTTCCATAGAAGTGCAAAACCCGAGTACAGGGAATGTTGTTTTCAGTCTGATTTCTCTCTAGAAAAGTCGTGCAGAATTCGTCCTTTTTGGTGACGAGGGGTCCACATCAGTAGAACTGTCACTTTAATCTAATCATGTTTAAGAAGACTTGCTTTTCTTTTCCTGTATAAGTGCAATTAGGTGGACACATAAAAAGTTAAATTATAGCCAAGTGGTGGTGGCACACACCTTTAATCCCAGCAACTCAGGAGGCAAGTGGCAGCGGATCTCTGTGGGTTCGAGGCCAGCCTGGTCTACAGAGTGAGTTCCAGGACAGCCAGGGATACACAGAGAAATCCTGTCTCGAAAGACAAACAAATATAACAACAACAAACGAACAAAAAGTTAAGTTATAATATGTTAAAGGAATTAAAAAAACAGTATAAATCATGAATATTTGTTCCCATAAACATAAGACATGATTGTTTGGAAATGTAAAACATGGGCTTGGAAGTCACATGATATTAACTCTTTACAAATTCTGACTTAAATTTGCAAAATCACATAGGACAGCAAAAGCAGAAGATCTCAACAGCACATTCTATATAAAATAAGTGAAGCCGGGCGGTAGTGGGGCACGTCTTTAATCCCAGCACTCGGGAGGCAGAGGCAGGTGAACCTCTGTGAGTCAGAGGCCAGCCTGGTCTACAGAGTGAGTTCCAGGACAGTCAGAGCTACACAGAGAAACCCTGTCTCAAAACAAACAAACAAACAAACAAACAAACAAACGAGTGAAGAATAAATGTAGACAAGAGAAAATGAAGTGTCTGGTGAACAGGTAAGGAAACCGCCTAACTATATGGTGTCTAGAATCCAGAGAAGATCTTTACCCCGCGAAGCATCTCCTTGGCCTTACCTTTTTTCAGACAAGGAAATTTGAAGAGTTTGACCAGTCCAAAGTCATCTCCAGACACCAGCACTGAGCTACTGTAGTTGGCGTCTACCGAGTTGATGTCAATGGCCTCGGTGTACTTGGGCCAAATCCCACTCACTTCAGGACCTTTCACACAGGTCCAGGAGGCCCAGTGAATCCCTTTGATTTCTTCCTTACTTGTTAAAGGCTTCCCCGCTGAAACAGCCAATATGAAGTTATATTTACATGTGAAACATATTCTAATATATTTTATTCATTTTTCTTTTCTTACAGTGTCTAAAACCATCATTAAATATATAAATCAGAGGAATTGTAAGAATTATAATCTGTTCACCCTGTTAGTTACTTTTTCAGTAGGGGAGGGAAGGATTTAAAGAAAACATCAGCTCAAAGTTTGGAAGTAAAGAGAATAGGAAATGACTATTGTGCTAAATGTAATGTCTCAAATTACTCATACCTCTTTGATCTTAATGACAGCAGATTTATATTTGTATGACATTTTTAAGTTATAGGTGTCAACACTGAGTCACCAACATTTTGCTAGGCTTTGAAAACCTTGACTAAGTTTGTCTTGAACTTTATTTTTTATAGTACAAGCATCATTACATGTAATCTTTTAAATTAATCAATTTATTTATTTCTTAGTTATTGGCATGCGTGTAATGTGAATGCACTCAGAGGACAGAGTGCATTGCAAGGACTTGGTTCTCTCCTTCCCCCACCTCGGGTCCAGGGACAGAATTCAGGTCACGGTTCTCAGCAGCAAGTGCCACCTTGCCAGCCTACAAATGATGTTTGAAATTTTTATTTTTTTAAATTTAAATTATATGCACAATGTATATCTGTTAATGGGTATTTTCACATAAATGCAAGTGCCCACAGGTGCCAGAGATACTAGATCCAGCAGAGCTGGATAAGGCTGTCAACTACTTGACTGACCATGCTGGGAACCAAGCATTCTACCAGCTCAGTAAGCACTCTTCACCACTGACCCACCTCTTCAGCACCCACAAGTGATTTCTGTTTTAAACAAAATTCAGGCTCTATGAATTTTTAAATGATTTTATTATTCAAGTCCTAATCACTGAATCCACAGAACTATGGTGAACTAGGTGTAATTGGTTGTGGGAAATGGTCCTAACAGCTGCTGTGGGTCTGCTCCCAGACACAGGATTCAGTTCCCATTTCTGCCAGCAGATTAATGAGGTCCACAGATGGCACACACACACACACACACACACACACACACACACACAAAACAAAAACAAAAACAAAACAAAAAGACAAAAACAAAAAACCAGCAAGCCACAAAAGCAAATGTGTGGGAAATATTCAACAGATACCACTTTTTTAAGCATATATCCTGATGCTTACCCTATTAAAATAAGCATATATTTTCCAATAAAGAACTGAGGAGCAGATACTTTTTCAAAGTAGCACTCCAAAATTCTAGACTGTATAACTATTCTAAAAGAATGCATTTAAGTGACCATAGTCTCAGAGAGGGTGTAGTTGGAGCATTGTCTGTGATCTGCTTGCTCCAGGGAATACATCCCCCAAATGACTCAGAACAGAAAGCAATCTCACTGTTGTGGCAGTAGCCTTTGGAGCTGCGCCACCTGGGCCAGTCAATACACTGAACAAGCCAGGTGCTCATAACAGAGTGATAAAGTGAGCTATAGAACGATAAACTAAGCAGGATGTTATTTTATTCCCAATGACAAATGTGTTCCAGATGTTTCCATACATGGAAAACCTAAGTATGAATTAATAACCCTCACACATTCTAGGCAAGTGCTCTATCAGTAACCTACACTTTATCCCTTTGAACATTTTGTCTTGTGACAGCCTCAGGAGACTCTGCCGAAACAGACCCCACACCTTGACTTCTGCCTCAGTCTCCCAAGTAAATAAGTTTTCAATAAAAATTTCAAGGCAATATATAATTGTTGAAGATTAAGATTTATGTTATGTTTTTCTTCACTCATTTCTTTTAAAAAATCATTAGAAATTATAATTTGGACATCATTGTGTGTGACATTTTAGTCTTACAAACTAAATGTCACTAAATTGCTATCACATAAGACGGGTGAATCTCTTATATAAAAGCTGCAAGGTGGACACAAATTAAAAAAAATGTACTTTTAAAAAGCTACATTTCTCCAGATCATATGATTATGATGACTAGACCATAGGACATGCCTTCAAGGCCTCAGCCCTAGTGTAAAGGCAGGCTCTAAAGTGACCTAAGAGATAGTCTCTAATTCTCTGTGGCTGTCCTTTCTAAAGGTTCAACAGATTATCCTATTCCTTTGGATCTTGGCAGAAACTTGTTTGCCTAATGTTCACACACCTAAAGTATGTGACAGGAAGAGAGAAACCCTTAGGAATGAAAAGTTAAGACTTATAGCCAGTTTGCAAACATTAAAATAAACAGGAGTTTTGGATCCGCATGAACACTTGTCCAGTGGGTCTTCATCAGGTAAGACCCATGGAGGTGGTCTCTTACTCAGCAAGGGACCCCTGGGCTTCGGGACAGTGCAGAATATTACTATGACCTCACAGCATCCACACTCTCTTCTCTCTCATAATGTTGTTGATTCTCTTAGTCATTTTGGTTTTACTTTGTCAGTCACACATGGATCAATGTGATCGTTCCCAGAAACACCATTTTTTTTCTCAAATACTTTCCCCTAAAATTTTTTGGTAACTGATGTTTCTCATGTTTTATCTGGGAATACCAGCTATCACTCTAGACCCTGGGAACTCTTCTGATCCAGCTGACAGGATCAGAGGAAATAAAAGTTGGTGGACAGCTAAAGAAATATAAGCTAATTGTATGCAAGCAGTTTGTGGCAAATCACCCCTATTTCTGTAAACATGTTTTGTTAAGTTTTGAATGACATTGTTCTTGAGAATGTATGCCTATGTAAGGACAGGACGTGCCTGGCTCGAGGATTAGCCAAGCTAGCAAAATGCTAAGTGTTGTTTTTGGTTTAAAAGTTGTTTTGATGTAAAAGTTTGGAAAAAAAACATATTTGACATATTTGGTTTTACTGGAAGTTAATGCTGGAGGGTGGGGAAAACATGCTTGATTTTTGAAGTATAAATAAAGATGGCTTGAGCTATTTAGGGCTGACCACTTGTATGAAATTCATCTGGTGGTCAGACAATTCTTCTGGCAATGCCCCTTCCCCATCTCAGGACATGAACCCAGGCTACAGCAGGACCCTGGCAAAAGGTAAATACAAAATCTTCACCATGAACACCCCTTGGTATTCATGTCACCGTTCCTGCCTAGGGAACACACAACACACAACTCACATCCCCTCATCTCTATTTGCGGCAGAGATGCATGTGTTATACACTAAGGAATAGCATGACCATTTGCAGACTGACTCTTCAGTCATTCGCCTTTTGAGAAATGTGTCAATCACAATGCAAGTGGCAAAGCAGGAACTGGATGGAAGCAAAAGGAGCTCATAAATCACAAGGCCTGGACATGAAACTAGGCATCCGTGGACTCCACATTCTTGGAAGCTCACGGAACAACTACTTCAGGTCATCTGTTTCTAAAAGTGATGAAATATTTCAACTATATAGAAGATTACAGACTACTATAGGGAGCAAATGTTTGTAGCACTGAGTTTCAATGAATATTATTGGTGTTTTTCATAGAATTAAAAATCATTTGTTGCTATAATTGTGGTGTGTGTGTGTGTGTGTGTGTGTGTGTGTGTGTGTGTGTGTGTGTAGGTCAGAGGACAACTTGATGGAGTCAGTTCTTTCCTTCCACTCTGTGGATTGCAAGGATTGAACTCAGGTCACCAGGCTTGCATGGCAAGAGCCTTTACCTGCTAAGTTACCTCACCAGTTTCTTTAAAACAGAATTGTAAGAACTTATTATAGTAATTTAAAATCCACTGGGTACTCATCCCCAATATCATTTCGTTTTCTTTCCTTAGAAATAACCAATGCCCTGAATTGAATGCTAAGCATTCCCATACATCTAAAAACCATATTTTATGTATGTAAGTGGTTGTAACATATGAACTTATTTTAATATCTTAACATTTTTATATAAACATATACTGTACACACCATTTTGCATTTATTTGCTCAGCAGTATACTTTTGAGATCTATCCATGTTGATACAAGCTGGACTAGCCAGTTCTTCACAGAATTTCCTCTTGTGGCTGCACTTGAGCTCTGCTCCACCGATGGCCACTCAGGAGTTCCCACCTCGCTCTGTCTCCCACCATCACCAGCACAGCAGACGCTCCTGTGCACTAACACTGACAGGCTTTGGCCAGTCTAAATAATTAAAGTGGACCTCCAGTGCTGCTCTGGACATACTGCACCCATTGGAATAATACAGGTGTTTATGCCCACTGCATGCTTCATCTTGAAATTTACATATGTTTTCCTAATGTTTTAAAATTTTTAATGTGACCCAACTCATTAACCTTTTTTCCCGAGGGTCCATGGCTTAGAGGATCTCATCTCAGAAAACATTCCTTACCCTGAGGTCACAGGACATTCTCCAACATTCCTCCATGAGGTTCCAAGTTTGCTTTCCACAAGCATCTACCATATAAGCATAATCATCTACCTAGACTCACATGGCATTTTGTAGAACAGTCTCTCCCCAGCACCATCATTGGTTTGCAAGTATTTACTATCCAGAGACCAGTCGATGTGTGTGATGAAGCTCAGGGACTTGTTGCATTCTCCTATTTTCTTATACCGCTGGGCAACGGCATAGACATCCACAGGGCCATCATTGGATCCTACCGCCAGGTAAGAGCCATCTGGGGAGAATTTCATCTCATGAATGACTTCTTTCCTATCTTTGATATGGACCACTTCTGTCATATCTCTGTAGAAATAAAATACAAAGTGATAATCAGAAAATTGAGAAATAGAAAACCCAAGTCTTGTTTTGAAAGGTGTGTGTCACAAAAGAGAAAAATCCTGTAGGGACTAAAAGGTTTATTTTCATAAAAAGATATGACAGATTTATAATTTATATTCTACTTATATAATTAAGACAAACATTTAAAAATAATATTTTGTACCCTCAGGACAAAAACAAAAACCTTCAACACGAAAAATATTTGCTTTCATGTTCGACTATATATTATTGAAAATTTTATCTAAAGAGTTAAGAGTCACTTTAAAATATGCAATGGAGAAAGGCAAAACATAAAAAAATTAGTGTAAAAATGAGCCATCTGCTCATGTCTTAACCATGAACGAGAGCAGGTATGGCGGCGCACGCCTTTAACCCCAGCCTTGGAAGCAAAGGAAGGCGGATCTCTGAGAGTTGGAGGCCAGTTCATCTACATACCATGTTTCAGGCCAGACAGGGCTAGAGAGTAAGATCCTGTCTCAGAAGAAAAAAGAAAAAGATAAACCAACAACTATGCTTATTATTATTTAAAGGAATGAGTCTAAAAGAAAAAAATCACTACCTCTTAATGTCAAAATGTTATAAATCACTTCATTCTCACCATGAAAGGTCATAATGATTATGCTGATTTTGTATCTTTTTTGGTCAAATTCTTTTTTAAATTGAATTCTTTGAGAATTTTGTACAATGTATTTTGAACATATTCACCCTCTTCTCCCAACTCCTCCCAAATACAGACCCACCTCCTGACTTTGTCTCATCTTTTTTCAAAACCCACCAAGTGAACTTGTGCTGCCATAGATTCTTGGATGTGTGATCATCCACTAGAGCATGGAATTAGCCAAATTCTGCTAAGATTAATTTCTGCTTGTGTCTGAAAGCTCATTGGGGTTGCTTTTCCCCTCTAACTAGGAGACAGGATTATGACTCAGGTCCCCTGAGCCAGTGAAGATGGCTTCATGACTCTAAAACAAACTAAATGTACACAAGAGCAGCAGGGATTTGCTTCCACATAAGCACCCCACACCTGCTATCATCACCACAGCCCACACTGTACTGTAACAACATAAAATAACCGTGGTTTTCTTTTGTTTGCACTTGAGAATTCTATCCAATAGGAAATTTGGTAATTAATGACCTTATTGTCAATCAATCAGCAGTGAATGGGAACATTGCCCACTAATTTGGTAATAAGTTATGTGTGGGTGGTAACGAGAATTCAGAGTAATAAATTGTGCTAAGAGTACTCAACACTGTTCAGAATTTTCTCCACATAAATCATCCAGCATTCATTTACAGCTGTACTTTTTGCTATACTTACAAAACAGGTGAGCCAAGAGAACAACTAATGCATTCAGAGGGATTCTATAACTGACAGGCAGTTTTTGTCCAGTATAAACAGTTCAGGATGTCAGAAAGCAGAGAGTACTCCATTTGTACCAATTATATGCATGAAATCTTTGATTAAAATTTATTTATAAGAATGTAAAGATTAAGTAAGAATATTTAAAAAAAAAAAAAAAAAAATTTTTTTAAAAAAAAAAAAAAAAAAAAAAAGAATGTAGTGTTGTTGGGTGCTGCTTTATTATTTCTTCTTTTCCTGGCTCACAACTTCCAGTCTCAAGCCCCTGGGATCAGATGTCCTCAGGATCTCACTTGGATCTTACAAAGGTCCATATGGAATATGCTAAGGAACTTCTAAATGTACTGGCTGGGATAGCATCCTCTATGAAATACGGAATTTATTTGCAGCAAATCATACAACATATTATTTCTATGAAGAGACTGAAGACCATAAACAAACTCACATCAGGTCACTGGGTTAGGTTCTATGTCCAAATACTTTACCAAAGATTTCTGGGTTTTCAGTGTTCTGGATTTCAGAATCACAGGTAAGGGATTTCCTAACAGTATCCATATTTTATGACCAAGATACTCTTTAATTTTTAACAAAGGAACATCTCAGAGTACCATTTTCAGTATTGAATGTACCTGACTCGGAGAACAATGAAAGAGCCATCCTTCATGCCCAGGGCTAACTGAGATCCATCAGGGCTGAAGGAGACACTACGGACCGCTTCCTCCATGTTGCAGCGGGCAATCAAGGCATGGTCGGCTAGACTCCACAGCCTAAGGACCAAGAACAGAGTAGAATAAAGACCAATCCAACCTCTCAGCCATCTGCTAACCCAGGGTAGACAACCTGCTCTTCATACTAACAACAATAAAGAGCATAGTAACTTCATACCCACATCCTTCACCATGGCTTGTCAGAAAAATCTGTGAAAGTGTTTTATCTACCTTTGGGCCACTTTCACCATTCAAAAAACCCGGCAAGAAATATAAGGTGAAATTACATTTGCAAAGATTTTGAGATCCACAGACTAGAAAATATAAATACCACTTTGCAAAGTGTCTTTGGAAATTAGAAATCCTTTATTTATGCTAACGGCTGTTAAATATGGTGAAATTTTATTTTGTACTAAAATGTTATTTGTATGCTGATAAATAAAGTTGCCCAGGGGTCAGAGCTATTAGCAAGCCATAGGAAAGCTGGGTGGTGGTGGTGCACGCCTTTAATCCCAGCACTTAGTAGGCAAGCTAGGTAGATCTCTGTGTTCAGGGATACAGCCAGCATTGGAGACACACGCCTTTAATCTCAATACCAACCATAGAAGACCTGGAGGTCTGTACAGACAGGCAGTAACCAGGCGGTCATGTGGTTGGGTTTACAACCAATGAGAAGGCAGAACCGAAAATCTTTATAAAGATTTTAACACAGGAAGTAGGTCTCTTTCAGAGAGGTAGGACCACCACAGGAGGAAGGGTAAGGTTTTAGCTCTTAGCTCTGACCTCTTGGCTTTCTTCTTTGCATTGGTTCTGTGTTTCTTATTTAATAAGACAGTTGGTTACATCTACAGTTAACCATGCTCCAAGGGTAGGAATTGCTAGCACTGTGTCTTAGTGTTACTATTGCTGTGATGAAACACCATGACCAAACAAACTTGGGGAGGAAAGGGTTTATTTGTCTTACACTTCCACAACACTGTTCATCAGTAAAGTCAGGTTCATCAGAAGTCAGAGCAGGAACTCAAACAGGGCAAGGTCCTGGAGGCAGGAGCTGATGCAAAGGCCATGGAAAGATTCTTTACTAGCTTGCTTCTATGGCTTTGCTTAGCCTGCTTTCTTGTAGAAGTCAGGAAAATGCCTACAGCTGGATAAAAAAAAAAAATGCTTACAGCTGGATCTTATGGAGGCATTTTCTCAGTTGAGGTTCCTTTCTTTTCCAAATGACTCTAGCTTATGTCAAGTTGACAATACAATTAGCCAGGACATGCTGTTATTGTTGGTTTTACAACAAGCATTTGTGAGCACTTTTCAAGTAGTTGGTACTTAAGCATATGTATATGGAAACACACATCACATTTGCTGGCTTCCCTGGGGTGTGTATGTGAGCATCAGAGAAACGAATGAATGACGTCCCTTCTGTAGGTCAGCTCTAGAATTTATTCATGGTTATTAATCAGCAGGTCTTTGCTGTTGGCCCACTACTGGTAGGGCCATGTTTCATGGTGCCAGTAGGCAAAAAGCACAGCTTCTGGTCGAGAAATAGGGACCAGGAGGCAAGCACAGCTCACAGAGCTTTTGGCAAAACTAACTATAGGGTTTCTAGTTCCAGAGCACTTAATCCAGGTACCCCAAACTGAGTGAACCCAGAGAAAATATTTATAACATGCAATAAGACTTTATGTGTTGAATTGGTGGCATTTGATCTCCATAAGGAATTTCCTGATGATGACGATGATGATGCATGATTGAGTACATGTGTGGGAGTTGGTTCTCTCCTTCTACCATGTGAGTTCCAAGGACTAGGCAGCAGACGTCTTCAATCTGCTGAGTTATCAGGCTGACTCTGCGAAGGCTTTCTTAAGATGGTCTTCTCTTCACATGCAATACATGTCTTTGAGAAGGACCAAGAACTTTCAGCTCTGAAACAAACGTAAGTCCCACAAAGCAGTTTCCTTAAGCGCACCCGGCCATTGGGAGGGGTGAGCAGCTGCACAGTGAACACCTGGCTGGTCCTTAGGAAGCCAGAAGCCTTAGGTAGCCTCTCAATACGCCATCGATTCCTTGTGACCCTCGTTTTCAGCCTTGTGCTATTCTTAAGCAATGTGAGTTTTACTTTAGCAGAATGAGGACACCACCCCTCCTTGGTCAGTTGTGCCACCCCTAAGGCTGCTAAGCAGATCTCAAGAAAGCACAGCTTCTATCCTTCTTATTTCAAAGTTCTGCAAAAATACACTCAAATGTCTAGCCAAATCAATGGTTGAGCAGGGAATACAACAGGTTCTGCCAGCCAGAGCTACCCAGTCATGTTTACAGCTGTGAGACTTAACTCTAAAAATATAAAAGTCAAGGATTTTTGTGAGCTCTTTCCTTTGGATGGATAAGAACCAGGTCACAGCATTTGGTTAGCTTTTGGGGTCATGGTATTTGGTTAACTTTTGGGGTCACAGGCATTTGGTTAACTTTTGGGGTCACAGGCACTTGGTTAACTTTTGGTCACTGTTTTGGCTGCTTTGACTGCTCTGAGTAAGTAAAGAAAAAACAAAGTCAAGAGGCGCATATGGCAAAATAAATATTTATGTTGCCTAGGAAGACACTATAACTGCTTCTACAAAGTCTGAAATTAATGAGGTTTACACATTTGGTAGAAACTAGAAAACAAAATTGAGCAGATTATGCTTTGAGAGCTATATAAATCCATACAGTAAGTGGAAAAAAGAAGTGACCTTTGTATAGTTTACAAGGTTCTATTTTAGCTTCTAAAGCGCAGAAGCAATAATAAATCGATAGATTAATTGATCACTCTTAACTCCCCATAGCCTTTCTGCTGTTGAGCACTTTAAGCTTTTCAAACACACGCCACTCTGAATGAGTTTAACAGTTGTCAGAATGCTGGACATGTGCTCATTTTGATCATTGTATCCAATTTTGTGCTCTTAAAGAACAGATGAAGCCGGGTGTGGTGGTACACGCCTTTAATCCAGCACTGGGGAGGCAGAGGCAGCCGGATTGCTGAGATGGAGGCCAGCCTGGGCTACATAGAAAGTTCCAGAACAGCCAGGACTATACAGAGAAACCCTGTCTTGAAAAAAAAAAACAAAACAAAAAAAAAAAAAAAGAACCATGCAAGCACTGACAAAGTTAAACGCTGTCTCGGAAATCATCATTCTCTCTTATTTGATGACAGTATCTAAATTTCCATTTCAGAATTCACAACAACAACAACAACAATAATAATAAGTTGCTCATGTCCTGAAGATAACCTTAAAATCAGAGCTGAAGGTCTCATGAGGAATGAGAGCCTCTAATTAAATCCTAAAACTGCTGAGCAATCCTTCTGCAGAGGGGCAAGCACATGAATGGGAAATCTTGTCTCAACAAAGAGAAGTGTGTTTAGCTCTTCTCTTGAACTGGAAACACAACTGGAAGACAGCCTAAGTGGTAGTCACACATTTTCACTTCTAAAAAGATTTTCAGGATTTAAGATGGAGCTAAAAAAAAAAAAAAAAAAAAAAAAACCCACCAACGACAACATGCTAAGAAGCCAAATGCAGCGAGCATTAATCATCCTCACTTTCATTCGGAAATTGTGTTTCTACATTGTGGTTTAGATAACAAACATATTTGGGCAAAAGAAATCTGTTATCCCAAGGAAGTCCATAAGGGTATGGTGGCTCTGGAGCCTCACCTGACAGAGCGGTCGTCACTGCCTGTCACGGCCAGAGGCTTCTTGGGGTGCAAGGCCAGAGCCCAGAGCTCGCCCTCGCAGTGGCCCTGAAGGATGAGCACTGGTTTATCCCGCTCTCGAACAATCACTTCAAATATCTCACTGTCCTGGGTTCCAGCTAGAAGGCGGTCTGCTTTCCAGCACACACTCCGGATAGAGAGGCCTGGCAGAAGAAAAGACATAAAACCAACACTGGAAGTGAGAACTCTTCCACCAAGCTAGCCTCTGATGGCATCCATGTTTAAGTCCCGAAGGTGGAGCATCCGTTTGCACGCTGTGACCTTGTTTGCTATAGAGTGTGATCACTCTGCCTGAATCAGGAGACCCATGTGCTTTTACAGAAGACATAATGCTGTGGATATCACTCTATATAAATAAAACACTGATGGCCAGTGACCAGGGAGGAAGTAGGTTGTCAGACAGGAGGTAGGTGGGACAAGGAGAGAGGAGAATTCTGGGAAGCAGAAGGCTGAGGGGGGAGACACTGCAGCCACCGCCAGGATAAGCAGCATGTAAAGACTCTGGTAAGCCACCAGCCACATGGCAAGGTATAGATTTATAAAAATGGGTTAATTTAAGATAAAAGAACAGTTAGCAAGAAGCCTGCCACGGCCATACAGTTTATAGGTGATATAAGCATCTGAGTGATTATTTTATAAGTGGATTGTGGGACTGCGGGGCTTGGGGAACCTGGAGAGAAGCCCTCCAGCAACAACATAGTTTAAGTACTACATTTTAAATCGTAGAGAAACCAGACTTTATGAAACCTAGCCCTCCATGACCTCTACCTTCTTTGGCCCATTCAACTCCTTATTGAGTTTGTTATCTATTGACTTGTGCAGGGATTTGTCTCGCAGCAGAGTTAGAAACACACAGCAATTCCATTTTCCTAACTCTCCTGAATCAGGGCTGTGCTATGCTCTGGAGCCTGAGCTGCCTTGCTGTCTGGTGTGCAGAGATCCAGAAGCTGTAGATGCAGCAGTCACTCCCACTTTATTCTGGATTAGTCAGATCCCCGGGCCAATATTTTACTCTCTGGGGATCAGAGGTATAGACTATAATTATGAAGACCTTGTAATTTATCATCCAAATTTGAACCCCTTTGAAAGTAAAAGGAAAATGTAAAACAATTAAGTTTTCATATTTAAAAAATATATATTGACCAAAAATATAATTTTAATATGCTGAAAGACCTAATAAATAATTACATCAAAAGTTTCACAAAAATTTGTCACTAAATTCTACTAACACTATTATGAAATGGAAATTTTAAGACAAGGATCATTAAATTGTTTTGTATATATTAGTATGCATTTGTCAAAACCCATGGACTACACATCACCAAGAGAGATCCCTCACGTGAACCATGGACTCAAGCAAAAATGCCTGTCACTGTGGGTGGGATGCTGATGGGTGGGATGTGAGGAGAGGTGCACAGGAGCTTTGCGCTTCCCTAAGTGTCCTAAACCAGCTCCTCAGTGGTGCCCATTCCTCCAGCAGCGCTCACTCTTTACTCTCAACCATGTCTACGCTTATGATCCTTAGCAATCTGGTGATTTGATTGATGAATAAAAAGTTAAAGGGATTTTTTTGAACACCATGAATACTATGTCAGTTACATTTTTGTAGAGAATAAAATAAACTCTTGGTCAATGATTTTTTTTAAATCTGTTTTTAAAAATCTTAAGTAATGCTAAGTCAGATGGGATACTAGGAGAACAGATTGGTGATTTAGGATTTCTAGAAACCTTGACTGCAATCCAGATCTGTGGTCTTCAAAGGTGCATGAGATACTTCATTTATCCGTTTTCTGATCCCTTCCCTCCCCCCACCCCCACCCCCGCACCTCCCTCTCTCCCTCCCTCTCTCCTGCCTTCCTTCCTTTGACACAAAGCTATTTGTTAGTGAGATAAGTCTCTTTGCCTGACATTTGGCATTTTATCTGGTACAGTGTGCAAACATGTGTTCTTCCTCCACCTCTGTAACCTTTTGCGGGGGGAGTGAAGGAGTTCAGAAAAGTACTAAGTGTTCGAATTCCTAGCCACTCCCCCAGCTACATGACCACCTGTGCTGGCAAGATGCTTAGTCATCCCAGGACCTTACCCTAAGTAATCCCTGCACTGTGATCACATAATCTATGCACTTGTGGTATAGCTACACTTATGCGCATGTGGGGGGACCCACTTATCCCTCCCCCTTCTTCCTGCACAGGTATTCCATCGGCCTATGCACACCCCTTCTGTTCCCTTCCCTTAATAAGCTATTATAGTGGGTTTTGTTGTGCCTCATGGCTTTTCTTGCATGGTAAACAGTGCTGCTTAATAAATAACACACACACACACACACACACACACACCAGCCCAGCATCATACACATACACATGTACACACATGAACACACACACACACACTCCAGCCCAGCATCATACACATACATATGTACACACATGAACACACACACACACTCCAGCCCAGCATCATACACATACACATGTACACACATGAACACACACACACACCAGCCCTGTGTCATACACATACACATGTACACACATGAACACCCACACCCACACACATACACACACATACAAACAAACATACTCAGAAACGAAGATGAATTTTCCAGATCTGCCAAGTTACACGGCACACAGTACTTCCAGATTGCATCCAGGGAATTCCTAGGAGGGCCTGCTCCAGGGGTCTGGCTGGGAAAGGAATTCAGAATGTAAATTAAGACACAGGAAGCAGAGGCTCCTACCTGCTTTCCAGTCTGTATCTCACAATCTGGGTTTTTATAGAGCCCCTTGGAATAAAAAAATAAAAGCTTCCAGTGAACTAACCAGTTTAGCAGGGAAACTCAACACTTAGCAAAAGCAAGGAGGCTGAGCTGACAAGGCAGTGGACTTAGTGGGAAAACTGGGGAGGAAATAGAAAACAGGAGGGGGAAGAGGAGAGACAGAGGGGGGGCAAGAGAGAAAAGGGGCAGTACACATCTGTCACTTGTAACAAGCCTCGTGAGCTGTGAGCGTTTCCTCTCAGAGGCCACCTCAGGTTCTCTGTCTGTTCTTCAGACAGATAGGTTATCTTTTGTCCTGTCAGAGCAGCCTACTCCAAAGGCCCTTAATGACACCAGGTAGCTTTCTTTTTCTGAGATAACCATTTTAAATAGAAATTACTTCCCAAGGACACATCAGTGGGAGAGCTGGATTCAAGACTCTTAGTCACACCCGCTTGCTTCATAATTGCCCCTCTGCACAGAGCCTTGCAGTCTCCCTCAGGCCCTTCGGAGAGGCCCTGCAGAGTGACATCCTGAGAAGCCTGCAGGACTTCATTCTCCTGTCCGTCCAGGCTTTGATTTTCACTTCCCTGACACAAGTACAGAGAAAAGGACTGTAATCACAGTCCTTACTGGCTGGCCAAGGCAGCCATTGCGTCCATAAGTAATTAAGCTGTCTGCTTCTTTGTCTACTGCTTTGGGAGTCAAGAAATAAGCTACTGTTTAGAACAAGGTTAAAAACCCGCTGGTAGGGAATGAAAAGCAGGTAGGATTGCTTTCATTATTTAAAGCCACAGAAATGCTCTTCTTCTTGAAGACGCAATCGATGGGTGCTTTTGACAGCGTGGTAAGGTGTCTGTATTGGATTTCATGCCCCATATGCACTAGGCTGAGAAAGGTACCGGATAAAATGCCAAATGTCAGGCAAAGAGACTTACCTCACTAACAGATAGCTTTGTGTCAAAGGAAGGCAGGCAGGAGAGAGGGAGGGAGAGAGGGAGGGAAGGGGGTGGGGGGAGGAAAGGGATCAGAAAACAGATAAATGAAGTATCTCGTGCACCTTTGAAGACCACAGATCTGGATTACAGCCAGGTTTCTAGAAATCCTAAATCACCAATCTGTTGTCCTAGTATCCCATTTGACTTAGCATTACTTAAGGTAGAGCCTGACCTTGGTACATGTGGACAGCAGATGGCAGTAGAGAGCAAACACCCATTCAAACCTGAAATCTAAGGCAGAAAGCAAATTCTTAAAACCCTTTGCCCTGGTTTCCTATTCCTTTAGAAGACAGGGATCAACGTCCTCCCAGTGCTCTCTGTTATAGTTGCCAGGCTGGCTTGAGGAGAGCTGGCCTGCCAGCATCAACACAGGCCTCACTGTTAAAGGGCAATGCTTATTGTTCATTGTTCAATGCTTATTGTTAACTGAATGTATGGATTTACACTCTAGCCCTACTATTTATCCTTCCAAATCCTCGGTTTTCACTGCTCTAAGTGAAGGTGACACCTGCACTCCCATTCACAGCACTGTGTGATTTCAATACCAATGCTGGACCTAGTTAGAGCCTAACATCTGAGGAATTAATTGATCAACGTATGTTATTATTCTAACCAGCAGGTCTTTGTGCATTGTGGGGTCTTTTTTTTAAAGATCATGTCTCAATCTAGAACAATTTTCTGTGTGGAGGTCTGTTGTAGAATATTATTTTAAGATGTATTACATTTGTTTATGCTGTGGAACATTTGTTTAATGATGTAAAGATGTGTTGCATTCTTTTATGCTGTATTTGTTTAACTCTTTGAAGCTGTGTTACTTTGCCTGTCTAAAACACCTGATGGTCTAATAAAGAGATGAATGGCCAATAGCAAGGTAGGAGAAGGATAAGTGGGGCTGGCAGGCAGAGAGAATAAACAGAAGAAGAAAGAAGAAAGAGCAAGAGAACAAGGAGAGGAGGAACCCAGGGCCAGCCACCCAGCCACCCAGCCATCCATAGAGTAACAGTGAAAGATTTATAGAAGTAAGAGAAAGGTAAAAGCCCAGAGGCAAAAGGTAGATGAAACAATTTGTTAAGAAAAGCTGGCAAGAAATAAGCCAAGCTAAGACTGGGCATTTACAATTAAGAATGAGCCTCCATGTGTGATTTATTTGGGAGCTGGGCGGCAGGCCCCCCAAAAGAGCAAAGAGTCTCCCAAAAGAGCAAAACAAGTAAGAGAGAAAAACCAACAACTACAGAGGTCAGACTCTAGTCCCATGAGAAGTCACCCAGGAACTCTGAGGAAGCTATTGTCTGCTACTCCCCTTCAGTGGGTCTTGCTGCTGTTCAGCTGATCCTTTTGTTATTCTAACGTGCTAGTGCTGCAAATCTTCAGAAGGCAGATGGTGGTCTAACAGAGAAAATTATCCATGGACTAAAGTGGCCTTTCTCCGATATTTGGCTGGAGAAAGGCCAGCTGACAGTAGGGAGGAGCGAGATTTAAACCCGCTGTCAGGGCCCGAGGACACGCAGAGAGCACAGGGCAACCTTCCCAGCAACTCCCAGGCATCAGAATCTTCATGAACTATCTAAAACATGCCTGGACCCCACTCGGATTTCCTCTTGGTTGGTGTGGATTGGAGTGGTATGGGTGGGATTGGGTGGGTCTGGCATAGTGTAGCTGACCTCCCATGCCCAGTTAGAGTGCTATCCAGGTGATTGTAAATGATGGTTCTTCAGCCGAGGTTGAAAACTCCAACCCAGTACGTTAGAAAAGCCAAGGCCTAGTGATTCAAGGCAAAAGCCTACAAATATGGTGGTATTCTATTTGTACTGAAATGTGATTTTTAATTGTATGTTAATAAATAAAGTTGCCCGGGGGTCAGAGCTATTAGAGCCATAGAAAGAGCGTGGCGGTGGTGGTGCATGCCTTTAATCCTATAGATCTCTGTGTGTTCAGGGATACAGCCAGCATTGGAGACACATGCCTTTAAGACCTAGAGGACTGTACTTACAGGCAGTGACAAGGCAGTCACGTGTTTGGGTTTACAACCAATGAGAAGGCAGAACAGAAAGACTATTTAAAGACATACACACAGGAATAGGTCTCTTTCGGAGAGCCAGGACCACCGCAGGAGGAAGGGTGGGATTTTAGCTCTGAGCTCTGACCTCTTGACTTTCTCTTTTACATTGGTTCTGTGTTTCTTATGTAATAAGACGGTTGGATACATCTATATACATAGCTTTTTGAAAAAATCCAACAAGCAAGTACTGCAGGTGGGAAGTGAGGATCTCTACTGACAGCCCTGAGCCCACAGACAATGGTGATTTAGGAGGAGATATTATCAACTTTGTCGACCATGATGGGCTCCAGAAAATCATCTGAGGACCCTGAGAAAATCACACAGAAACTTCACATTTACACCGGGCTGGGAATGGCTCAGTGAATCAAAATTCTTTGCTGTGCAAGAACACCCAAGTTCAGATTCCCAGCCCCTACACGGGCATGGAGACACACACCTACAATCACAACATGGGAGACAGGGACAGGAGAATCCCAGGGCTCACTGACCAGCCAGACTAGCTAATAGGTGACCTTCAGTCTCAAACAATGAGGTGGAGAGTCATTGAACATGAAGTAATTGAATGTTCAACTAGAAGCATCACCCCTATTGACTAGCATTCATGGTGTTGGAAAGCACTCTGCATGCTGCTGGAGGAGTAAAGTCATCATCAATATCACCCAACTACAAACCCTTGACCTGCCTGCAAGATAGACTGATGCAGTAGTGGCACACAATCACGGGAGTAACCAACCACATTTTGATTATATTTAAGGACCACTTCATGATACAGAACCCATACCTGACATTGCTAAAGTGGCGAAGAGCCTGAGATGAGATGGGTCATGGGCCTCGGGGAAACCTAATGTCAAATTCTGCTAAGGGAACGTAGCAATAAAGTGATTCCTAATGACATACGGCTATACCCATAGATTAGTGCATCCACAGGGAAGATTCTTCTAGCAGTGTGGTGGTATTGTGTTCCCCAAAACATTGTGCACCCCTGAATAAACTCTATATCTGCGGGGTCAAGAGAATCTAGAAACAGCCACTAGATACAGAGGCTAGAAAATGGTGGCACACACACCTTTAATCCTAGCATTTCAGAGGCAGTAATCTACCTGGATCTCTGTGTGTTAAGGATACAGCCAAGTATGGTGATACACGCCTTGAATCTCAATACCAACCATAGAAGACCTAGAGGTCTGTACAGACAGGCAGTGACGAGGAGGTCATGTGGTTGAGTTTACAACCAATGAGAAGGCAGAACAGAAAGTCAATAAAAAGACAGATACACAGGAAGTAGGTCTCTTTCTGAGGGGAAGGACAACAGCAGGAGCGAAGGGTAAGAAAGTTTTTTTAGTATCAGCTCTTAACTACTGCTCTGACCTCTTGGGCTTTTAGCTCTGAAAAAAGGGGGGGGGTTGGGGATTTAGCTCAGTGGTAGAGCACTTGCTTAGCAAGCACAAGGCCCTGGGTTCAATCCTCAGCTCAAAAGAGGGGGGGGGGCTGGAGAGATGGCTCATAGGTGAAGAGCACTGACTGCTCTTCCAGAGGTCCTGAGTTCAATTCCCAGCACCAACATGGTGGCTCACAACAACCATCTGTAATGACATCTGGAGCCCAACATTTGTGGTACAAATTCACGAAAAAGCTACTTGCCTGTGGCCTTGCAGGCTCCCGCTCAGGCCCGAGCT
This sequence comes from Peromyscus leucopus, assembly GCF_004664715.2. Taxonomy (NCBI): domain Eukaryota; kingdom Metazoa; phylum Chordata; class Mammalia; order Rodentia; family Cricetidae; genus Peromyscus; species Peromyscus leucopus. The sequence continues at coordinate 5,036,196 of NC_051071.1, read as the reverse complement.
ACACTTGGCCAGTTGTGGTGGTGTACACTGATAGTATTTGCTGAAAGAGGCAGAGGCAGGAGGATCCCGAATTTGAGGCCAGCCTGGGAGGCTTTCTAAGGAGAAGCTGTGGCCAGGGCCTAGCCACAAATGGTGGCGGCAGGAGGACCATGAAGGTAGTGGCTGCTGTTTCGAGTTGCTGGCTGCTTCTCATCGTGTTGGTGACTGCATTGATGCTGTTATCTAGGACAAAGAGTTTATTGCTACTGGTTCAGAGAAGAATTGCCAGGACCATCGAGTTACAAGAAAGCGTTGGCAAAGATCAGTTTGGAAAAGTTTGGTAAGACAAATGGTGGGGAGAAATTGCTGTGAAGATTTTTTCTTCTTTGGAAGAATGTTCATGGGTTCTGAGAGACAGACATTTATCAGACTGTGATTGCTCCAAACCACAGAGGAGGCACAAAAAAAAAAGTCTTCAGGGAACCATGACCACACCTAACAGCGACTTTGAAATCTTCAAAAAGATGACAGGAGCCCACAACGATGATTCCACATGGACTATGGTAAAACCATTAAGCTGATTAACACCATGGAAAGATCAACTTTGGACTACAAACTGCTTAGGACAATTTCTAGATGGCTAGCTGAGATGATCCAGATTCACAGACAACTTGAGCAAGGACTTTAGACAAGTCCTACATTTTCCCATTATGCAGAAGCTGGACAAATGATACAACTAACTCTCTCAGGACTTGAAAATTAACCCCAAGATTTTCTTTTCAGGATTCCCTAAAGATGTCTTGACCCCCAGAAAGCAGGAAGTAATTTTAAGAAAACGTCGCCCACATCCCCAAGACGTGGGATGGGAGGTTTTGGTTGTTTAATGAGTTATGGATATTGTCATTGTTTATGATGGTTGGTTACAAGTTGTTAATTGTTAATGGTCAGGAAAAAAGCTGAACATGGAAATTAGATTCAGAGGTTTTGTTTAAAAAAAAGGAAAAAGAAAGAAGAGAATATAGATATGAGGTAGATCTATCTTCAGCAATCTACTCTGAGAAAAAGATAAAAAGTAATGATATATAATAATCTACTCTAAAAAGAAAAAGGGGAAGATATAAAAATGACAAAAGGTAGATTACTGAATCTATTATGAAAAGAAAAAAGAGAATATAGATATAATACGATAAAAGGGAGATTATTGAATCTACTTTTAAAAAGGAACTACTTGTTTTAAATAGGATAAGTAATGAAATATTTTTGTCTGAGTTTATCAAATGTTACTGGACTGGACATTGTTAATATATATAATGGAGTTTTTCTATCTGAATCTGTCAAATGTTAATGGACTAGACATTGTTAATGTAATTCTTGACTGTATATATTGTATATATTTATTGGATAGTTTTTCTTGTATTAGTTATAAGCTTTTTTAAATTTTAGACAAAAAGGGGAAATGTGGTGGTATTGTGTTCCCCAAAATATTGTGCACCCTAATAAACTTATCTGGGGTCAGAGAACAGAACAGCCACTAGATACAGAGGCTAGAAAAGGTGGCACTCACGCCTTTAATCCTAGCATTTCAGAGGCAGAGATCTACCTCAATCTCTGTGAGTTCAAGGATACAGCCAAGCATAGTGACTCACGCCTTTAATCCCAGGGAGTGATGGCAGAAAGCGGAAAGGTATATAAGGCGTGAAGACCAGAAACTAGAAGCTGTTAGCTGGTTAAGCTTTTAGGCTTTTGAGCAGCAGTTCAGCTGAGATCCATTTGGATAAGGACTTACAGGCTTCCAGTCTGAGGAAACAGGATCTGCTGAGGAATTGGCAAGGTGAGGTGGCTGTGGTTTGTTCTGCTTTTCTGATGTTCCAGTGTTCACCCCAATACCTGGCTTCAGGTTTGTTTTTACTAATACGACCTGTTAAGATTCGTGCTACAGTGCAGTGGGTGGCAATTAACTGGACAATGTGCAGAAAGTGAGAGACTCACAGTCCTCACTCCCAGATAGGATGTTGTCATCAAACCCCACCCCGAGGCTCAGGAATCTGTGTCGAAGGTGAGGCAGGATTGTAGGAGCCAGAGGTAGTGGCTGACGCCAAGGAGACAGCTCTAGACATGAGAGGGCGGATGCACATCCGTGATGGTGTCTCAGAGACTGACAGCATGCACTGCACAGGCACACACTAGACAAAAATCCCAGCACTGAGAGGGGAAGTGAACGCCAGGCCCCACCCCTAACTAGGAAGCTGTTTGCAAATGATACCTGCTGGGAAAGGTAAAATCATTTTCTCCACTGCAGTATCTTTCGGTATATAAATCACACTTTAGGGCAGTTGTTTTTTTTTTTTTTAATGTTTTATAAAATCTTTATTGACAAATAAGTCACATAGTATACAATTTGTCTGTTTGTACAATTTGATAGACTTTCATCCAGCATCCTCATATTATTTTGTTATTTTTTTTGTCTTACTTTTTTTGTATGTTTTGATTTTCATTTTGCTTTGATTTGGGGAGAGAAAGTAAGAGGATGAACGTGAAGTTAGGTAAGAAAGTGCGTAGGATCTGAGAAGAGTTGGGGACATGAAAATATCACAATATATAAATATCAAAATAAATATATGGTATCAAAATTTAAATGGTAATAATTTTCAAAAAAAAAGAAGGGGGAGAGCAATAACTGAAGTTCTGGCATTGACTGCTGCTCTTCACATGTGTGTACACACACACATCCCTGCATACACACATACACCACACATATGCATGTGTGAATGAACACACATAGGTTATATGATTTGCCAAATCATACATCAAGAAATGGAAATAAAAGGTGGATTCAGGCAGCTAAGAGCTTCCCATAAAAGGTGTATTTCCTATCTCTGTCATGTACCCAGAACAGGGACGCAAGGGCTGTTTAAGACAGAGTGACTGCCATCTCCTAGAAACCTGGCCTTGCTGAGGATACAATTCCAAGGACTGCCTAGGAGTGAAAAAAGGAAAAGCAGTAAAAAGAGGGAGGTTAGCAGGGCTTTCTGTTAATAGAAACAGATCACCTAGGGAGTCGAGAGCCGTCCCAAAAGCTCCTGGCACAGACAGGTTTTCTGATGCCTTAAAGGCAACCCTGAGGACAAAACTGACAACTTTGGGAAACAACAGGGAGGAAGGGCAGCATCCTCTGGGGACTGCTGAGCACAGACAACCAGGTACAAAACTGGCCTCATGATTCTGGGGACCCAATATAAAACGGGAGTGTTGGGTTCCTTAATTATATAATTATAAAAATATAATTAAGAAATACTAAGTAGCCAGCCTGTTGGGAGCCATGTGGTCTAGTTTTGGATCCGCATGAACACTTGTCTGATGGGTCTCCATGAGACGACACCTGTGGAGATGGTCTTTCACTTGGCGAGGACCGGTGGGCTCAGGACAGTGTGGAATACTGCTAAGCCCGAGCAGCCTGCACGCTTTCTTATTTCTCATAATGATGATTCTCTGGGCAGTTTTTAGCTTCACTTTGTCACTCACACATGGGGCAGATGCCATCATTCCCAGTGATCCCATTTTTTTCTTAAGTATTTTCCCCTAAAATTCTTTGGGAACTGATGCTTCTCGGGTTTCTTATCTGGAAATACCAGCTGTCACTCCAGACCCTGGGAACTCTTCTGATTCAGTGATGACAGAATCTGAGGTGATAAAAGCTAATGGGCACATATAAGGAAGCAAAATAGGGCCATCAACTACGTCTCCTAATTCTGGGAAAAAAACATTAAGATGGAAAAAGAGTGCCTTATCAGAGTTTGCCCCTTACAGAGAGGCATAGGCAAACAGGGCCCTTCTGTAGGATAAGGGAGCAGCTGCAAGCTAACTGTATGCAAGCAGCTTACAGCAAGTCACCCCTGTTTCTGTAAATATGCTTTGTTAAAGTTTGAACAATATCGTTATTCTTGAGAATGGGTTCCCTTGTTTATCACCTTTTAGTTTTGTAAGGATAGGATGTGCCTGGCTGGATAGTTAGCCAAGCTAACAAAATGCTCAGCATTGTTTTTGGTTTAAACGTTGTTTTGATGTAAATGTTAATGCTGGAAGGTAGGAAAATCATGTTTGTTCTGAAGTATAAATAAAGATGACTCCAGCTATTCAGGGAGCTGTTCACACAGCTTGTGGTTGGTTTTCCTTCTTATGATTATGAGCCCCTTTGCCATCTCAGACCCAAACCCGGCTGTGGTGGAGCTGTCAATTGTTTACGCCTGTAATCCCAGCACTAACTAAGGAGGCTGAAGCAAGGGGATCACCAGGAATTCGAAGCTAGCTTGGCAGATTCTGTCTCAAAGCAATAGAAACAGAAGGAATAAAGTAAGGTAGGGAGGTGGAAAGAAGAAAGGAAAAAAGAAAAAGCTGAACAGAAGTGTCCTGGGGCAGTGTGAAAGAAAATGGCCTCCACAGGCTTAGTCACCAGTTAGTGGAACTGTTTGGGAGGGTTCAGGAAGGATGGCCTTGCTGGAGCAGGTGAGGCCTTGTTGGGGGCCTTGTATCACTGGGGGTGGGCTTTGAGGGTTCACAAACCCACGCCAGGCCCTGTCTCTGTCTCTCTGCCTGCTGTCTGATATAAACCCTCAGTGTCCTGCCTGTCTGACCAAAGCCCCAGTTAAACGTTTCCTCTATAAGAGTTGACATGGTCATGGTCTCTTCATAGCAATAGAACACTGACTAAGACAAGCAGTTACAGTTCTTCACAAATAAGAACTAAAGTAACAGCGCATAGTGATATTTCCGGGAGGATGTAGGTAAACTGGGACTCAGTAAGAGAAAGACAGTAACAATAAGATTCGGAAGCCTGGGATGACAGCATAAACTAACCACCCAGCATCCACCAGCCAGGGCAGGAGAGACTCTCCTTTGCAGGGAGAGATGTGGCTGACTGTCAGTGCAGATGCCAGAGACCCAACTGTAGGAGATTATGAGTTCTTGATGGCTTGTGGCACACTGAGAGAAGTAGCCCGCTCTCTGCACAGTAGTCCTGCTTTAGAAGAACTCACACCCAGAGAATTCCCAGTGCTACCGTCAGAGGCTGTCTTTAAAAAGGAGCCATGGGTTGAAACTGGGACTCCATAGACCTTCTGTTACATTGGCTTCAGGGGAAGCTGCCTTACTAACCCAACTTAACCTAGTATAGCAGCTGTAGGACACAGGTATCTTGCCACAGAAAAAAATTAAAGGATAAAACCCTTCAGAACCAGGTGCTCAGGGGCATGCTTTCTGAGACCAAAGGCGGCCAGTGTGCGTGGACTGCTGCCAGTACCAGGACTGAAGGCGTGGGTGCAGTTTCTGCCAATCCTAACCTTACACTGTGATGCAGTGTCCTGTGGCTCACAGGTAAACAGGGATGCTGGTGGTTCCCACTGCTGCCTCACCCTCACGTTTACGGAAGCTTGAGCTCCAACCACAAGTCTCTAAGCCAGAACATTTCATTAAATGGCAATGGGGAATACTGAGTCCCCTGCTAACACCAGCCTACATGGTTCCTGCCATTGCTTTACACCTCTGAGCACTATTGTCAGGACAGAATGCATACACCATCGACGGCATGCTGCAGCTTCTATCACCACCTCTTCCTCTGCAGCATCTGGATCAGCACCACAGACTGGTCAGAGGGCAAAGACTTCAGATTCTTAGCTACTGTTGGGTCCCCCAGTGCCAAAGCCTTTGCAATTATCAGAGCTAGCACGATAGTGAGAGAGGAAACCGCTAAGGCCTGAGAGGGCTGAGAGGGCCACGCAAATACCATGACAGGCTCCAAATCACTCCATTAAGGATTAGGCCTCAATTCCTGCTTCTTGAAACTGAGCAGGCAGTTTCTAAGGAAGCCACGAACAGAGGACAATCAACCACTGGTGCCCCTGACAGTAGGCTGAGGAGAACTGCACATACCAGGCCTGAGCCAGCCCCCAAAATGTACTAGACCTTAGCCAGCCCCCCCCCATAGCAGCTCAAGGTAATAACCAAATTAGGACAAAGCCTGTCCCCAAATGGAAAAGCTATAGCCTTAGCCAGCCCCTGCTAGCCCTAGCCAATTAGAAAGGGTGAATGCACTTACCTAGCATGTGCCAGAACCTGGGCTCAATGCCCAGACACAAAACAGTTTTAAGGAAGTATCAGGGAGCAAGGAGAGGAAGGAAGAGATGGTAGTGATGACATTGGAGGAAGAGAAGAAAGAGAAAAACAATAGTGTCCCTGGTAACATTATTAAGTAAACTAATCTCTGCATTTGTGAGTACTCAAAGTGAGTGGAGGAAGCCCTAACTGAAGTCCTCAGAGAATATGCATGGTTGAAAAGGGCACAACCATGTTGAAGACTCCAAGGCCTTAGACCATGGGACAGCAGGAAAAGCCATTACCCATGTCACCCAGGCTCAAGAGAAATGACAAAGCTTTCCCCGAGTCTAAGCATTTGAATGTGAGTGTTTATGGAGGATTGGCCAATGTGTGCAAAGACTAGCAACTGCAACTGCTCCTCCCAGATGTTTCCAGCCTGAGACCACTGTGCACAGTGACAGGCTAGCCCTTCACCCTGTGCTGTATTTAATAAGGGTGCTGAGGCTCCCTGTTGCTGTGGTAGCAGTAGCAAAACCCCACCACATCCTGGCTTTACTGTTTTGTGTGTCTGTTGTTCATTCCCTTGTCAAGGTTCCAGTACCCAAGCCCAGCTAGATGCAGCAATAAGCAGGAAAGGAGAGTAAGTAAACAAAGCCATAAATGATAAAGTAGACACTGTAACATTTTTTATTAAAGATTCTGGGTTCCTTTGTGGGGTTCTTAGACTCTTTAGTGAAAGGTTTAGAAACAGACTCATAATTTTATTAGAGAGAACAGTGACAAAGCAGGCCAGCTAATCCCCAGCAGCTGCTGGGAGGGAGGAGATGAAAAGAGAAACAGAATCAGGCATTTTGAATGAGGGGCCAAGAAAGGAAGGAAGTTCAGCAGTGGAGGTCAGCACGCACTGCACGGCCAGGGATGGGTATCTTCATACAAGGAGTGAGAAATCCCAGAGTATCGGGGATAAGCACACTTAGGATTTTGGCCAGTATGCAAAAGAAAAAGAGAAGGATAAGAAAAAGTTACGTGTTTCTGAGTTAGAATTCAGAAGTCCATGGACAAGCCACAGGGTGGAGGCTCTGTATGTGTTTACATGGAAGAACGTTTTTGGGGAAGAATACATTATCTCATTAAGGGGATACTTATTCCTCCCATCTGCTTAGCATGGCTTTGGGTGATTCAGATTTCCTATGAGGTAGACTCCTATACCTGACTGATAGTTCCAGGTGACTTGACTCTTAAGAAAAAAGGCAGCAGTGTGTAATGTGCTAATCTTTGGAGCAAACGAGAAGATCATGTCTCTAGCCAGGCCAGAAGCATTCTATTCTTTTGAAAAGGAACAAAGAGAACACAGCATAAAGCATCATGCTATCTGATTTCAAGTCAGACTGGAAAGCCACCACAGCAAAGCATTTGCATGAAAACTAGCATAGTCAACTGATTCTCAAAACAGGTTCCAACATTGCCTGGAGAAAGGACGATCTCTTCCACAGTGGTCTTGGAAAACTGAATATTCAACGGCTGAGACTTGATTACTATCACTCCAAAACAAAAATCAGCTCAAAATGGGTCAAAGACCTAAATATCAGACCTGAAACTACAAAAGCAAAGAAAACTCACAAACAGGATTACATAACACTGAAACACTCTGTACAGCTAAGGAAATGACCAACTGAGCAGAGAGAAAGCAACAAAAATGTGGAAATCTTTGCCAACTGTTTATCTGACAGAAGGTTAATATCCAGAATACATAAGGAGCAATAACAACAACAACAAAACCCAAAAGACTCAAGTAATCTACTTTTAAAGTGGGAAAATGATCTGAACAGACACTTTTCAAAAAGAAAATGCAATGGCCAACAAATGTATAAAAAGTGTTCAATATAATTAGATACTAGGGAAATGATACTACAATGAAAAGCCATCTTAGGACAGCTATTACAGAATACAAATGACAAATGTCCATGAGAAAAAGGAACTGTCATTCACTATTGCCAGCAATTAATACAGCCATTATGGAAAACACTGAGGAGGTTTTTTAAAAAAAAACTAAAAGTAGATCTATCATGTGGTCCAGCTATCTGACTTCTAGAATATTCAAAAGTCATGAAACCAACATGCCACCAGAAAGATTGCATACCTATGTTTAATTCAGCACTATTTACAATTGCTAACATATGGAATTGGCCAGAGAATGATGGAAGCCAAGGGGAGAGGAGGAGGAGAATGATGCCCCTCCCCCCAGACCTGGAGAACGGGATGTGCTGGTTACATTTCTTCTATAAACAGAGGTTCTCAGATTTGAGAGCTGGTCTTTGAATATCTTACTTGGACTGCTCCACTGCAACACCTGGAGCCAGTTAATTCTTCGTCGTGAGCACTGTCACAGCCAGTATAGTACATTTGGTAGCATCCCTGTCCTCTGCCCACAACTGTCCATAAAATTTGTGAAGTTTTTACAATAAAAAATGTCTTTAGACAATGCCAAATACCTTCTAGGAAGTGAAATCAGTCCAATTTGAGAAAAGGTGTGCTATATGAACCCTAGGGCACTCTGAGGAATAGCAACAGTCAACCCTGAACAGCAGTGAAGAAGAGTCCAGACCCCTCCTCCTCCTCCTCCTAGCACTGCCCACTCCCTGCCTTGGGTGTGGAAAGTGATCCAGGTGGGTGTGTTGTTTGGGATCACATGTTCCCCATAGTCTTGGGCATTTGAGCACTTGGTCTGCAGTTGGTGGCACTGTCTGGGAGCTGGGGAGGTGTGGCCTTCCTGGAGGAAGTGTGGCACTGGGGATGTCTTTGAGAGCTCATAAAGTTCACACTATTTCCAGTTTGCACTCTGTTTTGGGGTTAGGATGTGAGCACTCAGCTTCCTACTTCTGCCTCCAAGCCTTTGCTCTGCCATCATGGCTCTAACCATCAGGAACATAAGCTACAGAAACCCTCTCTTCTCTAAGCTACCCTGGTCATGGTGTTTTATCACAGCAATAGAGAAGTAACCGATGCAGCGGACAGCTGAGGGAGACAGATAAGAGGACCACAATGGACAGGTGTTACATCATCTTAAAATCTTCTAAAGTCGCTACTAGTGATCAGTTCTTCACATTCTTTCTGTAATCTGTCTGATGTTCACTTTCCTGGAAACAAGAAAAGACACCAGGGAAATTTCACTTGCTGACAGCTATTGGACTCTTCCAGTACCCTGCCTGTCTTAATCAAAGGACAGCTGGTCTACCCATTGTCTACAGCACCAACCACCTGAGACATAGTGTAGATGCTTGAGAAACTACACAGTCATCACATCTGGTTGCACAGGCTTCTGAAGATGCAGCTGTAGCCAATGATGTTGAACAATATCAGACTGGCAAGGCTGTGACTCGTCCAGACACAAACCTCTATGGCTATAAGCAGTGCTGAAGAGGCAAGACTGTGATTGGCCCAAACACTCCTACTTTGGCTAGAAAAGCAGACTGCTCAGGCTCATTTAATGAATTAGCTGGGTGCACTCTCCTGTGCTTTCAACTCTGGTGTTCCAGCATTAGAGTCAATAAAGATTCCTGCCACGTGGTCTTTTCTTACTTTCAGTGTTTGAGCTGAACTGTGTGTGACACATGGAAGGAGCAGTAAAGACAGCAGAAAGGTGCTGGCCACAGAGGCCGCGGAGCAGCAGCGGGAACAGTTGCTGAGCATTCAGCAGGCTGAGCTGCAGAAGTGCCAAGCAGAGAGCTGAAGACAAAGGAACTCGAGCTGCCAGGGAAAGATGATGGAGGGTGGTGGGAGCAGAGAGACGGCAAGAGATGGTGGAGACTGAAGAAAACGAAAAGGCTGTAAGGACCAGAGAAGACAAAGTATGGGCTCTGGTTGCTGGGAGAGTTGAGGAAGCTGTCAAGTCTGTAGGGCCAAGGATCTCAGATACCCAGGGCTTGCACAAGGACTATAACACCAGAAGTTACTACTTGCTGTCCCCACCGGCCTTCGGCCAGCACTGACTGTGGCCAAACAGCACAAGAAACAAAAGCTGCCGAAGACCAACAGCAATCTTGGCCTAGTGGCAGATTCTACCTAGATAGAGCACCCTGGCAACTAGTAACATAAGCACAGTACTCATTTCCCTAACTCCATGCTAGAACCTTCTATCGAAGCCCTTGGGGGCCAAGGATAAACTCCGCGGGTTGACATGAAGGAACCTAGCTACATGTTTTTCCTTAAGCTGGGTTGGCATTTGGTTCCCCTGTAGGGCCTTCCAGTTAGAATGTGACCTTCACTCATCTGAGCTCTTTCCAGGCCTCCAGCGCATGGCGGGCACTATCGTAAGCCCTCTGGAAGCATCAGGGAACAAGAACGTCTCAGCCCAGTTGACAATGATCATTTCACAGAGGTAAGCTGTGCTGTATGTTACAAGGTGGAACACATCAGCACATCTGGAAGGAGGGATCAGGAATGCCCAGGGGCTGGAAGCAGAATGCCAATCACATCAGGGTTCACTGGAGTGGAGGCTCAAGCTGAGGAGGAACTTTGCAGACAGGCAGCAGTCCGTGAACACAGAGGAAGAGGTGTGAGTCAGCCTGGGCAAAGCAGAGGAAGAAGCAGGGCCGTGAGGCCACCATAAGGATTTGGGTGTTTGAGTAAAGTGGAGAATTATTGGAGGGTTTTGAAAAAGAAGGAGTGTGCTTGTATAAACATGAAGCAATTCTTAAAGCTGCTGGGCAGAGGACAGTCAACCCAGGGACACAAGTGATAAAGCAGCTCTTGTGATCAATGGTGGTGCAGACCAGGAAGGGGACAAGCAACACAGTACCAAGGCCAGGAAAGGAAATCCTGTGTCCTGCAGACCACAGCCACAGCCTCCATTGCCTGCTCTATGATTTTCCTGATGCAGATCTCTTTGGATTCACAGTTCATAGCTCATTAGACACAACTATTTAATATGTGTGTTTGTAATTTAAAATATAGTTCTCCCCTGAAAAACATAATAATGACTCAAGCAGGATTTTCAGAACTGCTTATTTAGCCCTTTGGCACACATCTCAGCAGATGCATAATACACATTTATTGAATGTATAAATAATACATCTTGTATTGGGTGAATAATTACTGTGTTCCCTTTATACTCTATAGCATTTAGGTCAAAATATTTGATCACAATGAAGTAATTCACTTTGGTTGGCATACTTTAAGAATTATTTTTACCTTTTCTTGCCAACCATAATAGTCATTTTAAGCTTCATTGTTTCACCCATATCATCAATTTACTTTAAAAAATCAGGTGCAACGTGTGTTTGTTACACTTGGTGTGAGATGAGTTAGGGCCCTAAGTCTGTGCTCATCTTACTGTCACCAATCCCGTGCTTCTGTCTCCTTGTCCATTGATGACAGAGTTGCTCTCACTAATATCCAATCTATCTCCCATCTTAAAAACTCCAGAATTTATATTCCCTGAATATTAGCTCTGAAACACACAGCTCTGAAAGGTTTAGTGTTTAGGGTTCATGTGTCCAGTGGGATCTGAAGCAGAAATACCTTGAATAAAGTATTTCATTTCACCCCTTTTTCTTAAGATAAGGTCCTGACAGGGAACCCTGTCTGGCTTCAAAATCACAAGATCCTCCCTCTATCCCCCAAGTGATAAGATTACAGATGTATAACACCATGACCAGCTGGATAGAACATTCTATGCATGACTATTTACATTATAAGGACAGCAAATAGCTTTATTCCAGTTCATATCAGGTTTTGTTGCCAAACTAGTTATAAAAGCAATCTTTTAGTTTTAATCTATTTGGCTTTCTAAACTACAAATTAAAGATCTCGTATGAATTCAGCTGCAGATTTATATAGTCATGTAACACTGTTGCTAAAGAAAAGCTGTGAACACTCTGTCAGTAAAAATCTGTTCACTAACAAAAAGCATGGGAATTATGGGTGTAACTGCTGTTCCCTTGACTGTGGATGGTGTTGCTCAGGGTGTGAGGTTCATCTTCTTTCACTTAACTGTGGGGAGGGCAGAGCCCTAGAAATTTGTCTTGGCCTTGATGATTCTCACTGATGTGAGTGTGACCCACCTGGCAAGCTGATTCATACTTAAAGTAGAGTTTCTGCTTTTACTGGAAGTTAAAGTTTTAATTAGCTCAGAGCTGACTACACAAATGTAAGAGGATTGATTAGAGGTATATCTCTATAACAAAGCTGTATCGTTTTCTTAAATGTAGTTTTTAACCTTAGTTCACTTTAAAACTCTTTCTTCACATCTGACAACTGAGTTATTAGAAGAGGAGCGTGTATGAAAACTTTGCCTTACAACATTTGGAAATTGCTGAATTCATTTCTTAGACCTAGAAGTCTACAGGAGGGGTAAAAGAAATCTTCACAGGTTGCACACTAAGTGGGATCTTGGGATAAGGTTTACAAATGCTAATAAGTGGTAGTTCCTTAATTTTAACTAATTTTTAAAATTACATTTATTTATTTAGTTGTGTGTGTGCACACATGTGCACATGCAAACATGTGCCTGTGCCACAGCATACATGTGAAGGTCAGAAGATAACTTATAGGAGTCAGTTTTTTCTTCCTATCATGTGAGTTCCAGGGATTGAACTCAAGTCATCAGGACTGGCATCAAGTGTCTTTGAGTTATCTCACTACCCCTAATTAATATTTTCAAACTTTAGAAACAAAGTAGCAAGTATTGTGTCATGGAATTGGAACATGACCATGAAAATGCTTTTGCTGAATGTTTAGAAAGTCATTTTAGTAAAATAAAAAACAAAGCAAAACAAAATTCCACAAAACATAGTTTCCATAGAAATGAAGTCAACAGTCACTGTTACCACCAGCAGAAAGATGGGGGGAAATTCACTCATATCGAAAGTCCTTCTGAAGATAAATCCACCATGTAGTTTTACATCCACACCAAGAGCAAGAAAGTCTCTGTGCTGTTTTGCTTGAATCTGCTCCTCTCAAACGTACTTTACTTCCATTTTGGGGGCAAGGAATAGACAGAGCAGAAAGTTAAGATTTCTTTGAAGTGGGACAAGTGTACCTCTGTCTTCTTCTGTCTGTTCTGCTCCTTCCCCATCCTCTTTCCATCCTTGCTTCCCCCATACTTTGTGTCTTACTTAGAGTTTCTACTGTTGTGAAGAGACACCATGACCATAGAATCTTATAAGGGAAAACACTTAATTGTGGTGGCTCCCTTACAGTTCTGAGCTTTAGTCCATTATCATTATGGCAGGGAGCCTGGCGGCATGCAGGCCGACATGGTGCTGGAGAAGGAGCTGAGGGTTCTTTCATCTTAACTCACAGGCAGCAGCAAGTAGTCCTAGACATTGGGTGTGGCTTGAGCATATATGAGACCTCAAGGCCTGCCTCCACAGTGACACACTTCGTCCAACAAGGTCACACCCACTCCAAGAAAGCCACACCTCCTAATGGTGCCCCCTTTGGGGGCCATTTTCTTTAAACCAGCACACTCTGCAGATTCTCATGGGACAGAGTCTGATATGATTTGGCTGAAGGGTTTTGCTCTTTCTATGTGGCTTTTGGAAAACTAACTTGCTTCTATATATCTGAATTTTTCTGGATAAAGTTGCTCAAAACCTCATTCTATTGTTGAGAATTTAAGACCTTGACCCTGTCCTAACTAATGGACTGAAGTGGAAACCAAATTCTACAAGTTCCCAAGAGGTCTGGTGTTAGCAAGGTTAGCAAAGCTCCCATAAGAAGGTACCAGTCCAATCCAGGAGAGCTGTGCTATACATTTTATAGTGAATGGCAAAAGAAAGAAGGTAGCCTATGGTACAAGATGAGTCACAACATGCAGTTCACTTCTCAACTGCTAATTTTAAAAATAAAGTGTGATTGAAAATAACACTGCTGCCAGGCAGTGGTGGCATACACCTTCAATCCTAGCACTTGGGAGGCAGAGGCAGGCAGGTCTCTGTGAGACCAGGTCTCTTTGAGGCCAGCCTGGTCTACAGAGCAAGATCCAGGACAGCCAAGGCTATTACACGGAGAAACTCTATCTTGAAAAACCAAAAGAAAAAAAAAGAAAGGAAGAAAAGAAAATAACACTGCGTAAGGAAGGCAGTGTGGACACAGTCTCTGTTTTCTTCTCTCTGTTCTATGACATCTATCCAGCCAGCAAAGTGCTGCATGTGGTCACAGAGTTGTTTGAAGATGCTGGACATCCTCACATCTGGGAAAACAGTATCTTTACTGCAGTGTTCTCTGCCTTTGCTACAGGACCACTGAAGCTTTGTGCCAAGCAGAAGAAAAGATATCTACTCATTTTCACCATTGGACATTGTATACATATATGCCTTCATAGAATAAGGCAAATACAAACAGGTAGACTATAAAGTTCACATTATATTTAATTCTTTTAAAAACTTATTTATATGGGTGATATCCCTGCATGCATATATCTGCACCGTGAGTATGCCTAATACCCACAGAATCCAGCAGAGGGCGTAAGATCCCTGGAACTGGAATTACAGACAGTTGTAAGCCCCTATGTGGGTGGTATGACCTGTACCCAGGTTTTCTGCAAGAGCAATAAATGCTCTTAACAGCTGAGCCACCCTTCTAGCCCCCACATTTAATTCTCTTAAACAAAAAATACCAAACTTGACATTGTATGTAACATTCAGAGTATATGGTTCTAATGCATGTTACCTTTATATCCTTGTTCCGTCTCCCTGAGATCAATTTTGGTTATTGGTTTGAAATCGGTGTCCCATAACCGTATACAGCCATCTCGCCCACCAGTAGCAAAGCCTTCTTCACAAGCATACATGCTAAAGATTCCAGCCTGTCGATTAGAAGAGGCAAACTCAATCCTGCAATGGTTATAAATGCCACCTCTGCTGAATCTTGATGATTAAAAACGGCAGAAGCAAAACAAAACAAAAACAGATGCTGTGTTTTCTGTTGAAATCTGACAGCAGATCAACACACTTCATCTCAACAAGATCACTGTAATTATAGCCACCACCAGGAGGCAAAGCAATTCTGTCAACACATCTAATTTGATAAGAGTGTTACCCCCACTGCCCAAAATGTTATTTATGAATAACAGATTACCGAATCAAATTCCTGTATATGACAACCAAGGCTTTTAAAACAAAGACGTCACAAGGTACCTCACTTAAGTTCTAAACTAATCCAGAGTATATGGTAAATATTGCTATCAGCCCTTTTCTCTGACATTTCATTCTGTATTTCCATTGTGTCATCTGTTAGACATTATTTTCCTCTGTGTCAAAAGATAGTGAAGAGCTAAGAAGCGAAGTCTGCCCTTCTCTCTGTGGAGAGAAAAGTTATTAGTGGCTTCTATTTCTCTGAGGACTAACAACACTGACAGAGTTGATGTTCCAGCACTTCCAGCAGAGCGAAGACACTCTTCCTCACCACCCAGCACAAAAACAACAGCCATTCACACCCTATCTAGTCCAGCTACCCACCACAAAGTGGAGGCAACAGTGAGAATCAGCCTGGATCTAGTGAAGCAGGCTGTGAGGTTATCAAGATGCCAGGATACTAGCAGGCAGGCTGTAATTTAAAAAGTGATGACATGTTCTAGTCTTGTATCAAACTACTACTGAAGAACAGCACTAATCAGCCAATTAATAGTTAAGGTGAAGGCTGACTTAGTATGTTTTCCTTTCAGGTAACAACAGTAACTTGAGAAATCTTCATGATTGTTTACAATTGTTTGGTGAAGTCTTCTAACTGTAAAGCAAAGGGCAGAAACATGGAGAAGTGTGACCTTAACTTACCCAATGCACCACCCCAGAGTCCCACATGGCAGTACTCACACTGTGTGCTCCTTGAATCGTTCGGACCAAGGTGAGTCCTTTCCAGACGTAGATGTCACCGTTTAAAGCACCAGAGTATGTGATATCTTCTTTGGCACATGCAAGGCAAAGGATAGTCTGAAGATCTCCCGTTTTCCCAAAAATCCCTCGTTTTGCAGTCAGGGCATTTCCACATAGTGTCCAAAACTAGGTAGTAATAAAAAACATATCCCTAAATAGAGTACAATATCCCACCATTGGTATTTTTCAGTAATGTCACAGAATATACTTTATCTGAACTAAGCATAAATCAATTGTTTCTCAGTGACAGTGGACAGCCACAAAGCATTTCTGCATACCTCTAGAAGCATGAGAAAAAACCCATAATGGTACTTCTAAAGTTTAAAAGCTCCAAAGTTTCAAAACTTTAGTGTTTAGTGACATTACAGAAGATGACTCCAGTGTTCACAGAATGGAATTGGGGGAGTCACACTTTCATTTAATCTTTTGTCAAACAAGTATAGATTTATTGTAGAAAGGTTCAGAAATGTAGGTAGGTATAGAAAGGAAGTCAAGTGTGGCAGCACATACCTGCAATCTCAACACATGGGAGGCAGAAACAGGAGGAGCATTGCATGATGGAGGCTAGCCCAGTCTACATAGCAACTTTCAGGCTATATAACAAAACCTTGAATAAAAAAATGTAATGTGTGTGTGTGTGTGTGCACGTGCACATGTGTGCACACGTGAATTAATGAAAAATTAGAATTAGGAATAACTTCATGTTACCAAAACAATATATCATCTAGTCATTTTTTTCTGGTTTTTCAAGACAGGGTTTCTCTGTGTAGCATTGGCTGTCCCAGAACTCACTCTGTAGACCAGGCTGGCCTCAAACTCACAAAGATCTGACTGCCTCTGCCTCCAGAGTGCTGGGACTAAAGGCATTCCCAGCATTCATCTAGCCATTTTAATATGTATATGTCTATTTTAAAAATTGCTTTCTAGGCTGGTTGGTGGAGTTGGTTAGAGCATGGTGCCAATAAAAATAATTGCTTTCTAACCAAGGTGTCACATTTTTTTTTTACTATAGAATTGTTCATAAATGTTTCTAAATACAAGTGATATTTCCATTAAGTCAAATAACCACCCAAGCTTCTCTATTTTATTTGCATAGATCGTATGGAAGATGGCAAGCATAACGCTTGAACAATTTATAGACAACAGCAGGGACATGCCCATGGTTATACAGAAATCCAGTATTTTTCCTTGATGCAGTTTCTAGTGTATGAACTGGTATAACTTTGGTGCCACTACATAGCCCTCACAGTCTCTAAATGTTTTCTCCATCTGCTGTTTAATCTCATAATATGCTTGAGCATAGGTTAAGACAGATTCTGCTACTGTTTCCATATGGAAGTGATGAAAAGCAGGCAGAAGTTAGGTTTCTACATGAGAACCCACTGAAACCCTGACCAATGCTTTGAGAACTCCACACTAAGAGAAACAACAAAGAAGGATTTTGTGACAGCATATTCAGATTATACTCAAGAGGCAGGGCCGATGTGAAGCTACAAGGAACCAAGTTACATTACATGGAATGAACAAGAATAGGATTTGGATTCATGGTAGGCAAGAAATTGCATCTCACCTAGGAGAGCAAGATTAGATGACTCTAAGGGCCAGTAATGTATAAAAGAAAAAAAATCAGTGTCTACCCTAATATTTTGTGCCTACAAGAGAGGAAAAATGGTTGCCCTCTCAGAGTACAGTAGCTAGGTAGTGGTGGATAAAGTTCTGGGTTGATTGTATCAACATGATGGCGATGGGAAGGAACTTGGGTAGAAAGATTATGGCAAAGATGAGAGCATGTATTCAACTATTTGAAATGCTCTTGTGTGAGCAAAATGTGACATTTCTTTGGGCAGTATTTTTGTGAAAAGGTATTGAAATAAGTACAAATGGAATGACGAAATTCAGAAAAAAAGCTAATTAGGTGCAAGATTTGGGAGACACTAACATCTTAAATGTGAACTTGGACAAATGGTCATTGGATGCACAAATATGCCAAAGAACCTGCAGCCATGGTGACACTCGGGCAGACATCCCCTTCTCACTGTGTTTTCTCACGTGTGAAGACTGAATGGAGAGTATTCTGTCTTTTGACTTGAGACGTATCTCTGGCATGAGTTAAGTATTTCTACATGACAACCACCAAAAATACAGATCATTAACCTGAATCTGTGTGAACAAAGGCTTTTCTGACAAAAATCACCCAATCAGAAGGTTCTGACACCTACATGAAACATTTCACGCCATCAAATGATTCTCTTTAAAGGCATATATAAATGCCAGAAAAAGTAAGAGATTTTCTGAAAAAAAAAAAGGGAGAATACTTAATATATTTTCTTTCCTTGAGAACCATTTCATCTAGCAAACAGCAGTATTTTGGACTAACCATGCACCATTAAGTGACAAGGCATTGTTTCTCTTCTCCTATTTCCGATGGCAGATTGTAATACAAACCTGGTTAGAACAGGCAGGTACTCTGGAGTTTATCTGGCCCTAGACAGTCTCCCAGGTCCTTTCATTCTATGATGAGAGACTGCAGAAGACTTAACATTATCCACAGATTTGTAGGCTTATTAGCTGTGTAACCAATGAAGCAGACACTGCTCAGCTGTTGCTCTTTATGAGCATTCATTTCAGATGACTGTATTTGCCAACATGTCAACCAATGAAACTTACAAAACCAGGCATGATTTTACCCTGGCTACAGAAATTTCACACCAAAGGTTTTCTTGAAATGCAGCCTTTTACTCTCAACTTCTTTTTAAAATTTTTTTATTAATTAATCAATTATTTTTTCCCAGCCTGATCACAGTTTCCCCTCCCTCCCTCCTCTCTTCCCTGTCCCTATCCCCAACTACTCCTCTTCCCTGCCCATACATTCCTCTTTCTCTTCAGAAAAGGGCAGGCCTAATGGATATCAGCCAGCCTTGGCCTATCAAGTTGCAGTAAGACTAGGCACCTCCTCTCCTATTAAGGCTGGACAAGGCAACCTGGTAGGAGGAAAGGGTCTCAAAAGCAGCCAACAGAGTCATAGATGGCCCCTTCTCCCACTGTTAGGAGTCCTACAAGAAGACCAAGCTACACAACTGTAACATATGTGCAGAGGACCTAGTCCCATCCAAGCTCTCTGGTTGGTGATTCCATCTCTGTGAACCCCTATAGTTGATTCTGTGGGTTTTCTTGTGGTGTTCTTGGCTCCTTTGGCTCCCATAATCATTCCTCCCCCTTCCACAGGATTCCATGAGGTCCTCCTAATATTTGGCTATGAGTCTCTGCATCTGTTTCCATCAGTTGCTAGGTGAAGCCTCTCTGATGACAATTGGGCAAGAACTCAATAAACTAGACATCAACAAACCAAATAATCCAATTAAAAATGAGGTACAGATCTAAACAGAGAATTCTCAACAGAGGAATCTCAAATGTCTGAGAAGCACTTAAAGAAATGTTCAACATCCTTAGCCACCAGGAAAATGCAAATCAAAATGACTCTGAGATTCCATCTTACACCTGTCAGAAAAGCTAAGATCAATAACACAAGTGACAGTTCATGCTGGTGAGGATGTGGAACAAGGGGAACACTCCTCCATTGTTGGTGGGAGAGCAAACAGCCACTATAGAAATCAATATGGTGGTTCTTCAGAAAAGTGGGAATCCACCTACCTCAGACCCAGTTATACCACTCCTGGGTATATACCTAAAGGATGTTCTACCATACCATAAGGACATTTGCTCAACTGTTCACAGAAGCTTTATGAGTAATAGCAAAAAACTGGAAACAATCTAGGTGTCACTCAACTGAAGAATGGATAAAGAAAATGTGGTACATTTACACAATGAAGTATTACTTATATGTTAAAAACGACACCATGAAATTTGCAGGCAAATGGATAGAACTAGAAAATATCATCCTGAGTGAGGTAATCTAGACTCAGAAGGACAAACATGGTATGTACTCACACATAAGTGGATATTAGCTATAAAGTAAAGGATAATCATACTACAATCCACAGACCCAAATAAACTAAGTAACAAGGAGGACTCAACAGGGGGACACATGAATCTCACTGTGAAGGGGAAATAGAATAGACATCACAGGGGGATGGGAGGAGGGGTCTGGATGGGTGGCAGAAACAGGAGGGATCAGGTAGAGGGAGGATGGAGGGAGAGAGTACTGGGAAAAACAACTGGAATCAGGGGGCATCTCTGGGATGAGTTAGAAATCTAGTACAATGGAAACTCCCAGGAGTCTATGAGGGTGATCCTAGCTAAGACTCCTGGCAATGGGAGATACAGAGCCTGAACCGACCACCTCCTGTACCCAGGCAAGACTTCCAGTGGTGGGAATAGGATCCCAAGTCAGCTACATAACCTTTGATCTACAATTTTCCCTGCCTACAAGATGTGCTGGGGTAAAGAGGGCACAGAAATTATGGGAGTGGCCAACCAATGACTGGTCCAGCCTGAGACCCACGCCATGAGGGGAGCCCTGACACTGCCTGGGGGGCCAGGACCCAGAGGCTGGACAGCCTAGAACCAAACACAACTGGCAAAAAAAAAGTCAAGGAAAGGATTCCTAATGATGCTCTGTTATACTCTTAGATTGTTGCCTGCTCGTCTAACTGGAACCATTCTTCTTTAACTCAGGGTTTAGGCAGAATCAAAAGTAAGAATAATTTATTAAAACCAATTTTGGCTGAAGAGATGGCTCAGAAGGTAAGAGCATGTTATACTCATGCAGAAGACATGAGTTTGGTTCCTGGCATCCACATACACCAGCGCGTCACAACCACCTGAAACTCCAGTTCCAGGGATCCAGTGCCTCTGTAGGCACCTGCACTGACATACAAAGACACATAAATACACATAATTAAAAGTAAGAAAGTCTTTATTTAAAAACCTTATTTGATTTGTTGTAGACTTATCTCTAAGCAGAATTAATAAGGGATGGCTGTGAAAATGTGCAGGTTCTTCTGCTTAGGTACAGATGTGTTTTTGCTTAGGGGGAAAATGCCTAAAACCACTAAACAGGTTTAACAGGGTAAGGAGCACTTAGTGTTTACCATTGCAGCTCTAGGATTTTATCTGTCTGTTCATAGAACTGACTGAAAGTTACACAAGCATGGAAGGAAACAGGATTCTGCTTTCATTAAGCAGGTCATCTAGTTAGAATCCAGTAAATGTGGGTTTGGGAGAAAAGTTAAGCCATGAGATAGATCATGATGGAGGTGACTTCTTAACAGGTGGGCTACACAGGAAGCCAGAGGCTGTGTTTGAATCCTATGCCCGCCAGCATTTTGGTCGTTTTAGAAAATGAAGAAAGAAGTAAACATTATTGTGGCTTTACTGGTTCCATATACCATTCAGTGCAACTTTTGATGAATTTTGGAAGAAGGAGCCTACATAGTTTGCAGGCAAGAAGAAGAAAGTTAGCCTTGAGGAGATTGTGCACCCACGCATTAGAACATATATACATACAAAAAAGGGGGGAAAAGAAGCAATATTTGTTATCTCAGAATAACTTACAGATAAAATATAAAAGGGAAAAGTTTGAAATCATCTATTAACTCTACACAGAGACAGTAATTTACCATTTGGTGATATTTCCAGATATTTCCTAAACAAAAATATATTTAAGGAATCAGGGACAAGGTGGGAGAGCCAGGAACCTTTCCAGAGTTGGTGATAGACGTGACTGGTCATGATCCAACACGCAGACATGATTGAGTAGCAAAAGGTGGCAAAGCCTATGGGTCCATGGACGCAAGCATGGCCCCAGGCTTCTGCATCTTCACTCCAGGAGTCATGTTTAAACCGGAGAATAAGCAAGACTAGATGACACACGAAGAGAGGCTCACAAGCTCTCTATTGCTACTGTTAAAGGTAAGGACGCCTGTTTAACAATATCTGTCTTTGCGGGCGGGGACGGCAGGCAGCTCATTCAGTTTAAGAGCTGGGGTGGGAGGTGCATTCCAAACTCAGAAAGACAAACTCCATATTTCCTCTCATACATGTAACCTAGATTTAAAATTTTATATATGTATATGTGTACTGACGGGTTATGAAACTAGAAAGGGGGTCCTGAGAGAGGGTGGGTAAAATAGTGTGATGGGATACGTGTAACATGAAAGCAGGAAAGGAAATTTGGAGAGGAAGAACACCAGCAGGGCCAGCAGGAGGGATGGTTGGGGAAGGCTTTGTGGGAGGGAATGAGTTAGAACAAAGCATACTGACATATGGAATCACCACAGTGAAAACCATTCCTCTATAGACAAAAAAATCAGAGCCAGAGGTAGACTAGACTTCCCCCATGGAAAACACATTTCGAATATTTCCCATCTAAACCATGATTCACAATGATTATACGTAGCATCATAAGAATGTAGCATGTTTTATTTATCCACTGGGGGTAGCTGATAGTTTCAGGTTTTCTTCACCTTGGCTTTGCTATTGGAAAGTTACTCAGCAATGAGTCAGTTCTTGGTTCAAATTCCTCACAATTCACTTAGGAGAAACTCCAAGTTATGAAATTACTGGACTAGAGGGTGTCAACATCTTTAGAGCTATCAACAAATACTGCCAAATTTCTGGTCAGAAAGACTAAACTTATCCCTCCACAGTCAGGCTTAGGAGGGGACCCTCACTGAATCCTTGTCAATACCAGATACAAAGTAATCATGATTTTAACACATTCAGTTGTTTTTGTTTGTATTCTCTAAGAGTTAGCACTTTCATGAATCTATTGGCCAACACTGTTCCTATTTTTGTTGGTTATCTAGTCTATGGATTTGTCAGAAGTCTGTGTTTCATGAATACACTAATATCTACTGTGTTTGTCCTTTATATTTGCTAGTGTGTGGTTTTCCTCAGGAGAGATGAAATACAGAGTATATTTAAATATTTACATATCTCTCTCTACCAATGTTATCATTATAGTTTCTTTCTTCACTTATACATAGAAGAGGACCTTTGCACAATCAGCAGCTACACACTTACCTAAGTGTTTCTTGTAGGGAAACGAGTCCTCTAAGCCCTAATAAAGTAACACTGTCTTATCGAAGGTGACTAGATAGGTGTTCTTTGCACTGAGGCTGTGTGCCACACTTTGGCAATCCAAAAACATCTTTCCAGCTTTCAGACTGTTTTGCTGATACCTTTAAATTTTGTAGTTAAGGACAAAGATGGAAAGTGCTCAGATATGTAGCTGTTCTTTTGGTCTGGTTTGCTTCTGCCCCCTGGTGGGCTCTGCACACATTGTAACTCTATAAAATAGGAACTTGGTGGGTGGGTGTGTCTGTGTGGAAAGGAGGCATTGAAAGCCTGCAGCTGCCCCAGTCCATCAGCATTCCCTGGGTAACCCTCTCATAAGCTCCTCCTTGTCAAACAACACTTGTTCAAGCTGTTCTCTGGTCTATGCCCTCCTGAGTTGGAAGAAGTCATTTCTTTTCCATCATGCAGCATGCTCCTCTAGTTACTAGTATGGCCTTCTTAAATATTTCACACTTTAATTTTCTTAGAGTTTACTTTTGTGTATAGTATGAAGTAATATTAAATCCTCATTCAAATATTTTTAGTACCCAGTGGTTAGAGACACTACTATATCCAAAACTGCCATACAATTGTTTATTTCACTGCTTTAAATTTGTAATGTATATCATTTTAATTATAACTTCCAATATGCCTTATTAAATAGTGCACATTATTCCTCATTATTAGTTTTTAAATAGTTTATTTAATCCTGGAGTTACTAGTTATTTTCATTGTCTTATTTATCCAAATTAATTTAGATGGGACTGTGCTTCAGAATCACAAAACAATGACAGTCAAATGAAGTGCTCAGCAGGCAGCTGGACAGGAAGTTGCTAAGTTACTTCTAAGATTCCATGTTTTAAAACACCTGCACTGCTACACGTGGTGGCGCACACCTTTACTCCCAGCACTCAGGAGGCAGAGGCAGGTGGATCTCTGTGAGTTCAAGGCCAGCCTGGACTACAGAGTGAGTTCCAGGGCACCCAGGACTATTACATAGAGAAACCCTGTCTCAAAAATAAATAAACAAACAAACAAACAAACAAACAAACAGGGGCTGAAGAGATGGCTCAACAGCTAAGAGCACTGCTTGCTCTTCCAGAGTTTGAGGGTTCAATTCCCAGCACCCACATGGCAGCTCACAACTGTCTGTTCCAGGGCATCTGACATTTCACACAGGCATATATGCAGACAAAATACCAATGCACATGCATATAAACAAAAGTTACCTCTATCAACATCTAAAATCTTTTTCATTCACGATACCAAACTTAAACACACAAATGAAAAAGCTACTGTACCTTTATATGCTTTACTCCACAGCTAACCATTCTATTAGGCTGATATGGATCCCAAGAAATATCAAAAATCTGTCAAGAAATGAAATATTCTTCAGAGATGAGTGCAGTCACCAAGACTCTCACAAGTGTCACTGTGGGCTGGGCGGGATGAAAGCGGAGGGCGTCTGCCCTCAAGGTCACTTACCTTTAGCCCTTGCAAACACGTTATTAGCCTTAGCCACTGAATGCAAATGCTGTCATAGATTAGATTTTTTTCCATTTGTGGAAAATAACTTTTGACAATTAGGGTAATTTTTAAATCAAATTTCCTGGAACTCTTCACAATGCGGACAAAACACTTTGGAGATAGCTTTTCCACAAAAATTAGAAGAATTACAAAACAGTACATTTTACTTAGGAAAGTGTTTCATGGTCAGCTATAATTCAACGTGGGCAACTGTCCCAGTCATAGCAGAAGGTGAGAAAGAAGTCATTTTCCTGGCACTAAATTATCCTAGTCCTTTAAACCATTCAATGTACTCTTAAGAACTCTTATGTTTTCAATTCTCAAAAAAACTAAAAACATACCAGTTAGCACTATTTTTCATTCTCTATGAAGAACTTTGAGATAGTTTGCGTGGAGTTCTATTTCCATTTATAAGACAGAAAACACTCTTTGCCACTTTGAAAGCTGCTGCCTATCACGAGTGTTGAAAATATGCACATCCAAGGCCCATACAAGCTGCAGGCATAGAATGAGTGCAGTTACTGGCATTTAAACACAGGCTCCAGGATGTTCTGATGCAGGTGGCCTGTAGGTCACTGTCTGTAAAGTGCTGATAGGAAGGAACGGGAAGCGAGTGCATTGAATAAAATTCCCAAATAGTTAATAAAAACATTGTGTTGGGGGGAAGAAAATATCACTCACATAAAGCAACAGAATAAACACATGAACAATAAAAAAAGAAAGAAGGAAGGAAGGAGGAGAAGGAGGGAGGAAGGGAGGGAGGGAGGGAGAGAGGGAGAGAAGGAGGGAGGGAGGAAAGACCAATTGTCAGAGCCGAAAGCTAGCCCAGAGAAAAAGCCCAGGCCATCAGCTTCCCATGGCTCAGGAAGAAGTGATAAGAGACTCCAGAGAGAGGTCTGAAGAGCAAGGATCTGTGTCCATTTCAGCCTGAGTTCAGCCAGGTTTCAGTGTCTCCAGCCTTTATCTCTCTTCTCTAAAACTGGCAGCACAGACTTAGTTTTGTTGTGAAGTCAATTAAGATAATGTGGGTGAAATAATTTTGAGGATTATAAAGCACTAGTAAACACATGTAAATAATTATTTTAGCCACTAAAATAATCTCTTGAAGTTAACCAAAAGCAACCCATTATTCCTGCTGGTACCAAGGCATCAGTAATAAAGAATAAAGATATGTGATACAGATTAAGGGGCTTGGGTGAACAATATATTCTGTCAGAATATTCTAGATTTATATTGTAATTGAGTCCTAAGAATTAGGATACATTTTTGAAGATTGTCTTTTTCACCTCCAGATCCCTACAGAAATATCAGGTAGGAGTGAAGACAGCCAGCCACCCACAAGCCCTGGCCCCTGACATAAGCAAAGACTTATCTCCCAGCCCTGTGATGTGCAGAATTCCAGGCTTCAGGTCTGAGTTCTCCATAGTTGCAACAGTGTTATAGTGAAAGGTGGGGGTATATTGAGAATTTTGCCCTCCTGTTTTGGGCAAAACTATAAATAAATTCCTTTTTACATATACACATACACTTACACATATCTATATCTATCATCTATCTATCTATCTATCTATCTATCTATCTATCTATCTATCTATCTATCTATCTATCTATCTACATGCATGCATATAGCCATTCTCTTTTAGTTTTAATTTGGCGAGTGTTTGGACCTGGAGCAAGGCTTTATGGCTAGGTCTCTATTAACTAATTCTCACTAAACTAACAATTTGCTCCTAACTATTAAATGTGACAGAGCAAAGGGGCACAGTCACTGAAATCAGATGAGTACACCATGTGATATTCAGTAGTGATTAAAGAGAAAGTTAGACAAATTAAACTGAGCAGCGTTTAATTTGGCAGAGATCAGTTTTGCAAAGTGGACAGTCCCCAGAAGCAGCAGCTCTCTACTGCATGCACAGGCAGGATGTACAGACCAGCAAGGACTGAGGTCCAAACACTGCTCAGTGCTAGAGCTTGACATGTGCCTTCTTTAGGCATGGATCTCTACCTGTGATTGGCTACTGGTTACAAAAGTATGCTCTAAAATTAAACTTTTGGTTTGTTTACCCTACAAAGTATAATTCCTTCTATATTCAGGGACTCAAAGTAGAGAGGCAGGCTTAGTCAAATTTAGTTTAATAGGAATTCCACAACCTGACAAAACACTTTATACATGAGCCAGGGTGTGTTGTTTCTAAGTAGATACCACCAATGAAGAATATTTTCAACTTTAATCTTCTATTTTCCCCCAAGGTAACAGGTTAACAAGCCTGACGTAAAACATGTTATCAGGTTAGACCAGAAACAGAAGTAGTTAATTACACAATGATTTGGATGAAATACTGCCCTCTCAACAGAGCTGAATGTGGCATCACAATTTTGTATACTGGGTCTCAACTCTACCTTTGTGATCACTGGAAACTCATATACCAATCCAAACCAGCTCACCTTGCCTTACAAGATAGGGTGATGGGACCACAGAATGAGCAACAAAAGGCAACATCTACACCTTGTAATGTAAACATTTCACTAAGTACAGTTACAGCTTGGGCACAAAGTACTCTCAAAAGGCTCATGTATTGAGTACTTGGTCCTCAGCAGGTATCACTATTGAAAAGTGGCTGGCTCATGGGTGCGCACGCGCATGTGTGTGTGTGTGTGTGTGTGTGTGTGTGTGTGTGTGTGTGTGTGTGTACGTGCGTGCGCGCACATGCACTAATCTTATTATCTATTGATGAGTTCACTGTAGCAGAGTTCACCAGAAGATAGAGCCGGGTTGGAGGAAGTGGGTTAGTGGGGGAATGGTGCCTTTGAAGAGCATGTGACTTCCAGGTTTTTTGTCCTGTCTGCTTCGATTGCTACGAGATGAGAGGCTTTTATCCACTAAGCCCTTCTGCTGAAAATGTACTGCCTTACTACAGGCCCAAAATGCTGCAGCTGCATAAGCCTGGACCAATATCACTAAAACTACGATTCTTCCCCTTTTTATTTTCTTAGGTATTTTATCTCACAGCAATAGAAAAATTGACTAACATAGTAGTATGCCTACACAATCCCTATCTTGCCATCCAGTATTTCTGACCACACTAAATTCAGTATGAAAGACAAGCAGACAATAGTTTATATTCAGTATTAAGGAACCACAAATAAAATACAAACTCTTATAATAATAATTTTGTGAATGTTTTCTAACAACCATTCATGAGTCAATGAATATACCTAAACTACTGTAATTTCAGATTCTTTTCTATTTTGAGTTTATAAGAAGCCAAATGCCAGCACTGAAAATCTGCTTTGCTTATGAAAAGCAATAACAATAGTTAGCTGCTCATCATAAGTAAATCATGTTTGTATGTTGAACATATAGGAGAAAAATCTATATACAGCAGATTTATTTTTAAAGACATAAAATGACAACTACTTCACAGTTCTGAAATTTGTGTTGTTTGATACCACAAAGGTCTTACCCGGTCAGAATGGCCAGTAGCTGAGGCCAGAAGTTTTCCCTTTCTCCAGTCCCAAATGCATACTGTGTTTTTGGCATCCAATCCCACAGAGGCTAGACGCTTAAGGAAAGAAAAGAAAAGAAAAAAAGAATAATTTAATACATGAAAGAATTGGGAAAATTTCCTACTATTCACACCTACTTTCAACAAATAGTTACTGATTATCTATGAGTGACTAGGCATTGAACCAAAACTCATCCTAATCCCAAACTAAAGGTATCACTGTAGATGCCTTCCAATAGATTACACAGACATTTCAGTCCTACAATATTATGCCCATTTATTCTTTCTTACCATAGCATCCAAATGTGTAGTTTCTGAAGTTGCTGACAAGTCAGTTGAAATCTTAAGAACACAGCTTGAAGGCAGGAATTAATACTCATTTACATTTTTACTGTAAAAGATTGGGATGATGACTCATACCTGTAATCTCTGCTCCCAGGAGGCTGAGGCAGGAGATTTATAATTCCGTAGCCAGCCTGGGATACTTAGTTGTAGGCCAGGATAGACCATAGTGTGAAATCCTGTCTTTAAAAAAAATGACACAGAATCTCACTCTAGCTCAGGCTGACCCAGAGCTCATTCTGCAGATCAGGCTAGCCTCAAATTCATGGTGATCCTCCTGCTTTAGTATTGTGAATGCTGTGATTATAGACATGAGTCACCATACTTGACTCCTCAAATTTTTTTTTTTATTGTCAGACTTAGGGAGCTATGAATTCCACAGTCTAAGCACACTCTACAAACTGAAGAGTCTGACAAAGACATTGCAGTAGTTTGAATGTAAGTGGCCTCCCATAACCTCATAGGGACCTGCCCTATTAAGAAGGTGGCCTTATTGAAGTAGGTGTGGCCTTGTTGGAGGAAGTGTGTCACTGTGGGAGTGGGCTTTGAAGTCTCCTATGCTCAAGCCTTGCCCAGTTCAGTTCACTTTCTGTTGTCTATGGATCAAGATGTAGAACTCTCAGCTCCTTCTCTAGCATGATGTCTGCCTGCACACTATCACGTCCTGCCATGATGATAATGGACTAAACCTCTGAACTGTAAGCCACCCCAATTGAATGTTTTGCTTTATAGGAGTTGCTGTGGTCATGGTGCCTCTTCACAGCAATAGAAGAAACCCTAGCTAAGACACATATACAGAAAAAAAAACATCCAATAAATGAGCCTGATTTTGTTCTTAATTTTTATAATGTCACTAACATTTAAAGCAACTAAAGGATATATAATCTTAATGAAAGGAACATGTTCTATGCTACTCCACTCCTCTAAATCCTTTGAGTTCACATCAGTTTCTTGTCCTCAAAGTCAAACTCAACTTTTAATTATAAGCAAGAAGTATCATATGCAGGTACTTGTAACACCAAAACCAGGAGTTCCTGTAGGATGCCTCTTAGGAGACAGGATTGTAAGTTAGAGGTCGTGGCTCAGAGTAAGTAAATTTGGCTCCTTTGTTTTCTAGTTAGCCAGAGAGATGACCTTGGAAATTTAAAATAATTTTTATTAGTTCTTCAAGAATTTTATACATGTATTTTGATCATATCTACTTCCCCCCTTCCCATCCACCCAAATTTGTGTCCTATGATTTTTTTTCCCCCAGTAATCAAGACTAATTTGTGCTGCCCAGAATTCTTGGATATGTAGTCATCTGCTGAAGGAACTTACCAGGGGCTACACTCTTAAACAAAACTGATTATTTCTTTCCCAATAGCTAACAACTACCAACCACACAGAAAGGGGTAGAAATGCATGCTCAATTCCCCTGTCTACTTAGGATTTTTGTCTGGCTTGGGCTACATAGGTCTTGTACATGCTGTCACAACTGTTGTGAGTTTGTGTGTACAGCTGCTCTGCTGTGTCCAGGGGACAATGTTTCCCTGTAGTCACCCACTCTGTATGACCCTTACAATCTTTCTGTCCCCTCTTCCACAATGATGCTTAAGCCTGTGGTGTATTTAATATGTTCCATTTAGGGCTGAGAAATCTTCAGTCTCCTATTTTCTGTGTCTTGGCCAGTTGTGGGTCTCCGTGTTAATCACCATCTACTGTAAACAGAAGCTTCTCTGATGAGAGGCTAGAGATGTGGTAATGTATGGGTACAATGATAAAATGCTTTGGAAAAAGTTAAGTAGCCTCCATAAATCTTAGTTTTCTCATTTGTGAAATGAATACCAAAATACTTTTTACTTTGTCAAACTGTATGAGTTAAGTGAAATAACAGAAATCAAATGATTTTGAATGGTAATACAGAAGTATATGGGCTTACACATCCAGAGTGTATTCATTACTTGTCCTGTGCTGTGATGAAATACCTGATTAAAGCAACTTCAGGAAGGGAGGGTTTGTTTCCGCTCACAGTTGCCAGGGACACAGTCCATCATGGCGGGCAAGACAGGTGGCAGAGGGTCACAGTGCATCCAAAGTCAGGAAGCAGAAAGCATAAATGTTCACTCTCAGCTCTTTCGCCTTTCTAGTCAGTCCTGGGCACCAGCCCATGGGATGGTACTACCCATAGATAAGGAGAGTTGTTCCAGCTCAGTTAACCTAATCTAGATCATCTCTCACAGGCACACCCAGTGGCTCATCTCTTAGGTGATTCAAAATTGTGTCTAGTTGACAATACTAACCATTACTACTCTACCCCTCATTAACTTATACCCAAACAAACCACTTTTAAGCCATAATCATCTTCTCCCCACAGGCTCATGGCCTTCTATACAAAAGGTATTCAGTTCAACATAAAAAATCCCCACCATAGTCATTTACAGTTTCAACACCATTAAAAGGTATAAAGGCTGAATTTCCCAGAGAGTCAAGTAATCTTTTAACAGGGAACCCCTGTACAATTTTTTCTTGCATACTTCTCACATGCAAAGGCACTGTGTAAACATTCCCCTTCCAAAGGGAAGGAACAGAGTACAGCAAGGAAAGACTGAACCAAAGAAGACTGACACCCAGCAGGGAAAAGACCATCTCCAGAAGTTCCATGTCTGGCATCTTTGGCTTGTGCTGAAACTGAGTTCCAAAAGGCTTGGGTAGCTCCATGCTCCAGCTCCGTTGCCTGCATATTCACTCTTTTGGGCTGGCTCCACTCTGTGTCTGAGGTTGTTCCCACAGATGTCCCATGGTTGTGACATCTCCAATATCCTGGGGTCTCCATGGCAACTGATGCCTCAGCTTCACACAGTGGCCTTTTCAGGGCCTCCTTGCAGGAAGGCATGGCACGACCCTAAACTCAGTGTTTGTCTCTCGAAGACTTCATGACTGGCTCAAACTTGCATTTTTCATGCTTGACAAAACAGTACCACACACACAACACTGCGCAAATTCTGTGCCGTCCAGAGTTGGGTCCTGGCTTCCTTGTACCATAGTTGTAGCATCTCTGTAGTCTGACTTTTGAACAACACTCTCCTGGGCATTGGCTTTCAAAGAACAGGAAACCCCTGCAGATGTCCTCAAGGTGCAGGCTTTACTGCTTCAAATGAATTTGCTTTTTCATGGTTGGAGGCTTTAATGGGTGGAGTCTTGGGGGGGGGCGGGGGTCACAGTCTTATTGTCTCAGTGCAGAGCAGGGGGTGTGTGTCTCATTCTTATTGTCTCAGTGCAGAGCAGGGCGTTCTTGCTAACAGTTTCGACCTCTTTTTCAGCACACATCTTGGTAGCAACTTTAAACTTGCTTAAGGTCTTTTTCTCATCAAACTGCACCTTTTTTTATTCTTTCTATTCTGTTTATTCCTCTTTTTCGTTGACCTGGATAAAGGTGATGAGCAACAATCACACCACAGCTCGGATGCTATCCTGCCTTGAAATCTGCTGCACTAAACAAATTACTCTTTACTCCAGGGTTTAGCTTCATTCAAAGTTAGGACACAGGTGGGTGCAGCCAGATTCACTACTAGAGTGTCATACAAATGGCCTCTAATCCAGTTCCCAGTAGTCCTTGTTCCTGGCCAGGTGGTGGTGGCACACACCTTTATTCCCAGCATTCAGGAGGCAGAGGCAGGCGGATCTCTGAGTTCGAGTCCAGCCTGGTTGACAAAGAGGGTTCTGGGACAGCCAGGGCTACACAGAGAAACCCTATCTTTAAAAAGCTAAAAACAAACCCGAACAAAACAAAAACAGAAAGGACTCTTGTTCCTGTCTGAAGCGCCATGAGTCGAAGTGCATGCTTCTCTCAGCAGTCTCATGTCCAAGCTCCAAACATAAGGACACACTAAGCTCTGCTTACAATACTCTGTGGCTTTCTAGTACCAAGTTCCAAACTCTTCTATATTCCTTCCACAAATCAGTTCCAAGGACCCCAAACCACTTGGTCAGGTTCATCACAGCAATAGCCTCACTTGTCAGCACCAGTTTTCAGTCTTAGCTACTCATCTCTCCGCCTTGACGAACCACTTGACAAAAGCCACTTAGAGAAGGGAAGTGCACTAGGGGAGACCATCCTTTGGGCAGAGAAGGACTCAACTCATTTTCTCCTTTTTTCTTTGGAATGGTGCTGCCCTTGTTAAAGAGGTCTTCCCATCTCAATTAATGTAATCTAGATAACCTCTCACAGATGTGCCTCAAGGCTGATTCTACATCCTGCCAAGATGACAGTATTAACCACTTTAGAAAGAATGTGCATGCCTAAGTATATACTCATATGGTATGTAGGGAAGGACAGAGGGTCTCACATGGGTAAATGTACATGTGTTGCTATAACAGGGTGTGTTCAGGTATCTTCACTAAAAATGGTTTCCATCAGGAATATTTTATATAAAAAGAATAGTTGGAGGTTCTAGAATGCTTCCTTAAATAAAGATCTTTGCCATTTTTTCATCGAGGGTTGTAACAATAGAAATTATAAGACAGGGCTGGAGAGATGGCTTGGTGGTTAAAAGTACAAGGTGCTTTTCCAGAGGACCCAGGTTCAATTCCCAGCTGCTCACAACTGTCTGTAACTCCAGCTCCAGGGGGTCTGATACCCTCACACAGACATACATGCAGGCAAAACAACAGTGTTCATAAAATAAAAATAAGTTAATTAAAAAAGAAATTATAAAACATAATTTAAGAAATATAACATATTTTTATCAATATAAGAAAATTAGAATGGGTAAACTTTATTCAGCTTATTTTAATGGAAAAATCAGTTAACAAACACTAGCAGAGACACTCATTTTTCCTGAGTTTAAAAAAAAAAAGCCAAAAGAAATCTATTTTGTTCATTTACACTGACAGGCCCCACACCTACCTAGAAAATAATTTCTATTGCTTTTGTCAATTATGAGGTAATGAGGAATTTGTCATTTTATCTGTATTATTGGATTGTGGTGAACTCTGGCCAGAGAACACAGCAGACCTGAAGGAATAACCAAGCCATGAAATCCATCATGGCAAAGAGGTTACTTTTCTCAATTGACAGTTAAAAACCACACAGTCCACCCAGCTCCCCTCCTGTCGAAATAGTACCTCAAGAGAAATAGCCAGGACTCCAAAAAGAAATGGATGAATAAAATGAAAAAGGTAAATAAAATGGACAACGAACTCATAGATAAGCTGGGTTTCCCTCTATCGCATAGCATTTTTGTGATACTTCAAAACAAAATTTGGTATAGATATTTGCACAAATAGGGAAAAAATGAAAGACTATGCATATTGAATGTACACATCAGCCTACATTTATACTTATACAGCCATATGCATTCTAACTCACTTAATTTAGTCGTTCATATCCACTCTAGTTCTAGGAAGAAAAATGAGTCATGACCATTGCTCTCTCACAGCAGTGGAAGAGACCACATGCTAATTACTTTTAAATGATCCAAATCAGGTGAACTTATCTTCATCTAGTGAATTTCTTCCACTCTTAGTTTGGTTTAATGTCTACAAGTGATTTCATTGATGTTTCTATGACACTAACTTACAAAATTAACACTGAAACTAGCTAAACATTTATTGACTCAATTAATTGCTATACCAAGGGTGAAAAAGACGGCAGAAGGGACGGCATGTAGAGACATGGTGAAGGCTGGAGAGAGAAGCTGCAAGTTTAGGAATGAGCCCTTTGTGTTGCCATTCACTTTTTAAAGATACATTAGCCTTTTTCTGTCAAGTGTTGTTGTATGTACAAGAAAGGAGAGATAACTTGTGGGTGCTGGTTACATACCCTTGTGATGTCGTCGAAGAACTAGTCTCTTCAAGGGGACAAACCAGCAGTGAGTGTCAGATGAGGACTGGAGCACGACACAGGGCATTTCAAAGGCACAGTATTTGGCTGACAAAGTTTGCCAGCCTGTCTAACTTGACAACATGGGGGAGTGTGGATAGAAGTGTTGGTTAACAGAGAATGCTCACCTACAATGTTTGGGCTTCGTTCGATGCCAACTTTAAACTTTGTTGGCTTTAAGATACTTTGACATTTTCAGTTGCTGAAATGAATTACTAAGAAACGGTGTAGATGAAGCAGGATAGGTATCTCAGTGGCTTAGAGCACTTGTGCTCTTGCAGAGAACCTAGGTTTGTTTCCCATCGCCCATATGTGGTTCACACCATCTGTAACTCTACTTCCAGGTATTTGATACCCTCTTCTGAACTCCACACATGAATGTGATATACTTACATACATGCAGACAAAACAGTAACATATGTTAAATAAATAAATAAGAATTATGAAAATACCAGTTAAGACAATGTTTAAATTACATTATACATGGTTCTATTTTGAAATTCAAAGGGCTGTGCCTGAAAATAGAGGAGGGACAGAACATGTGTTGGAGTTGTCATAAAGAAAAGTATAAACATAGGAATTGATGACTGCTTGAATTAGAAGGGGCTGAGGGGTGGGAAGAAGGAAGGAGAAGTGACCTTATGGTAGGATCAAAAAGCATCGTTCAAATGGATCATTGGGAGGTGATGTGAAAATCTGAGGGCAAAAGGCACAGTGTTCGTGCAGGGCTTGAGCTCTGTGTAAATGGCTTGGCCCAACCCTTATCCCAGACAGGATGCTAATAATGGGACAAAATAGGGTTGCTGAACCCTAGTGGACCCAACCTTATGAGTTCCTTTATGGAGCCTTTTAAGGAAGACCAAAACTGGAGCCTATTGAGAAGGGAATATCAATATCACTAGCTTGGAAAGGGGCCAACCAGTGAGGGAGCCTAGGATGCTGCCAAGGGAAAGCAGCAGAGGGGGTAGCCATTTGTATTATAATTTTAGGTAAATTTAAGGATTCATTAAGAAAACATAAATTGAAGCCTGGCCTACACAGTGAGTTCCAGGACAGGCTCCAAAGCTACACAGAGAAACCCTGTCTCAAAAAAAAAAAAAAATCTTTCTTTAAGCCGGGCAGTGGTGGCGCACGCCTTTAATCCCAGCACTCGGGAGGCAGAGACAGGCGGATCTCTGTGAGTTCGAGGCCAGCCTGGGCTACCAAGTTAGTTCCAGGAAAGACGCAAAGCTACACAAGAGAAACCCTGTCTCGAAAAACCAAAAAAAAAAAAAAAGAAAAAGAAAGAAAAAGAAAACATAAATTGAGAAAGATACGCACCTGTCCATCCGAGTCAAAAGCCAGGCATGCAACTCCATGCGTATGGACATCTTTGAGAATAGACACAGTCTG
The DNA here is from genome assembly GCF_004664715.2 of Peromyscus leucopus. Taxonomy (NCBI): domain Eukaryota; kingdom Metazoa; phylum Chordata; class Mammalia; order Rodentia; family Cricetidae; genus Peromyscus; species Peromyscus leucopus. The sequence goes on along the minus strand of NC_051071.1, from coordinate 5,000,605 downwards.
GACATTATAGGAATCCCATACGCATATATATGGCTCCTTCCCAACTTGGCCAGTTGCAATCAGAGTTTTATCTGGGTGTAAGGCAAGGCTGAAAAAGAAAAAGGCCTCTTTTCATATTTTCTAACTGAACAAAATTAATATATACTGATCATTCTTTACCCCAATTTGTTTCTTATTTTAAATCATTAAACCAGATGATGTCAGAAGAGTTTATCAGTTCCCAAAGTAACCAGTTGCCTGTCTATTATAAATTAAAATGCTCAGCTTTGGCAAAGATAAAAGTAGTAAAACATGATAGGAATTTTATCTAAATTTACCTACTTAGTTACCTTTAAAATGAATATTAACCATGGTCATAATTCTCTAATAACATATTGTATATGGTTCTATCATTGGATTAAGTAATATTTACTTACTGATTTTCAAAATATCATTAAGTGTTCAACCTAGCTTTTGACTTTAATTTAAAAATGCTGTTGCTAAGAGAAAGTTCACTTTTCCATTCATTAACAGGCTTGCAGATGCACAAGACAGATCCTGCTCTCATTAGGATTCAGAGGCACAGAAAAGTCCCAAGGTCAATGCTGTTTATGTGTCTGTTGTCATAGTGTATGCATTTGAAGTGAAATCTCTTTTACGTAAGCCACAGTGACACCAAGGGAACTGCAGATCACTAAGCCTGTGGCTTTTCTCCTCTGTAATTCTAGCAAAATAAAATTTCATCAAATACCAAGTCCCATTTCAAGGCATTTGCAGCAGTCAATAGAGTCAAGATGGAGAAGTCACCATGTTCAACACAACGAGTAAAGGTGTGTACCTTCCCAAAGACAGGTGTTGGAAGTCTAAAAAAATGACAAAACCAAAGCATGGCACTTTACCAGTCTGGAAAACTAGCCTGTTCAGCCAGCACTGACAGGTGGAGGCAGGCAGGTCCCAGGGCCTTGCTGGCCACACATTTTAGCCAAAATAGCAAGCTTAAAGACAAGGTGGAAGAGGGTTTGAGGAAGACATTCCGCCACAGCTGCTCTCCACCCAACCCCTGATGGGTGGGTCACAGATTCTCACATACACAAAATAAGAAAACCTGACTTAAAAGTGAATTTGACATACAACAAATACTTTCTTTAAAACATATTTTTTGGGGCTGGTAAGACAGCTTTGAGGGTAAAGGTGCTTCCTCCAGTGCTGAAAACCTGCGTTCAATATTAGAAGCCACCACACAGTGAAAGGTGTAGCACGAATCTTAAAAGGTCTTATTAATAAAAACAAACCTGAAGCCAGGTATTGGGGTGAACGCCGGAAGAGTAGAGAAACAGAACAAGCCAAAGCCACCTCACCTTGCCAATTCCTCAGCTGACCTCATTTCCTCAAACTGGAAGCATCTGTGTACTCATCCGAATAGATCTCAGCTGAACTGCTGCTCTAAAGCCTAAAAGCTTAACAGATTGTAGTTCCTGGTCCTCACGCCTTATATACCTTTCTGCTTCCTGCCATCACTTCCTGGGATTAAAGGCATGTGTCACCATGCCTGGCTGTTTCCAGTGTGGCTTTGAACTCAAAGAGATCCAGATGGATCTCTGCCTCCAGAATACTAGGATTAAAGGTGTGTGTGTCACCATTTTCTGGCTTCTATGTCTATCTAGTGGCTGTTCTATACTCTGACCCCAGGTAAGTTTATTAATGTGCACGACATATTGGGAAACACAATATCACTACAGAAAGGAGTTAAGTGATTCCTACAAATTGTCCTCTGACCTCCGCACATGCACTATGGCACATGTGTACCCACATAATACAAAAGTGAATGAATGAATGAAGAATAAATATGGGTATAAATATGGTAGATATAAATAATGTTATTTTAAAATATATATCCTCAAGAATCTTTATAATGAATTAATAAAAAGACAACTTGTGTGAAATGGAACATGTGAGTGTTTGGCCCTTGAAACCCTTCTAAGGTTATAGAACACTTTAGCTTTCCAAGTTAGTTGAGAGATGATTTTGATCAGTATAAAGGGAATCTTCCAATCACAGTTTTGTTAGAATATATCTGATATTTAATAGTATGTACATGTGTTCATTGGCTTTCTGATACCATAAATAACTAAGATCATCAAATTATAAAACGATATGATATATTTGGCCTCAGATTTATTACTTACAGGTTTTGGTCAGTTGACCCTGCATCATGGTGGGAAAAAAATAGCTCATGTCACAGCTGGGAAGGGGAAGAAAAGGAAGGAGGCAGGGTCTCCTTAGCTCCACCAAGGCCATTTGTCCCAGTGGCCTCAAGACCTCCCTCCAGATTCCACTTGTTAAAAGCTCTACCAGCACACACCTTAGGGAGCAGGCCTTCACCTCACAGACCTTCGGAGACACTGAAGACCCAAGCTGTAGTGATACATTCCCTAGAAAACTGCCAAAAAATTGTGCAGTCTCACATTTGTTCCATTAATAAAGTGAATGGAAGCAGTGTGTGAAACTCCGGTCTATGACACAGTGGCGTATATTAAGTAATTCAGTCACTAAAGCTTTAGGGATTTGATATATCAAGTACAGGGCAACAGACACACAAGGAAGGAAGGAAGGAAGGAAGGAAGGAAGGAAGGAAGGAAGGAAGGAAGGAAGGAAGGAAGGAAGGAAGGAAGGGACAAAAAACAGTGCTGTGTTTCAAGGAGCCCCTAAAGAGGAGAAGTGAGAGCCAGTATATACAGTGACAGAAAGATGGAGAATGAGTACCCATCCTTGCAAGACACTGGCTTCATATAAAATGTAAGGTGTAAGTGGGCATTTGTTGTGAAAAGACCATTTTCAAAGTCTGACTGATAAGGGCAAGAAATGATATGGATCCAGCAGGCAGAGGCAGCTCAGAAAAGACGGTGATGAGGCCAGGAGGTTAGATTATAGCAGGACATGACACGAGTGCTTTCACAGTGATGGAGCAGGAGCGGGACTGAGAAGAGGAGAGAAATGGTTTCTAACTCTTCCTAGGTTTTAGTGGGAAACTCCCCAGGCTAGCAGCATGATGGAGGCCCACCAGTTATGAAGAAAATGATTTGGCCAGATGGTTAATGAGGAGGTTTTCTTCATTCTTCTCAACAGTTTCTGGGCTATCATTGGGCAGAGCAAGCATTATAAAAATGTGTGCTGGAGAGGCTGATTGACGATGCCAACAATTCTCCTACCACAATGTCTCTCCTCTCTCCCATGGTCAACATGTTCTACTTAGAGACTAGTAAAGAAAGAAGAAGGGCACATGGCCCATGGATGGCCAGAGACACCCCAAGAGACATGACTCCCTTGCTGTGGCCATTGGCTCTGTTTTAAATGACTGAGACAGCTGGCAGATTCTTAGGAATTTAAAATACCTGGGATGGGGCAGGATCCTTGCATTTTCTCAGACGGCTGTTTGAATGAGGAGGGTTATTGGAAGAAAAGTATGAACAAACCTTTAAAGAGGCTATTATGGTTTAGATGTGAATATTCCCAGAGGCTTGTGTGTTGAAGGACTGGTTCCCAATATAGCAGGCTTTTGGAAGGTGCATTGTGAGGGCTTTGACTTAATCAATGGATGAAACCATTGATGAGTTCAGAGTTAGACAGCATTAGTGGGAATGGACAGGAACCCGGGAGTATGGGCGACTGGAGGAAGTAGGTTACTGGAGGCATGTCTTCTCTGTTGTCTTTCCCTCTGCTTCCTGGCCACCACAAAATGTGTGGCTTTACTCCACAATACCCTTTTGCCCTAACAACCTCCCTCACCACAAGCCTAGACTGCTGGGACCTAGTCACCTTGGACTGAAGTCTTTAAAACTATAAGTCAAAATAAATCTTTCTCCTTTTGTTTCCTCAGCTGGTTTATTATAGTGACAAACAAAGTAAAACAGAAAATGGAATAGAGGTTTTTCATAAGAATTTATTAGTCTAAACTATGCAGTACCACTACCAAACACCCCCATTTGAATGTATAGTACCTTTACTCCCAGGGTTCACTGTCGTAGACGATTCGGTTATACCCACACATTTACTACATTGACTTAAAGGCTCTCATTGGAATTACTTTTCTTATCAAAGTTCTTTTATGGTTTTCCTGAAACTAAGTCTTCCCAGCCTATGATACTCATTTCTCCAGGCTCCTTCTTTACCACTAGAATGCAACAGCAGAGTTAGCTATTTCTCCTTTTGTAAACCCCTAGTCTCTGGCTTCCTTCCCCAGCTCACATGCAACATGCTCCTCTTAGGCTTAGAATAGGGACTGGGGTTGTGACTCAGTGGTACAGTGATTGCCTAGCATGCACTAGGCCCAGGGTTCAATCCCCAGCACTAAAAAACAAACAAACAAACAAACAAACAAACAAAAAGAATAGAGAGGGCACATCTCTGTGATAGAGCATTTGCCTAGCATGCTACGAGATCCTAGATCCAATTCCTCAGTACCAAAGGGAAAAGTGGGCAACAGAACAATAGGGGACAACCTACATTTACTTCATTATTTGGTACTTCCTCAACCGCTTCCCTAAAACTTTACTTCTCTCACCTGGGTAACAAATCAACAACATCCATGCATCCTAGGGCACAAGCAAGTTGTATTTACATTTATCTTAAATTTATTTTTATTAATTAAGTATTTATTCAATAGCACTTTGAAATCTTCGTAAGGTTAAAAAACTCATGAATTTCAACAACTAGATTATCAAAAACATAGTCTGTAACATCAGCATGCTATTTAATGAGGTTTAAGCTACCACAGGTGTCTAGTCCCCCTTTCCTCAAACCTCTGCATTTATGAATTCAAGAACACCAAGAACCATTTTCAATGACCCAATGGACACACCTGCAACACAACTCTTGCACTCAGAGAACATCCCAGAAGAGGGGACTGAGGACAGAAGAACCAGAGGACTAGGAAGTCTGCTGTGACACTGTGTCTCCTAGAAATAGCTGCCTAAACAAGACCTAGACAATAGAAATATCAATAGATAGACTAAGGCATAAGGAGGAAAATGTCACAGGGTCCAACTCCTTAATAAAGAACAGCAGCTAACTAATGACTGATTAGGGAGAATTAGTCCTCCAAGAATGAGCTCCCCAATTGCTTATCTACACAAAAAGTCAACCCAAAATCATACACATAAATTACAAAAAAGGATTCAGCTGGTTATATTTATATGTATTTGTGTGTGTGTCTGTTTCTATGTCTGTGTGTATAGAACAATAATAATTAAAGGGGAAAAGTCCACCAATTTCAGAGGAATTTGGATGCAGAATGTGAGAGTGGCTGGACAGAGGGGAAAGAGGAGGGATTAGATATAGGAAAGGAAACAGGGAAAGTGATGTAATATAATTTAATTAAAATATATATTTTAAAATATACCTTTTTAAATATAAACATATATTTTAAAACAAATAACAAACAAAATAGTTTTAAAAGAATCATTTTCAACAGAATCTTCTTTCCTAATCCCAAAGTATCTTCACTTCAGTCCAGAAGCAATTTAAACGAGGGGTGTATTTCTATGATTGGATTTTCTCATATAAAATCAAAACTGTCTGTTTAGACATCATAATGGCTCTTTGCTCCTTCTTTAGTGCACTCCATGCCTAAGCAGCAATCCCATAATAATGCCTAAAAACCAACCAGCAGATTAAGGAACAGCTCTCCGCATCCAGTGTAAGGACTGACTGTCATGGAAGGTATTGCCTGCTGTGCTTCTTCAGGTGGGATAAGACTTCCCATGGTAAAGCCACATTCTGTGTCTTCCATGAGGAAAGTGTTCCAAGCCAGGGCTTGTCTTCTCACTTGCCCAGGCGCTGCTGGGTCCACCCTGGACGGGAAGCACTCCTGCCTTCACCTACCTTTCAAGGCTGTCTGATAGCTGAGTCCATAAATCTAACCCTTTGCTGTCCTAAGAAAACTTGGGACCTCTTCACCAATCTTGCAAAATGTAACACCAGCCATGTCATAATATTAGAATATTTTAAATTGACTCCTGTCATCAGAAGTGTTTATCAAATAGAAGAATTATTCCACACCCACACAAGACAGTCTGGTTCTTCTGCTTCTCCTTCCCTGCTTGCTTTATTGTTTCTTGCAATAACAAATGGATCGAGCTTTGAGAGACTGATTTTCTCTGCTTGTATATCAATTGAGCTCCCCTGGAAATCCCATCTTCTGTTACCATAGCAACAGAAAGCACTGCAGAGCAGGACTTCCACAAACCCATCTGGGAGCAGAAATTGATTTGTTTTTGTAGCAAGCCAAGAGGGCAGAAGCCTATCTTCATGATACCAGGCAGCCTCATAATGATCTCCAAATATGCTGAAGAGGAACGTGAGAGTTAACAGGGTCATGGAAAGAGAAGCCTTGCTTATGAGGTTGCACAAAGCCCCCGAATTAGCACTAACCATTCTTGATCCTTTTTACACATTGGTGAAAAATGTGACATTTATTTAAAAACAAACAGTTTGAGTACTTGTTATAAATGCAGCAATTAATGGTATTGTAAAATAAAATATATATATATATTAAAAAATAAAAATAAAATAAAAAATGTTCTTGATTCTAACATACTTTTGAAACCTCATTTTGCTGTTACCCAGGTTGCTTGGTGCTTTTGTCAGTGATACCTCAACGTTGGTTTGTTTCCTAATGGTCTCACCAGAAAAGCATGACAGCTATCTCCCTCCCATCCCTGAACATCATCCTGAGCAAGGCTTTCCCATGAGCAGGCAGGCAGATCAGGGTCACTGGGCTGGAACAAGGACAGAGGGGAGACTGCTGCTGTGTGTGCTCAATGGGGAGTCACCCAGCCCAGTGGAGGTGCATCTCCAAGACAGAAAACACAAAAGCAGCTTGACGTGAACACCATGCTCAAAACCAGGGAAGGGCACGCTCTAATTCCAGTCTCTGGACAATGATCTCTTACACCATGGAGAGGGGCTCACCTTCCAGGTGGGCCTAGATGGGCAAATGGGAGTGACAATCACTCAGACAGACTGTGAGAATCCATTCCATTTTTCCCGACCTGCTCCACATGTATGATAAGTGCTACATCTAATGAGAATACATTAAAAATAAATATAACACACACTGAGTATTGCCGTACCTGTATCTATACCCATAGTGCCATGGAGCTATATTCCAGGAACACCATCATACTATAATAAGGACCAGTTAAGACCATGGTGGTTTGGCGGCCTGGGATCGGAGCATCCAGGGGCTTAGCTGAAGCTAGATGAGACAGGCTAGCACACTGGTTCTCAACTGTGGGTTGTGATCCTATGCGGGTCAAACAACCCTTTCACAGGGATCGCCCAAGACCATCAGAAAACACAGATATTTACATTACAATTAATAGCATCATGACAGTAACAAAATTACAGTTATGAAGTAAAATTGAAAATAATTTGATGGTTGGGGGTCACCACAACATGAGGAACTGTATTAAAGGGTCACAGCAGTAGGAAGGTTGAAAAACCACTGGGCTAGCAGGAAATGACAGTTAAGTTTTAACAACTTTGTGAACCAGCTATTAAACACCCACTGTTAAAATGTCCTCTAAACAAAGTTACATAAACCATATTAAAACAAAGGTAATATGCTAAAAACTCAATGCCTCAGGTCACTAGCTGCTGTCCTGACTGGATGGCAGAAATACGACAGAATGTTGTATGGCTGCACATCTCTTCCCAGATCCACTTCACCATAACATTGCTAGCTTACAGTCAGAAACAGCAGAAGGGTTTGCATTGTAGAAATAAACACTGTAACTCATGCCTTGTAATCAATCGTGTATTGTTTTGGTAATTGTCTGTACTTAAGAAATTAAAACAATGAAGACTGTGGAAGCACTGCTACAGTCCACCAAGAAGACAGCTTATGTCATCAGCAAATGACCACTGTTCCCAAATACATCTTGTTTCATCAACAATAAGTGGATTACAAACAACATTCACATTAGAACTACATTTACCAACAATATGAGTGTGTGTGTGTGTTGTGTGTATGTGTGTGTGTGTGTGTGTGTGTGTGTGTGTGTAACTAGGATAGAACCCAGGACTTTGCACATTGCTGAGCAAGCATATGACCCCTGAATTACAAGTCCAGTCCAAGACTTTTCTGAATCATACAGTAATAAAGTATCGATTCCTTCTCTAATTTTGATTAAACCACGGTTCAATGGCAATCGTTGGTTGACCACAATGACACAGTTCAGCAGCAGTCAATGAGAACTTTCTATGAGAACTGATCTGCTATACTAAATTTATAATAGACTGTTTTATACTTCATTACTTATAATGTGTGTGTCACACATCATGGACATATGCATCAGTAGAGCGTGGGTGGACTCCTAACACGTGAGCAGGCTTACTTCCTCAGAGTGCTGGTGTCCAACAGTAGCCACTGTACACAGCATACTCCTATGCACTTAGGTAATTACTTTTCCATGTACAACCTTAGACTTTTCTTCAAGAGGATCTCCTGAACATGAAGGTGCACAGAAATTTGATTTATAGTCAAACTGATGACAAAGATAAAGCTCGAAAGTGGTGTATGAAGTCAACATCCTCTGTCTTCTCTGTAAAGTCAGCACAGCCTCTGTCTTACAGTTTTTGAGTAAAAGTAACTTTAGTAAACATTATGTTCATGCAGATCTCAGGCTCTGCTGCAAGGTCTCTGGGTTTGTTTTTTTTTTTTTTTGGTTGCTTATTTTTTAAATTAAATGTTTTAAGCTTTGGATATGCCCAGCTTTAGAAAGAGAATCTTATTTTCAATTATATCAGTTTTTTTATATAACCCAAGTTATGGATGATTTAAAGAAAAAGACAGTAAGCAGTGCATTGCTGAGGCATGATCTGATCCCTGTACTTATGGGGAAATGGTTCTTCATAAGTCATCTGTGAATTACTCCACTCTGTGCCTCCATTTCCTTTCTATAACATGGGGATAACAGTATTTACTTCAAAGAAGGAATTACAAGTCCTAAAGCAGTGAGAAGAGCAGTGCCTAAAACAACACAACAGATGTGTTGTTATTAACCAGCCACCATGCAATAGACACACTTGCAACTTATCACCCCCCAGGAACTGACATTCTAAGCCAGGGAAACATGTACATGGGAAGTTACAGTGAACTGGCCTCACAAATCTAATAACACCACCATCTCCTCAGAATTAAATTGGTAAAAGAAAAAAAATAGAAAAAGAAACATACAGGATATAAGGATGCCACTCTAAGGAGAAAGCATCCAAACCAAAAGACAGGGAAAGACAGGGCTTAGCAATATCATCCAAGCACAAATATCCCAACTACTGAAATCAATAAAGCTACTAACCAACAATAAAGTATCAATAAAGTATTGAGTAACATAAAAGTTAGGCTGAAAGACTTCTCAGGAGTCAGAATTAGCCGAGTGTTAGTATAAGGATGGACAATGGAATTTAATCTAGAACTACATCCATGCTGGTGCTACACTGCCAATGTATTTCTAACACATTGAGGGGTTAACTCAGTGGTCAAGGGGCAGTTTTTCAAACAACAGTACTGAAACTAAACAGTATACATCAGACATGCTGCAATGAAGCAGACAGGTGCAATGGATCCCATCCTTGGGTAGGAAAGGAGACTCCGGGTGTGGTGGGACATGCCTGTAGGTCCAGCATTCTAGAAGCTATGACAGGATACCTGTCACCTGCACCTGCCACCAAGCCTAATGACCTGGATTTTATCCCCAGGGCCCATGTGGTGGAAGGAGAAAACTGACTCCCCAGATTATCCTCTAACCTCAACATGTACACTAAGGCATGTACACACACACACACACACACACACACACACACACACACTCACAGAGTAATAATAAATGTAATAAAAATTTTAACTACATGTTATCCCTGTTAATATGCACATTTTATGCTTTGTGTACTTGCTAGTAATTAAAAGATAAAGAAATCATGTTTCAACAATTGAATATTTGTAAAAGAACCCAGAAACCTCAATCTCAACTCAGCTCTCACCATACACAATAGTAAGAGGTACAATATTCATATTAAAACATAAAGAAAAAAATTAAAGAGAAATGCTGTGCAACCTTTGAAAGATACTGGTTTCTAACAAGAAATAAGCATGAATCATAAGGAAAAAAATTAAAAAACTATACTTCAAAATAAAACTTCTGCTGATTGACATGCAGGATTATAAAAAAGTCACAAACCGGGAGAAAAAAAATCATGAAAAACTGGTACCCAGAACAGATAAAGAATATCAACAAATCAATAGTATGAAAGAAAGCCAATTTAAAATACAGCCATGTGACTTGAACATTGTCAAGAACAATTAAAATTACGAAGCCTGTGAGGATGAGAGGCAACTGGAATGTGTTTACATTGCTAATGGGAAGATATTGTGACAAATCATTTTGGAGGCAGTTTGGCAGTTTGTTACAAACATACTCCCACGTATGTAAGATCAAGTCCACTCTCAAGTATTTAGACAAAAGAAATAAAAGGTATTGACTAAATAAATAATTGTTTAAATAATTGTTTTATTGATAATAGCTAGAAATTGGAAATGAATACCCATCAACAGTTGAATAAATAATCAAATTATTATATATTAACACAATGGACTTGTTCTTCACAATAAAAGGAAATGAACTATGGACATACACAACATGGATTAATCTTGAAGAAATCATACTGATCAAAAGACTACCAACCATTCCAGAGGATTCTCAAGTCATTGCTATATAAACTGGGATGCTAATAGATAGTGTCTCTAGTTGATAACTCTCAAAATAAAGGTTTAAAAAAAGCAAGAGACTTTTAGATAAAATTGCCTACAAGAAGCTGCCTCTGTGTGCTCCACATGGCCCAGTAAAGGAGAAGGAACAATACTGTAAAAATGGTTTTCTTACCACAAACTAACACACATGTAGTGCAATCCCCATCGATATCCCAGTGGCATTCTTCACAGAAGTAGGAAAAGCTATCCAAGCTCATACAGAAGGACGGGACTCCAAAAGCCAAAGCAGCCCCCAGCAAAAGGACTGGATCTCAAGCTTTGCTACAGAGTCTCAGGACAAAAGACAGCATGAACTGTCACCAAGGCAGCCATGTAAACCCATGGGACAGAACAGAGAAATAAGCCCACACAGCCACAGCTACCTACCTTTGATAAAGTGTCAAAATGCACACTAGAGGTACATTTTCATGGCTTCAGCAAAAGATGCAGGGATGACTGGACACCCACATTTGAAGAGTGAAACTTAGCCAGTGTCTTTTATTCTGCACACACACACAGAAATCAATTCAAAATGGGACAAAACCCTTGAAACTCTGAAACTGACAGACAAAGTCATAGGTAGAAGCACTTCAAGATACAGGCATAGGCAAGGACTCAGGAGAAGGAATCCAGCTGCACAGGATTAATCTCAAACTCTACAAGTGGGGTTGCATAAAATTAAAAAGGAAACCATTATCACAGTAAAGAAATGGCCTGCAGAAGGGGAAACTCTTGGCCAACTATCCATCTTATAGAGGATTACTATCTAGCATCTATAAAGAACAAAAAATAAAATAACACACACATAAGAAAACCTCCAAATCCAAATTATTCAATCAATAAATAGGCTAATGATTCAAATAGACAGCTCTCATATAATGGAAATACAAATGGCCAACCAATACCTAAAAGCCATTCAGCATCCTTGGGGACATGCAGATCAAAGCAGCTTGAGATTCGCACACAGCTCTGAATGGATATCGCTGAGAAAGTGACAGCAAACGCTGGTGGGGATGAGGGGAAGGGCAGCCCATGCGCACTGCTGGTGGGTACAAAGTGTGCGGTCACTGTGGGAGTCAGCTTGGAGGTAGAACACCTGTGTGCTCACTAGCACTCCTGGGGATGCACACCACAGTGATACGTGCACAAATGCTTTCATCGCCGCACTATTCACAATAGTCCATGTATGGAACCAGCCTAGGTCTCCATCAACGGATGAATGCAAAGAGAAAATGTGGTGCACACACATAATGAAGCCCATCTATTTTTCTATGATAACCAGGAAAGAAAGCAGAAGAAGATGGAACTTAAAACTATAAAAGAGAATGTTGTTAATTTTAAAATGCTTTCTCTGGAGAACAGAAAGAAAGGAAACATAAAAACAGCACCCATAAGCAACATCCTCAAGTACATTGACAAGAAGCCGGGAGTGGCCTGGGCGGTAAGAAGCTACACTAAGCAGATGGTTTGGAGGTAAGCACTAGCGAGAACAATCAAAAAGCAGTTTCTCTAGAATGGTGGGTTGGCGGTGGGAAAGGGTGGCATGGGGTTTCTCTAACATTTCAGTTTTGCATCTATAATACTTGGATACAAATAAGCATTAAATAACTAAAAATGAGGAATAAAAACCAATGTACATATGTCAAAGGGAGGCCATCTGGTAGTTTAGAAGTCGTCCACAGAGGCAGGAAGTAGGAAGGAGTTCTGATGAACAATCCCCAGATGTTCTCATCAGTATAATTGTTACTGATAAAATAAATGTGATCAGCATGGCTAGTCTGACAGTACACTCTCTGAGAAAGGAGGAATACTGCCAAAGACTGCAACACACAATTTACTGACGAGACGTTTCACTAATGAGGGGTCTATGCAAACCCCAGCTTTCTGGTGCTATTCATCCTTTCTCCCCTCTTTAAGCACAAGCATGACTCAAGCACTGAGGGGTATATCTGGCAGAATTCCTGTTAACTTAGGATAATTAAATATGCCAGTCATGTTTTTCAGTAAGGTCTGATTAAATACTTTAGAGAAGTCATTAGTGAATCCATCTGGACCAGCAGCTTTGCCAGATGGCAGAATGTTATACCTCTATTTGTTCTGTTCTGGAATATTCTACCTCTCTGGTAGTACAGCATGCTGTTATTTTCAGGGTAAGGCTTATTTTTTACTTGTTTACAGGGTAAAGGGGTTGGAAAGTAGAAGGCAGGCTGAGCAACTGCATTCTCCACACTGACTGAGCCACTAGATCATGAATGGCCTGTCAGTCCAATGATCCAAAGAGATCTCATCATTTCTGTCTCTGAGAGCCCTTCTGCCAGATGTCAGTACCACAGGGAGAGACAACCACTGATAACACACACACACACACACACACACACACACACACACACACGAGAGTGTGAGACTCCTAGATGAGGAGAGGCCTGGAAGAATTTTCCTCCTGAAAGGTAGTCACTTAAATGCAACAGTGGCAGGTTTGATTTTTTTATAATCACATAGTAACGTAGCCTTGTGGAGGTGCATAAAAATGGCGATCACATTTGTTTCTACTAACCTTTGACTTATTACCTAATCAGCTAGTAAAAATGCAGGGTACTCCCCAAAGCGAGGACACTGGTGACATTAACATGACTGTCTCATCTGGTGGTACCTGAGTTAAATGCTGACATGGAGGGGATGACGGTGGAGCTCCTGGAGTCTAGGGTGGCTATACCACGGTATGCGACAGAAATGATGCTTTGGCAAGACTCGGCATCATATTGCTCCAATCCTTGAACTATACTGAATTTTCCAGCTAAGAATAAGGTTAAGTTGCAGCCCAACTCTTTTCTAGTCAGGCTAGGTTTAACTAGCTAACTGCTGATCTCACTTGACTGTAATCAGACAATTCACAGGCAGGGAGCTGGCTTCTAGGAGCACTCCCTGCCCAGGGAACTAAGAATGCCATGTCGAAGCCATCTGCACCTCAGCTTTGTGGTTTTCACTCAGTTTTTTTTTTTTTTTTTCTTTACTACCAGCAGACCAGCATCTTCCTCTCTCTCCTGGTTTCCTTCTCCTTCACACTTCTCTTCTTTTATATCCAGCAGTTCCATGAGTCTGGAGAAGAGTAGAGAGTGTGTGAAGATGTGTCTATATCACCTCACTCCCAGGTTTCCAGCCGGAAGTCCATGCTTGGCCCATCTACTGCTCAACAGACTGAGTTCAGCCACAGCTGATCTATCTCTGTGAACTTGGCATATGCAACTATGAAAATATAAAATTCCCTATGTGTAAGATGGCACGTGTTCTACTGTAGAAAGAAGCAATTGCAGTTTTCTGCGATACAGGGTCCTAGGCAGAGGGTGAGCATTCAGCAAATATTAGCTACATAAGACCCTTCATCAAAACAACTGAAATTATTTATTGACAAGTGAAAAGAATTCAAAAGTTTAGAAGTAGCAAATTAGGTGCCTATTATTTCTAAACATGGAAAATGAAAACTGCAACATCTCCTACCCACCTTTATCCTAATGGGGGCATTCACTCTAACTCTGCCTCTATCAATAGGTCTTTAAATGCTGGAGGATAGAATTTTAGTCCTTCATTACACCTGGAACAATACAGTGCCGGACATCAAATAAATGCTCCTAAAATACATGTTGAATGAGTAAACAAGCAAAATGCACAGCGCTCTGGATTCTGAATGAGAAAAACAAGTGAAATCATAATGAATAATTCAAGCCTCATCATGTACAGAATTTCTGTCAGGAATTCTGCAGGCAAGAAAGATTTTTGAAAAATACCATTTGTGCTTGGTATTAATAATTCCCTGAAATATCTAAAATTATCCAGAAGATCGAAATCTAATTTTTAAAGGGTTGTTCAGAGAAGTAACAGCATAACATTTTAATTCATGGTGCCTCATACTTTGCTAACTAAATTAGATCCAAAACAAGGAATAACTAGGTTTGAAATATTAGATTTGAAAACTTGAATATTAGATTCCTTATAATGATTTGTTTGAAAAAAAATGTTATGAGGTAGACATCATGGGGATAGAGAAAAACCGGGTGCTAGGGAAGTTCCAGGAATCCACAAGGATGGCCCCAGCCTAGACTACTAGCAATAGTGGAGAGGGTGCCTGAACTGGCTTACCCCAGTAATCAGATCAGTGAATACCCTAACTGTCATCATAGAGCCTTTCTCTAGTATTCAATGGGAGCAGATGCAGAGATCCACAGCCAACACCAGGCTGAGCTCCAAGAGTCCGGTCAAAGAGAGAAAAGAGGGATTCTATGAGCAAGGGGAATCAAATTCATGATGGGGAAACTTACAGAGACAACCAAACCAAAGTAATGGGAACTCATGAACTTTAGACAAACAGCTATGGAGCCTCCATGGGACTGGACTAGGTCCATTGCATAAGCAAGACAGTTGTGTAGCTTGATCTGCTTAAGGGCCCCCCTGGCAGGGGGATCAGGATCCATCCCTGGTACATGAGCTGGCTTTTTGGAGCCCAATACTTCCTATTGTGGGACACCTCACACAGCCTTGATGCAAGGGGAGGGGCTTGGACCTGCCTCTACTGAATGTACCAGGCTCTGCTGACTCCCCAGGGGAGGCCTTACCTTCTTGTAGGAGGGAATAGGGAAGTTTGGGGGGGGGGCTAGAAGGGCATGAAAAGGGAAGAGGGGGATCTGTGATTGGTATGTAAAATAAATTAAAATTTTTCTTAAGAAAAAAAGAAAAAAATGTTACATGTAAATGACTCTTTGAAAGCCAAACACACCACAAATGAGAATAATTCAAGGTCACTGATTTTGTTTTGAATTTGGTTCAGCACATGGTTTCTTTAGGAAACAGAAACTTGTTATTTAAAGAGAAGCATGCCAACTTCAGAGCTGGGGCATACAGGGAGGTCCTCTTCAGTCCCTGATATCCAAAAAGGCAAGGGCAGCAAAAGGCGTCTAACAGACAAATCCAGGTGTTTGGTTTGATAATTTTGAGTCACCCTGTCTATATCAAATTTTAAGACCAATCCTTATAAAGCACAGCTGTCATTAGGAATATGAGTAAACCTAGGCCCAGATAACAGCACAAGGAAGGAGTTGACTTCAGCTAAAACCGTGTACTGGCTTCACATAAGCAATGTGTGATTCAGTCTGTGTATACTTTTGATTAGTTGTTTTTGAGGTGGGGTCTCACATTGCTCAAGTTGTCCTCAAAATCCCTATGTGGCCAAGGATGATCGTGAATTCCTGTTCTTCTGCCCCCACCTCCCACGAGGTAGGATAACAATCCTATACCACCATGCCCAGCTTTTAAATTTCTCTTTTTATCCATTCAACAAATGTTTGCTGAATGACACTGTGGTAGATGCTTGATGTATTGTAATGATTAGTGATAGAGTGATAATATTTATTATAGTGATAATACCCAGAGAGTTCAAATATTCTTGTGGAGACAGATAATGAATTTTAAAATTTCTGTAACAAGCAAGAGACACAAGAGCATAAAATCAAGAGAAGGAATACTGAGAATGTTCCAAGGAGCTACAGGGAAGCCACTGAATTAAGCCAGTGAGAGGAGAGAGTCACAGAGACAAGAAGGAAACAAACCACAAATATGAAATCAGCCAACGGACAGACTAACAGGAACTCTGTAGATGGAGGAGGGGAACGGTTCCCGGTGGAGCTGAATATGGACTGTTTTAGCTAGAGTTTCTATTGCTGTGAAGAGACACTACGGCCATGGCAACTCTTACAAACATTGATTGGGACTGGCTTACAGTTCAGAAGTTTAGTCCATTATCATCACAGCAGGAATCAGGGTAGCACACAGCAGAGATGGTGCTGTACATCTGGATCTGGGGTTCTACATCTGGATCTGCAGGCAGCAGAAAGAGTGACACTAGGCCTGGCTTGAGCATCTGAAACCTCAAAGCTCAGTGACACAGTTCCTCCAACAAGGCCACACCTCCTCCAAGGCCACACCTCCCAATAGTGCCCCTCCCTGTGAGCCTGTGGGGGCCACTGTCATTCAGACCAGCACAAACTGTAAGTTCCTAAAGGCAGCAATCTTGCCTCTCATGTGTAGAGGATGACACACAGTCAGATGAGTAAGAATTTTGTAGCATTCAGGGTATGTTGAGTTTGGGGCAACCTCAGGTGGACAGTAAAGGGCTTGGGAATGTCAGCCTGTGATCTGGAAGTGAGGTCTGAAGACAGGTTTGAAGTTACACAAGGAAGCCACATGAGTATATGGCAGTCAAAGTTTCCATCCTTATTCTCATCTGCTTGTCTTCTTGGCTTTGAAAACTGCTGTAGAGTCTGAATTCCTGGGCTTCTTTTTACCCCTCATGGTCATCTCCTAAAATATTAAGTTATTCCGTCTCAAATGTTCTTCCCCACTTTCAGATTTCCCAGGGCACTGGTCTCTCAGCCCACACAGTCACACTGAGGCGCTGGTCTCTGTGGTGTGTTCCTCCTTAATCCAGGAAGGTGATGCTGTTTCAAATGACATTATGTTTTTTACTTCAACAAATGTCATGCATGGATTGACCAAGTCTCACCTGTTAATTCAGTATTAGCTGAATGTTACAAGCTTGTGCTTGCTGAATGGTGGCTTTGAAAAGACTAGCACATTAAGTGCTAAGACTTGGACGATATTTTAAGAAAAACTCTGTAAGGTAACTTTTATGAAAAAGCACAAATTCCTGAGAGAGTTCTAGCTGCCATATTTAAAAACTAGAGTAAACTAAATTTATTCAGTATCTCTGCTAGGTACAGGTACTTATACCCATAAATATATTCAGATTTAATTCAAATATGCATGGGAAGATTATACAGAATCAGTATAATACTTTTAAATATTGACATATTGTAATTCCAAGAGTACTGTTAAATTTCAAAATCCTAAAGTTAAACCAACAGTTTGGAATAATTGTTTCTCAGAATGAGGCTAAGCACTGGCATTCACCTGAAGAAAGGCTGCAGGTAAGTGTGGGGTAGCCCGGAGCTGGACAGACAGCCTGGAGCTGGGCAGACCCTGCAGGGGCTCACAGCGGGCACCAGGTAAGCGAGAGCTCAGGTCCTCTGTGAACTGCCATCTGGAGGCTGGGGACTGGGTACACAATGGTCAGGGATGCAGCCCAGATCAAGGCTGAAGAGAAGAAAGAAACTGCTCTTTGCAAGCCCCAGGCACCAGGTGACCCCAGAAGCAAAAGCCTGTGGCAGACAGTGGCTGAACAGAACATGGGGAAGCCCCAGTTATCTAGAGACATCAGGAACCCTTAAGGAACTGTGGGGGCCACAGAGGCTCCCCAGTAAGGCCTTACTCAAGGTCAGAGAGTCTGAGTTTGCCTTACCCAGCAGAGCTGCGTAAGAGGATGATTTGGCCAGGGGTGTGGTTACCAGGTGTTTTGAAGGGTCTACACTTGGTTGTACATTGTGCTTTGATCTTGAAAGTGGGAGGTCTTTTGTCCCCCCGCTTGGTAGTGTATAAAAAGCCCATTAGAATAAAACTTGAGGCAGCTGGGTATTGACCCAGGCCCTCCCGAAGCTATCCTGTGTCTCTGTCTTATGTGTCACCCCATCTATATTTCTATCTACAACAACTTCCTCATTCCTCTCTCCTCCCCTCAAGAACCCTTTTATAGGTCAGAGGTGGTCTCCCACATATGGCACCCAAATGTGGAACTTGGATATGGAGGCTAAAGAGAAGGAACACCTACCTCAGGTTAAGTGGGAATGCTTGGATAATTAATTGAGGTGTGATGATTTTCTTTTGGGGAGTAAAATTGTAAATGTGAACAAGGTAATACACAACTGTTTAAAAAATAGCCAGAGGAGCTAAAGTTAGGCTGTAGTAAGTCAGTCTCTCTCTCCCTTTCTCTCTCTCTCTCTCTCTCTCTCTCTCTCTCTCTCTCTCTCTCTCTCCGCCTTCCTCATCTCAGAAGACCCACTTAATGGCAGCTCTTCCCCCAGAGATGCTCAAGACCACTCCTACAGGGTATTTAAACTGCCCCCCAACAGAGAAGGGACATGTGGTTTTTCGGTCTCTTCTCCCCATCTCCTTTCTGGGGACCAAAAAATCATCCAGGAGCATTTTACTCATTAAACTTGGACTTTCTTAATTTGGTTTGATTTGGATTACTGTGTCAGCAAAAGGGCTCAATATCAGGGTATGGAAACTTCTCAAGATAGTCTTTAAAATCCCATTATAGTAGTTCTGTTTATTCATGATTTCACTTTCCACAGTCTGTTACCTGTAGTCAGTTTTGATTCAAAAACAGTAAGTGTAAAGTTCCAGGGATAAGCAATGCCTAAGTTTTATACTGTGTGGAATTCTGAGCAGTGTTAGGAAATCTCAATCTGGTACACA
Source organism: Peromyscus leucopus (assembly GCF_004664715.2). Lineage (NCBI taxonomy): Eukaryota > Metazoa > Chordata > Mammalia > Rodentia > Cricetidae > Peromyscus > Peromyscus leucopus. The sequence continues at coordinate 4,981,458 of NC_051071.1, read as the reverse complement.
GTTGATATTCCTGAAGCTCAGGGTATCCACACAGTGCTACCTCCCTGTTAGTCACTCAGCAGCCTCACACGGTCCTCTCCAAGGTTCACTGTAAACTTTCACTCATGGTGCTATAGTATTCAATAGACGAGATTTTTCTTCTAAGTAGGAGCTGGAGCGAACCTCAGTTTACAAAACCTTTAATAGAAGCCTCATCTACTAAAGCCTATGCAAGTCTTTTGACACGGAGCCAATGACTGCTGTTGAAATGTGTGCACAAGCAGGCACAGTGGCATACAGATGTGATCCCAGGAGATTGAGGCAAGAGGATCACAAGTTCAAGGTCAACCTTGGCTGTACAGAATACCATGTTTCGGGCCAGCCTGGGCTTCAGAGTAAGATCCTGTGTTGACAAAACAAAATAAAACAAACAAGAAAGACAACCAAGGGCATGAGTGCATAATATGTCCAATTTTTATTATTATTCAAAATCTCTTAAAATAATGAATTCTCCAAATATATTTAGCATAGTTAAATTTACCAAAATCATCCAACAGAACAAAACAAACCCCTCCATTCACTCAGTGTTCTTCAAAAAGACATAAATCACATAAATATGCAGTTTCCTTTAAGAAATAGGTCTTTAAAGAATTAGGCCATTTTGCTCCATTATGTCTCTTCTGTGTTATTTTGGGTGTGATGAGTAAAGATTAAACAGAATAGGGGAATGCAAGAGAACACTTCTCATCAGCCAGTTTTAGAAACTATTAACTAGATTTATTCCCTGAGTGATTTCTTCTGGTTAAAATTAGAAATGTAGACAGGAAACTGTCATACATGGCTATGATAGCTCAGGGTTTTGTTTATATAGTAGAAAGTTTTAAATCATCCTTGCCTTTCATTTCCTTTTAAAATCCTTTGAAAATCTTTGTCTCATATATTCTCATATAGAATGATTATAGTTCACTTACATAGTTTTATCTAGTACCCAATGTTTTTAATAAATGTGGGTTTACTGTAATCCTGGTAAGCATACTCATGAGCTCACGCACACTCCACAGGAACAGCCTCTTCTAAAGCTAGATGAGAATCAGTCACCTAAATTCCCAAGGCATACCTGTCCAAGATATGCCTCTACATGCATCACTGCACCAAGGTCCTGACAGTCATGGACACTCAACTATCAAGTGGTAAATGTCAGGACGCAGCATCCAGAGCAGCATAGCACACCAGGGACTAGATTCTAAATTCACGTATAGTCAGGTTCTCAGCTCACCCTCAAGCACAGCATGGTGCATATGGTTCATACATGGGTCTGGATAGAGCTAAGGTTCATTGAGGGGACCAGACATTCCCCTGAAACATACACTCTGAGGGAATGGAAGAATGCATAACCATGCTTTTTAAATTGGTCATGCTCTGCCTCTTTCTTAGATTCATGAGGTAGAGGTATGTTTAATGGCATTCCATATACTTCTTTTGTACCTCGAGAAGTTTATACTCTGTTCAAGAAAGAAAACAAACCTTGGGGAAATAACTGACAGTCCTACTTCTTAGTAGAATATGTCGTGGTGTGTGAGAAAGGGAGGGGTCAGTGTCAGCTAGTACAGTTGGAGGAGAACTTGCCAATGACTTCTGACAAAATGATGAAGCCCAGCCTTGGCTCCTCAATACACTGAAGCTACGAGTCTCCACTTCTCACTCTAGCTCCTTCAGGCATTTACAAAACATGGCAATTACACCTGTCATATAAGAATGCTTAGAGTTATTTTACTATTAAAATCAATCCCTGCACTCACTGCAAATTTACAAGTGACCTAGAGGAAAGGGGGCATTTTTCAGGAGCTGCTAGATGCAGCTAGATTTTTTTTTAAAATAAGGAAATCATTAATTAAGCAGACAAGATCCTACAGGAAGTGTCTGAGCCAGAGTTTCAGGGACTTACAGGGTATATAGTGGGAGGGTCTGAGTCAAGGGGTCTTATATCAGTCTTGCCCTCCTCCTCCACATGCAAATATTCAACAGACTTCAGTATTTATGTGTTCCCCATCCACGGACTTAATCAACCAAGGAAATAATTGGGGGAAATGGTGTCTATACTGAGCATTATTCACCACACAAAATGATGTAGCTACACGACATGCACATTATATTTGGCAAGACAAATGACAGAAATAGTTTAAAGTACTTAGAAAGATATAAAAAGTGCAAGTATTGTCACTGTGTGTAAGGAACTTGAACATCTGCAGATTTTTGTAACCTTAGGGGGGTCCAACCAATCCTCTGTTGTATGCTGAGGGTGACTGAACACACCCAGATGTTTCCGCCACAAGAACACTGAAAACTTACATTTTAATAATGAAATTGCATGGTCAAAAAGTCAAATTAAGCAATGTACTATGAAAAATGTGGAATAGTGGAAAGTAATATTCAAGAATAGATTAAATGGTAATGGCTAGGAGTCCATGATGCTGAATTCAGAATCTCCAAACTATTTGTAGCAACCACCGCTTCGGATGGGAACAAATGGGCAGCATAAATCAATGGTAAAATCCCAAACCAAAAGGCTTCACTTAGCTTCTTTGTGTGACTCGGCAGCCTGGCCAGCTACCTGATCTCTCCTAGCCTGGTCATGCCTTTATCTGTCAAGTGTGGATAGAAGTGGACTCCACAAAGACACCAGGTATCTATCAGAGCACAGGAAGTACTCAGTAAGGTGTCTATGAGGGTATGGGAAGTATTTAGCAGGGTGTCTATGAGGACATAAGAAGTACTTAGTGAGGTGTCTGTGAGGGTACAGGAAGTACTTAGTGAGGTGTCTATGAGGTCACAGGAAGTATTTAGTGAGGAGTCTATGAGGGTACGGGAAGTACCTGTTGTGAAGGCAATACAGATTCCATCTTAGGAAAGGGCCACCATCTTAGACCACCTGCTGTACTCAGTTCCAGGAAGGACTTCAGGAATGTGTCATGACAATTTGAACAGATACAGAGCAGTATGCTCCTGCAGACATTCTGTCTGAGATTTATGGCCCTTGAAGATATCTAGATAATCCTGCTGAGCAGTCCAGATAATCCTGTTCAGCAAGTTGTGATTCACTGCCAAAAGTCCAACTCAATAGTTTCAAATGTTGTTTCACACTGAAAGTCTAGACCAATAGTTTAAAAAATAATAATAACCTTGCTCAATATCCCTTCTACTCAATCCCAAGATGCCAAAGCATGTAATTCCCAGCTTGTGGTTTTTCCCTATAAAAATTCTCTACCCCTGGGCCCATGGCCACTGCCGCTGCTGCATTTCCCTCCATCTGCCTGGCAGTGGCCCAGGTTCAAATCCGACAATAAAAGGACCCTTATGTGCTTGCATCGGAAACCAGCTCCTTGGTGGGCTCTGGGGGTTTTGCAAAATGGGTACAACATAGTGAAGTGTCTATGAGGGTACAGGAAGTACTTAGTGAGCTGTCTATGAGGGGTAAGCATTGCTGGAAAAGTGAAATGTTCAGAAGAGGTCAAATTCCATGTTTACTGGACAAGATAAATCAAGGGCCTAATCACAGCACCATTTCACGGAAACCAGAAATCTACTCTTAGTGATCACAGAAATGTCTCCACGCTACCGAGGAGGAGGTAAAGAGAAAAGGCCCTAGGCTGGAGCTGCAGATTCATGGCTGCATTCCCAGTACAAGGCAGGTGAGGGACACCACCACCACCACTTCAGATGAGCCGGCTGTCTTCAATATTACTAGTGACCCCATCTACTCTGAAGATGGTGGGAAAGAATGGGAGTCTGTTACTAAGGGAGAGAAGAATTTAGTGTATGTCTGAAATGTGTTTGCCTCTGGATCCCTTGGAACGGTAATTCTCAGTGTGGGGGATGTGGGGAAATTTACCTGGGTTTAATGAGCACAAAAATCATTTGCCTTCTTTGAAGTGCACAGAAGAATCAGATACATATATAGGCTTGCATAGGGTGTATGGTTTTTGAGATGGGGATTGTCAAAAATAGCTACATAATAGGACAGAAAATCAACTCATAAATATTTACCGCGTGTATCTCCTCAGGAAAACAAGATTGTGTTAGCACTTAGCTTTCCTCCCCTCTTCTGCCCCACATGTTGGAAGATTCTATAAACATATATGCATAGGCAGATTGAGTATGGATCAAACCTGGAACCTCACACATAACAGATGAGCGAGCACCCTACCACTGAGAAACACATCCAGCCCCCAAACAGTATTTTTTTGTAAACCAGTGTCTTAGGGTTACTTTTGCTGTGATGAAACACCATGAATGACCAAAAGTAAATTGGGGAGAAAGGGTTAATTTGGCTTACACTTCCACTTCATAGTTTATCATTAAAGGAAGTCAGGACAGTAATTCAAACAGAGCAGGAACCTAGAGGCAGGAGCTGATGCAGAGGCAATGGAGGGGTGCTGCTTACTGGCTTGCTCCTAGTGGCTTGCTCAGCCTGCCTTCTTATGGAACCAGGATCACCAGCCTAGGTGTGGCCCCACCCACAATGGTCTGGACCCTCCCATATTGAACACTAATCAAGAAAACGCCCCACAGTCTTTCCTGTAGCCCCATCTTATGGAGGCATTGTCTCAGTTGGGTTCCCTCCTCTCAGATGACTAAAGTTTGTGTCAAGCTGACATAAAACTATCCGGCACACCCAGATCTATAACAAATGGCACATATGGACCTTTCACAGACATTTAAGATGCAAACTATAGCATAACAAATGTTTTTGCTTTTAGAAGTAATGCCATTACTGTAACTGCCCAGTTTTACACATTTTGACAAACACCCGTAATCATGTGACTACAACTATAATCCTCCTCAAAAAATTCCTCCATGCCCTTAGTAGTTATCAGTTACAAACGCAGCTGCTATAAGATTTGTGTAGAAGTGTCTGTGTGAATGTACATTTCTAATTCACTGGGGTGAGTATCTGAGAGTATGACTGCTAGGTCCCCAGATGCATATTCACAGCTCCAATCAAGAGTTAGTTTAGCTATCAAGTTTTTATTAAGCATCTTGGCAATCATCCCAAAGATCTTCATAATGACTTTCTAAAAGGAGAAGCCAGCACCAATAGTACAGGAGGCAGCCCAAGTGGCACTAACAAAGTAGGCTAAAACTGAAAACAAAAATATCAAGATCCATCCCTCATTCTGCTAACATGAAGGAAAACAGGAAATGGGTATTCAAAAGGGATAAAGAGGGGAGAGAGGGTAGGCAGAGCAGTGGGAGTAAATAAGAGCAATGAAGTGATTTAGTTACACAAGAATGCCATTAATTTTATATGCTAAAAATAATAAAAAATAAATAAGGGACAAGGAACTATAGTTTTCAGGTGAATGTATGGATGTTTTCTACTTCCTGCTGTAACTTCTACCCCCTTCTACTCCTACACATCACACTTCTGAAGTTTTAAGGATCGCTCTGTGGAACAGTGGGGACTTTAGAGGTTCTTTATAGTCTAGTGTCTGAATATACAAAAGCTTCAAAGGAAAATGGCTATAACAAATGCTCCAAGAAACTTTAAGAGATCTGGTGGGATGTTTTGAGTCAAATGAAACATGTTACTCCTTCACTGAAATCAACGCAAAGGAATCTCTAATGTAATTTCATCTGACACTCTCAGCTTACAGATTTAAAGAAAACCAAAACCAGAGACAAAAAATAAGAGGTCAAAAGGCAAAAGCTACTCTGTGGCATGTTCAGGCAAGACCCTGGAAGTTTAAATAGAAAGGTGGACATGACTAAATTTTCAGTAGAGGTCTCCTGTGTAAAGCTTCAGCTCTCAATGGCTACAGCACACATGCTAATGACACAAAAAGAATACTAGCCAGAGATGTGGAGGGAACAACAGAAGCTCTGTGTCACTTTGTTTAATGCCAAGAAGTTTGTTGTTGTTTTTTATATCATGGTACCTCATTAATTCTCCCTTCTAATTATGGAATGTGTCCACTGAAATCTGCAGGGTTTGTACTGTTGAGCTCCCACCAGTTACAAAATATCCACCACAAGTATGGGAGGGAGGGGAGCACTAACAGATGTCTTTTCTTTGAGGAGGTATAAAGTTGCAGCAGAAATTAGGATTCATTCTCATCATGGCTCTCATCTCTCCAGTACATTACCTTAAAGAGGCATAAAACAGTGACCTACCTGCATTGAGCATACCTAGTGGACTTCTCTTTGTTGTTATCCTGATAAGTATGTATTCCTTGTACCAGCTGTGCTCCCAGGCATGACTCAGGGGAGGCGGGAATCACACATGCCCTAGTCTCATTCACCTCTAGACCTACGTTGCTTTTTTAATTTTCTCCTTTTATTGAAAATAGTTATTTTTTCTCAAATAATATGTCCTGCTTGTGGTTTCTCCTCCTTTTATTCTCAATTCCCCCCCCCCAATCCGGATCCACACCATTTCTGTCTCTCATCAGAAAAGAGACTTCTCGAAAAAAAGAAAAAAGAAAACAGACTTATCATAAAATATAATAAGATACAACAAAAATTAACACATTGGAATTGGACAAAACAAACAAACAGAAATAAAAGAAAAGAACCCAAGAGAAGGTACAAGATTCAGAGATCCATTTGTCGCACACTCAGGAGACTCATCAAAATTGGAAGACATAATATTAGTGCAGAGAACCTGAGCATGCCACTCCAGTCTCTGTGAGTTCACAGGATTTTGGATCATGTTGATTTAGGGGTCTTTTTTCCATGGTGTCCTCCATCCCCTCTGGCTCTTAAACTCTTTCTGCCTCCTCCTCCTTGGGGTTCCCTGAGCCCTGAGGGGAGGGATTCAATGGAGCCCATTTAGGCCTGAGTGTTCCAAGGTCACACTCTCTGCATAATGTCTGGCTGTGGGCCTCTGTGTTTGTTCTCATCTGCTGTAGGAGGAAGTTTCTCTGATAATGGCTGAGTAAGGCACTGAGCTATGAGTATGTCAGAACGTTGTTAGCAGACATTTTTTGCTACTTTTTTTTTTAAATGTTTAGTTTTTATCCTAGGTCCCTGGGCTATCTAATGTCAGGTTCCTGGTAACCCAAGCAGTATTGGGTATGGGTTCCATTGCTTGTACTCCTAAATTTTTCATTCCCAGATTTCCCTCAGTTTGGGTTTTCTTTATAAATTCAATTTTCAATTTCAGGTCTTGAACTGTTTTATTCATTTTATTCCACTGTTTGTGTTTTTATGGATTTCTTTAAAGGATTTATTCATTTCCTCCTTAAGGACCTCTATTATGTTAAGAAAGTCTACCTTAAGGACTTTTTCTTGTCCTTCAGAAGTCTACTATGGCCTCATGGTCTACTATGGTAGGGTTGCTGGACCTAGTGGAGACATATTGTCCTGGCTGTTACTGGGTTTTTACACTGGCGTCTGGGCATCTGGGTTTGGGAAGATTGTTAATTCTAGGTGCTGATATCTGGTCTTGTCTTTGTTGGGTGAATGTTTTGTTCCCTGGTTGTTGCCCTCTCTAGTTCTTAGGAGAGTGTGGTGGCTGTGATGCCTGATGGGAAATTCTTCTGGGGGTCCTCATAGTGTGGCCACTGGGGGTTCCAGGGAAACCGACTCTTAGGAATGAATGGGGATGGGCTAGGAGGAAGAGGCTGGGGGGGCGGTCCACAGGAGGGAGGAAGGCAGAGAGTGAGGAAAGACCACAGTAGAAAGTCTCCAGAGCTGGGGATGAGAATGGGGGATTGGACTTGGAGGAATGGAGTGAGAGGCGAAGATCTTCAGTTAGCCTACCTGCTTCCCTGGATGACATGGTCTATGGATTCCCAGGCAATGCCTGTCAGAGTTGGGGCTAGGATAAGACAGTGAGTGGGGGGAGGAGGCTTGGAGGGAAGATCTGTGGGGGTTGGGTTGCAGCAGGTGGTTTGCTACAGAGCTGGGGATGAGACTGGAGGATTGGTTTTGGAGGAGATGAAGGAGAGGTGAGATCTATAGTTAGCCTACTGGGCTGAAGTCTGTTTTGTAATTTTTATTCACAAGAAATATGGGTGACAACGCAACCATTTAGACCTATAGAGAATGTTTGTCCAAGTTTAGAAATTAAGTCACAAATGTGACTTTTTACTTTATGAAGCTCTGATATTAACATGGAAGTGACATCACCATTGTAAAACAAACAAACAAAAAACTGTTGCTCAGTTTTAAAAATACAACCAGTTTTTGGCTTCCAAGACTTATACCATTACCCCAGTGTTCCTATCTGAATATCGTGAGACAATAAGACTTGAGGCCTTGACGTATGTTGTGACAATAAGGAGCATGTGTGGGCACATTCCCAGATTCAGAACATATGGAAGATTACTTTAACTAGGCAAAAATTTGTTTGTGCTGCATTTGTTCAATGATGTAAAGATGTGTTTCTTTGCCTGCCTAAAAGCACCTGGTTGGTCTAATAAAGAGGGATGGGTAGGGCTGGTGGACAGACAGAATAAGCAGGAGAAGGAATCTAGACTGGGAGAGAAGGAGGGAGAACAGAACAAGAGAGAAAGAGAGGGAGATTCCTGGTGCCAGCCAGACACAGAGCAGGACATACAGAATCAAAGAAAGGTAAAAAGCCCTGATGCAAAACATAGATGAAGAAAAACAGGATAGTTTAAGTTATAAGAGCTAGTGGGACAAGCCTAAGATAAGGCTGAGCATTCATAACTAATAATAAGTCTCCATGTCATGATTTGGGAGCTGGTTGGAAGCCAAAGAGAAAGTCTGTTACAAGAACATATGCCACACAACACTCCAGTGTTTCCTCATTTATCCTACGATTCAGAGTACAGTTCACAATGAAGATGCTTCCTTACTTCCCCAACACAAATCAACTCCCGGAAAGACTACCTGCTTAGCCTATTCTTAATGAGCTTAGTAATACATCACTGAAATGTGTTGCACTTGGGAAACAAGAAGAGATTAAATATGAAAAGTAGATAAATTGCTATTGTGCCCACAAAAAATTACGTGTTTTATTTTCAATTAGCTCATAGTTAACTACCCATTATTTAATCTTTATTAGTAGTTAATGATATTTAAGGTATATCAATTAAATCATCGATAAATTAATAAGTAAGTTAATATCTATTAAATATCTAGAATCTATAAATATCATTTTGCTATCTTGAGAAGATACTATTTGAAAACACATTTACTGAATATTATTCTTAGGAATCCCTTTCAGATCAGACATTACAATGGACAAGTTACTTTTACATTTTTCAGCATTTAAAAATTCAAATGTGGACCAATGAGAAAGAGGTGCTGGCTGTGCAGGCCTGGTGACCTGAGTTCAATCCCTAATTCCCACATAGAAGTAGAAAAAAAGAATCAGCTCCACAAAGTTGTCCTCTGAACTTTACACACAGAGTTGTGTTACATGCATACGCATCCCACATATAGTAACAGCAATAATAATTATAGTAATAGTGATAATAATAATTTTTATTTAAATACAAGTGTATATAAAACTTTGCAAAAAAAATCAGATGGACACACACATCATAAAGCTTGTCTAATAACCAGAAAAGTAAGTTAGTACTCGTAGATATTTGATGTTCCAAAATTCTTCTTTCTTATGAAAAAAATCTAAGTAGAAGAAAGTACTGGTAGGGAAAATAGTGTGTGTGTGCTAGAGTTAGAGCTGAGCCCCCTTTACTGCTTGGTTATAGGATTGTGTGTGTGCTAGAGTTAGAGCTGAGCCCCCTTTACTGCTTGGTTATAGAATGACGCTTCCGAGCTGCCAAGCTCCTGGGACATCAGTGCTGGTACCAACTCTCCAGGCTCAAGCGGGCACCTATTCAGGATAAATGGTCTGTCAAGTACCTGAGACCCTCCACCCTCCAGTTTTTCAAGATGTCCCAATGAAGGGCCTACCTGCCCTCTGCCCTGTGTGTTCATCTCTGCAGTACAAGTAGGACAGATGTTAATAATCTATTTTTTCCTAGAAACTTGCCTTCTTTGCTTCCTCAAGAAACAGATGCCTGAGGTCTCCAGGATGACAATTAACCAGATGCTCCTCCATTCATACCTCCTGCTGAATGTGAGCCTACCAACTCCTGACTCTCCACTTCCCACATTGCCCCATGCCTGCAGGAAGTAGCCAGACTTGAATCAGCATCCCTCTATCCAAAGAGTCTGGAATGTTCTGGTAGAAGATCCCCCTCAACTCCCCTCCCCCATCTCTTTCCCCAAACCCACCCTTTCAAAGCCCACCAAATATTGTTCCTCCCCCAGAGATGCTCAAGACCATTCCCACAGGGTATTTAAGCTGCATCATAGAAAAGAGACATGTGGTTTTCAGGCCTCTCATCCCTGTCTCCTCCCTGGGGGGCTGGAGAATCACCTGGGAACACTTTACCCATTAAACCAGGGCTTTTTCTGACTTGGTCTGATTTGGATTGCTGTGTCGGTGGAGAGACCTATCAGGGTGCAAAAACCTTTCAATAGGGTTGAATCTAAGTTACATATACAGTATATTCTAAAGAGCTAAATTACACACATACACAAACACACACACACATATACCCATGTATAGAGAATTTTAATTATAAGCCTTTTGTTCTATATTTAAAGCCAAATTTTTGTTATAGATTTTAAACCATACCCCATGAACTTAGAAATCCTGAGATAGAGCATGTCTGTCTTAAGAGATTTTTTGAGAGGAGAGCACAAAGAAATTATAGAGATAAAATATTTTTAAGAATGGAAAGTAGAGGAAGTGTAGAGCAGAGAAAGTTTAGATACAAGACATTTGGGGATCATTTGCCTGTGTAGTAGCAGTTATTATGATCTGTGATAATTTGGAAATTGGGTTTGCCAATATTTTGGTCATTTATCTGTACTGAGGCCAGGCTGTTGTTATAAAATCTGAGTCCATGGAGGAAGAGAGAGAGGGCCACAAAGCGGAGCATCACACATGGAGAAGGGAGTGTTCCTATAAGCTCCGAGAAGAAGATGGGACCTGTGGGCCTGCAGACTGGAGCAGAGACAGGCAAGAGAGTTCGGGGAAAAGGAGCCAGTGAGTACCTTTCCTAGAGAGACCCAAAGGAGCACAGCAGGCCAGAGCCAAGAGAGAACATTGCCCAAGGAACAGAAGCAGGCTCCAGGACCCAGAGACACTTATAGCAAGGACAAGGAGAGGAACAGTTAAGGGACAAGTAGACACAACCAGGAACTTCACCTTAGGAAGGGTTCCAATATTGTAGAAGTCAGGAGGGTGAGGAGAACCTGCAGAACTTAGCAGGCAGCTCCTGGGGGAGGCAAGGAAATCCACAAAGTATCGGCCCAGGAGGGCACAAGGAGAAATAGACCAGGTAGCACTGAGTGGGAGGAAGCAAAGCAGAGTCCCAGGCTGCCACAGGCAGGACTGCAGCTCCTAGGAAAGGTGAGAGAGGGGAGCAGGAGAGGAGGGAAATATCCACAGGGTGTAGCAGGCCAGAGGTGCAGCAGGCTAGGCTGGAACTAGGAAGGCACAGCTGGCCAGAGCCCAGACAAGAGTAGCAATTAGAAAGCAGGTAGAGGGAAGCAGAAGCTGAAGAAATGGACTCTAGAATTTGTGGGTGGCAGAAGCCAGCAGAAATAAATGAACCATACACACCTTAGGAGAGTTAAATCAGCAGCTTGGGGCAGGCACTGTAGGGGAGAACAGATGTGTACTTGATATGTGCACCTGCAGCTGGCCTACTCCTTTACTCCCCTCCCCCACCAGGTTGCGACACTTTGCAACAAACTTACAGATCCATCAGTGGTAACTTAAAGGCAGGACATTTACAGAGGTGGAGGTTGGGGTGAAGGACTGCCGGTTCTGACCAGACAAAAACAAACGTCTTGGAGCAGATAAAAGAGAAATAGGGAACGGGAAGTGAGAAATTTCCACTCCCCTTGATCACTTTCAGTATTTGTAAAGGTCCTGGATAATATTGGGATCTAGGGTGCCACTAGTCAGCCACATTTGGATTGGTTATCTAAAGGACTATTGATGTCAGATTTTATTACAAAAGTGAATAAATTTGGAGCCCTTCAGGGCAGGTGTCAGGTGAAGAGGCTGGAGGTTTTCTATGGATAACACCATTCCCATGGGTGAGGAAGAGGGTAAGGTCCTAGGCCTGAAGTCCAAGGTGTCCCCAGGACCCAGGGAAGGCTGAACTGGAAGACACAAGCTGTTCAGTGGATCATCATCTCACCGAATGGTTGGGGATCAAGGGCCAAAATCCAGAGGAGACTGGGCGCCTTGGTACCAGGGCTTTTGAAAGCAAAAGATGAAAAACGAGCTTGAAAATGGGTCAGAGGTGGGGTTGGTGGAGAGGGTCCACCCTAACCTTAAAGACCATGCCTGGAGGTACCTCAGCCTCCAAGAATACCAAATGCTCAACAGTCACTCCCTTGAATCCAGGAAGCGTTTACACCCACCAAAGGGAAACTTACCAATTACTGCTGTTGAATGGGGTGCTCAGTGATAGGCGAGGTAGAGGGTGAATCTGTGAGTCTGCTGTGGGTGGATGTAAGCAACAGGGTCCTTGTGCAGCTTCGACCCCCGAGGGGGAGTGCACAGGCACCAGGGTATCCTACAGAGTCTCAGCACCAACTGAGGGTTTTGAGGCAGAAGAGTATCTTGATGGATTGGAATGCCACAGAGATCACACAATGCAACAATTCACATACAAGAGATTTATTTTGGAGTGGGGGAGGCCACTTCTGATCAAGGATAGGAGAGAGGGGGAAAGGGGGGGTGATGGTGGGGGCTTTATAAACAGTATGTGACTTGTGGCAACAATGGAAATGCTTGGTGGCTGGTGAAGATAAGGCTGCTGGTACTGAGTCAGTCACTGAAGGCAGGCTGAGGGGTGCACCTGGAATGTGGTTCTGGAATGTGGGCAGTTCCTAACAATACTGGTATGTCGACCACAGTTCCCATAGGTATATTTTTTTGGTTTTGTTTTGGTATGAAATAATGAATGTTAACTGACTTTTAAAACCCAGGTGTCAAACTTTTTGAAATATATACTTAAGAATTTGAAGAAAAATTGACGTGACTATATTTTGCTAACTATCATTTAAAAATAAATGTTACATTTTTTGCAGGAAAGTAGTTTCTGATTGGCTAGAGTGTCACAGGTACAGCGTTGGATGCAAATGGCTACAGAACACCTATATGTATGTGTATGTGTGTACATAACTTCAACTCTGTGTGTATGTGTGTACATAACTTCAACTCTGTGTGTATGTGTGTACATAACTTCAACTCTGTGTGTATGTGTGTACATAACTTCAACTCTGTGTAGCAGGAATCTTAAAAGTTCTTATTAATAAAGTCAAACCCGAGGCCAGTTATCGGGGTCAATGCTGGTAGATCAGAGAGACAGAACAAGCCACAGCTATCTCACTTTGCCAATTCCTCAGCTGGTCCTGTTTCCTCAGACTGGAAGCTTCTGTGTCCTCATCCCAATAGCTCTCAGCTGAACTGCTGCTTAAAAGCCTGAATGCTTAACCAGCCACATGCTTAACAGCCAAATCTTCTAGTTTCTGTCCTCACGCCTTATATATCTTTTTGCTTTCTACCACCACTCCTGGATTAAAGGCTGGCTTTCTGGGATTAAAGGCGTGTGTCAGTCACCATGTTTGGCTATTTCCAATGTGGCCTTGAACTCACAGAGATCCAGAGGGATTTCTATCTCTGGAATGCTAGGATTAAAGGTGTGAGTGCCACCATTTTCTAGCCTTTGTATTTAGTGGCTGTCTGTTCTCTGACCCCAGATAAATTTATTAGAGTACACAATATTTTGGAAACACAATACCACCACAACTCTGTGTGTATGTGTAGGTGTATACATAACTTCAACTCTGTGTGTATGTGTATGTGTACATAACTTCAATTCAACTGTGTGTATGTGTGTACATAACTTCAACTCTGTGTATGTGTGTATATAACTTCAACTCTGTGTGTATGTGTATGTGTACATAACTTCAATTCAACTGTGTGTATGTGTATGTGTGTACATAACTTCAACTCTGTGTGTATGTGTGTACATAACTTCAACTCTGTGTGTATGTGTATGTGTGTACATAACTTCAACTCTGTGTGTATGTGTATGTGTGTACATAACTTCAATTCAACTGTGTGTATGTGTATGTGTGTACATAACTTCAACTCTGTGTGTATGTGTATGTGTGTACATAACTTCAACTCTGTGTGTATGTGTGTATATAACTTCAACTCTGTGTGTATGTGTATGTGTGTACGTAACTTCAATTCAACTCTGTGTGTATGTGTAGGTGTATACATAACTTCAACTCTGTGTGTATATGTATGTGTGTACATAACTTCAACTCTGTGTGTATGTGTATGGAACTTGGATTCAACTCTCATTAAAAAGAATAGCTCGCCGGGCAGTGGTGGCCCACACCTTTAATCCCAGCACTCAGAAGGCAGAGCCAGGCGGATCTCTGTGAGTTCGAGGCCAGCCTGGGCTACCAAGTGAGTCCCAGGAAAGGTGCAAAGCTACACAGAGAAACACTGTCTCAAAAAAAAAATAGCTCTACTAAGAAAACAGATGTTTTTAAATAGCAACCACATGGCTCTTCTCCATCTTGGTTGATGACCTCAAGACATAAGCAGCCACATGGCTGGCAGCCATCTTTACTAGGGTTAAAGAGTGTTCTGGTGGAAGGTCCACCTCAACTTCCCTCTCCCATCTCTTTCCCCAAACCTAACCCTTCAAAGCCCACCAAACACTGTTCCTCCCCCAGACATGATCAAGACCACTCCCACAGGGTATTTAAGGTGCATCCCAGAAAACAGACACATGGTTTTCCGGTCTCTCATCCATATCTCCTTTCTGAGGGAGTGGAGAATCACCTGGGAACACTTTACCCATTGAACCAGGGCTTTTTCCAATTCAGTCTAATTTGGTTTGATTTGGATTGCTGTGTTGGCAGAGAGGCTTATTCGGGGGCAAAAACCTTCCAAAGAGTAATTTAGCCACCATTTCCAAATTACCATGTGGCATAGAACAACAACTGTAAAACTTCTTAGTCCTGATGTCCTCTGTTTACTATTGCATCTCCCTTTTAGACCAAGGAAGCACAAGTCTCCAAAATATTTTGGATTGGAATGGATTTTTGTATGATGATAAAAATTTAAGGTTATATTTGCTACAAGATACTTTTTACTATTTCCTTTAGTTACAATAATTAACTTTACAATGACTGCTCTCAGTAATCAACCATCTGTGTCTCATGGTAAATGATTGGCTTAAAAAATGTATATATATATATATTATATAAAAGTTTATATAAGGTCTGAGGATATGGAAACTTAAGTTGTAAAGTCTAAAAAGTGTTTAAAGAATGTAAATGCAGGTTATAAAGATCTAAGAAAGGGTCTTAAGGTATGTAAATGCAATTTTAAAGGTATAAGAAAGGGATTTAAGACATGTAAAAATGAAAAGTGCCTAATATTTCTTTTGTTATGCTATTGTTATATTAAGACTTCAAAAGTTCATTAATCAGTGGAGCTCTGAAAAGCTAGTAATCTAGCTCTGGTGAGCACTGACTACTGTTATCATAGTCATAAGCTCAAGATTTTAAATTTCCTTTGATTGTCTTCTAAGTATAACTTAAAAGTGCCTCTCATTGTGCTAAAAACATCTGTCTAATCTATACACACCTAATCTTCTGGACAGAGGAAAGAGTGTTCATGCTTTTAACCCAGAATCATTTTTGGGCTCCCAAGCTTCTACCATGACTCAAAGGTATGCGTCTACTGCCTTTTCTACAATGTAGATTTCAGTATAGATTATAAGCAATGGTAATGCTAACATACCTAAAATGTATCTCTTTTTGTAAACTTAAAAAAAATTCTTGTAAGCTTCTCATGGGTCAAACTTAAAAACTACTGGTAACCTCTCATGAGTCAAATGGAGTCAAGATAAGTACTATCAATCAACAGCCTGTTTCCCATCTGCCTAGTCCATTTATTCCTGAGGGTGGGAATTCCCCCCACCCCCACCTTTCCCTGGTCTTGGGACTCCCCTCCCCCAACTACCAGGGCCTAAAAGTTTCAAATATACACCTAAGAAAATAATTTCCCCTTAATTCCTTAACTTTACTTTCTCTTCCTAATATATATCTGTTCCAGCAATCCACCAGCTCCCAGTGTTCCCTCAAAAGCTGCATCCCAGACAACTTCAAAGCTGCTAGCCCCAGGTTGTCCAGACTCATAGTCCCTGCCTGCACATCCCTAGCCCCAGAAAGTCATACAGAGCCTGGTCAATGAGTGAAACAGCCCGCACTTCTGTACTTGGCCAGTATCCCAGCTTTCTTGGATCCCCAAAGATGTCGATGCCCTAGATGACAGGAAGCAGTCTAAAAACCACAGTGCCCCATCCCTGCCTCACCAGCACCCTTCCTACTTCTCTACCTTTTACAATAAACAAAAAGGAGGAATGTTAGGAAATGTCTACAGGTGCTCCCCACAGCCCACTTCAGCTATTCAGTGCCAGCAGCTGCCAGTGGCCAAATGTGACATATTTCCATTCTCTCCATGAGTTGCCTCCCATCATCATGTCACGCTCTGTTTCTTTCTCTCATCCCCACTCAGGGTGGGGCCTGTCACACCCCCTGCCCAATAAATCTCTTGCGTGGTCTGTTGAGTGGTATAGTCTCTGTGGCATTCCTCGGCCTGATCCACCAGGTCCTCTTCCACCTCAAACCCCTAACAAGGATGCTGTGCTGATGGACAGTAGAAACTAGCCAAATAACCTGTTTTAATGAAAATTATGGTTGATTATTTCATTAAGCATTCACACTGTTGTGTTTTCTGTTGTACTCTATCTGGGCAGTTGCCATCAATTCCAGCCCTTCCCTGCCTGGTCTCAAGAGGTAGACAAGGTTGTTCACATGTGCCTTTCACAGGATACTTCTTCATCCTAGTGGAAAGCCTAGTGCCTCAAGATCTGACGTGTGACCAGGAGACCCTCCAAGAAAACAGGTAAATAAATGCCTTCTAACTTCAGCCTGGGTTCAGCTTTCACTGAGAGAGATACTAAATCCAAGTATGTGAGTTAGGAGAGACATGGTTGAAAGTCACACAGTAACATTAAACAGAAGACACATGCTGCTTACAGATCTCACAGAAGAGAAGGCAACATACCTCACAGAGCTCCAGTGGGAAGGGGAACCTGGGCCATTCACCTCCAGCCATCAGCAGGGAATGAAAAGGAGGCTGGGAGCCTGAGCCTTTGTTAAGGCCACTGATGAAGAGGCCCTGGGCTTTCCTGTGACATTGTGGGTTGGCTGGTTTGAGCACAACACATATAAGGGAAGAGTCTTAATGTATTTGACTCTGGTGTTGACCATTGAGTTCACCATGGCCAACATATATGCTGTGTGTTGAATTCGGTAGGGATAAGAAAGAAATAGGCTATCACATGCACAAGCCACCACACAGGTGTTGGAAGTTTGAGCCCAGCCAAGGGAATGTGGCACAAATAACTTCTGTCAGTCCTAAAAAAATGAGCATGTAAGAAGCCATTACATGAACCAAACTCAAACCAAGCAACAATTTAATACATCCATCTACACTCAGTCCATCTACACTCAGGCGTGATAGTTAAATGGCGCTGGGGGCGGTGCTGGTTACTGTGTAGAAAGGTCACAGTCACCACAGAACCCAGTGGTACTTTTAGAGTTTTATTAGGAAGGAAAGGTGTGTGTGGGGGGGCAGGCCTGGTGGGGAAGAGAATCGGAGAGCAGAGCAGAGAGCAGAGAGTGAGAACACAGAGAGAGGGTGGGGGTCCATGCCCGGCTTTTTAAGGCAGGGACATAGTCACCGGCGCCTGATGATGTAAGACGCAAAACACAAGACCCCCAAGCTGCACATGTACAAGATCCTAACAAGGCAACCTTTGGTAAAGCAAATCTTCTATAAAGTCTGATTTGAGAGACCTAAAGAAAACCCCCAGGGCCAGAAAGTGTCTTCATACACATGACTTACCATTAGTAAGCCACTCACTTATTAAACTCCATAAGCATTCATTAATGCTTGCATGACTGTCATCTTCTACTTATAGATGGATTGCTATGTGCTACTTTACACATTATCTCAATTCTCAAGGGCAATCAACTGGGATAGACAAACTTCTCATGACAGGAAAGGATGCTGAGGCTCAGAGAGGCTAAGAGCTGTGAAAGCCACAGAGCCAGGATTCACATCCAAGTGTATAACTCCATAGTCTTATCACAATTCTACCTTCCTCTGGTCTCTTTTCAAATACACTTATAACCAAAGCTTCATTATTTACCCCATCCCCAGTGACTCCTACCTTCAGCGCCTGAGAGAGCCAAGCCTTTACATGAAAATTAAGATACAGACTGGAAAGTGAAAGCATTTGGTCATCTGAACATTCAGCCATGGAAACACCTCAACAACAACTCCTCCCTCGATTCCATACACATTGTTTCACT
Organism: Peromyscus leucopus; assembly: GCF_004664715.2. Classification (NCBI taxonomy): domain Eukaryota; kingdom Metazoa; phylum Chordata; class Mammalia; order Rodentia; family Cricetidae; genus Peromyscus; species Peromyscus leucopus. The sequence goes on along the minus strand of NC_051071.1, from coordinate 4,963,005 downwards.
CTTTGGAACCCAGCAGAGGGTGGGTGGAATCCACCTCCTTGGAGGTGTGGTGGGCCCACCTAAGGTTCATCTGTAAAGGGTAGGCTAAGCCTCCTTCTGCCCAACTCCACATACTCCTTTTTGTCCAGATCACAGCTGAATTAGGGCTCAAGTAATTGGGTGAGAGAAAAAAAGAATGGGATTATTTTGCAAATTTATAGAGAGCCAACTTTAACAAGTTTCACTTGGTCAGTGTAAATTTGGAAGAGATCCAAAGGAAGGGAAGGATGGGATTTTAACCTGGGTTTTAGAGAATGGCAATCTTAAGGGGTCTGGGTTCGGAGCAGACACTCAAGGACTGGAAAGAATTCCAATCATTTCTTCATTGGAATTTGAACCCAGTGGTATCCTACAGCAATTGCACAAAACTCCTTAGTGTGATGGAAAGGGGTGTGTGTGTGTGTGTGTGTGCGCGTGCGCGCGCGCGCATGTCTGTGTGTGTTCTATCATGTGTGAACCATTCACCTACCTTCTGACCATGCTTCCTAAGAAAGGTACAACTACTTTCCCCACCACAGCACACTGGGAAGGGGTAGGGAGAAAGCACACATGGCAACGCCTGAGGCTGGTCTGACTCTCCTGCAGATCTGCTAATGCCCCACTGTCCTTTGAACAATTACTTTCATGTTTATGATGCCCAAAACAAACTGTGGCCAAGAACTCTGAGACCTCAGTCCAAGGCATCCCCAGCTACCCTAGGGTGCTAAAGATAAGAGTAGCTGTGAAAGGCTAAGACCAGAGTCTAAAGAAGGAATGATTCTCTCTGATGATGGAACAGAGAGAAATCTAAGGAATGGAGTCTCTCTGGGAGTAAGCAAAGATTACAAAGTCCAGCCATTTTGTCATTCTCTGCATGGCCGTAATTCAACCCCCAAACCTATTAAAGCCAAGACGTTAGGAGGCTCTGCACAAATCTCAGCTAACTCCTTAAGCACGACAACATTCTAGAAGGCCATTCCACCTCCTGCTTGCCATAACCATACCCTAAGTGGCAGGGAAATAACTGATACAGGGGCTGGGGCAGCTCGATTTGTAAAACACTTGCCGCACAAGCCTGACAACTTGAGTTGGATTACCATGGAAATGTGAGAAAAGAGAATCAAATCCACAAAGCCGTTCTCTGCCATCCACACATGCCATTTCACTGCTGGTATGACAGTAAAATATTCTAGCACTTGGAAAATATGGTAGTACACAGAAAGAGCTGTATTTGTAGTTACACTGCTTTTAACATGATTATTTTACTCACACATTTATCCCAATTCAACAAAAGAGTTAAGTGCAATAAAGTTTGAGTTTGGTAACTGATTTAAAAATTCACAGCTGCATAAAGATTTAACTTTATAGATAGGTTTGATTGGTTGTGGAATATGAAAATGATACCACTGTTTCAAATATTTAAAATAAGTATGCTGTTATATAGCTTTTCTTTACTAATATTATATACAATAGCAACCAAAATAGCATGTGTAATCTTAACACAGTCATATTGTAGCATATCCCTCTACATGCTGTGGGTAGGATACTAAGCCCTTTACACAGATTGTTTCATTAAATTTAATTATCTCAACAGGCCTAATTGAGATGTCACACTCATCAACTGTTCACTAATGAGACACCTGAAGCTTCCCATAAGTTGTGTGATGGACAGGTTGTATAGGTCTAAAACCCAACACTCTTATTAGTGGGGGTTATGGTCTTTGTCAAGAATCGAGAGAGTTACAAATGGATAAGCAGTCAATAAGGGGTAGGGATACTGAAGCATCTTAGGGAACAAGGAAGATAGAACTCAGCAAGAAGGAAAACCTCTAGCTGATCCTGGAAAGCTCCTTACAACCCCTAAGTTTCCCTAGATTATGTATCCACACTGTCTAGACACCAATCATATTTATAATGTATCCTCACTGTCTGAGGGCAATCATATTTATAATATATCCATACTGTCTGGGTACCCATTGTATTTACAATGTAGCCATACTGCCTCAGTACCAATCACATTTTAAAGCTCCCAGTCACAAAAAGGGGATGCCATAATTTGGGTATTTCAGGACAAATTATGTATAAGTACAATGGTATATTTAAGTATAGTGGTGGTATTTTATGCTTCAAGCTGCAGGAAAATGTAATGGAATTCAGCTACTATCACAAAAGCTACTACTTGGAAAAATCCAGGACTTCTCCAAAGGTCAAGCCATGGCTTAAGAAGTCTTGGTGATATTTTAGCTTTTGTATATATATTAGCTGGTTCCTATAGTGATTTTCTTGTAATGCTATGCGTGCTTCTTAGAACTCCTAAGAGTGTATTTGAAGAGCCAAAGCACCCCATTTCAAGCAAGTCCCTCACCCCAGCTTGAAACAGGCCTGAGTTTCAAAATTCTCAGAGCTGCTGATATAGGTCCCAGGACAAAGTCAGGATGCTTGAAGAGCCATCTGGTAGCAACTGATTAACCACAGAATGCCCCAGTGCTGGAGATGGTCAAAGTACAAAGTCAGGATGTTTGAAGGACTATCTGGTAACAATTGATTAACTACAGAATGCCCCAATGCCAGAGGTAATCTATAAAGTTCAACAAACAACCGGTTAAAACTACAAAGTAAGATAACACAGACATTCTGAAAAGCCCCTAACTTGAGCCAATCAGAATTGTACCGTACTAGCACCCCTAAATGATGTAACCTTATGGTTTTTGCCTTTAAAAACCTGAGCTTGCAGAGGGGCGGGCACTTCCTCTGCCCTCTGCTGTGTTGCGGTGCTTGACCGAGGTCCCTGATGGCAGTGCAGCTTGAACTGCTTCAATAAACCTTGCTTTTGCATTTCAGTGAGTTCGTGTCTCTGGTGGTCTCTTCAGGGGTCTTGCTCCCAAGGCACAGCATATTTATCTAAAATACCTATCAAGCATCCAAAACCAAATGAAACAACATCTGTCTCCTAGGTCAGGAGGATAGCTTTATTTCTTATGCAATTTAGGGTGAGACCCTCCTTCTTTACAGCCTTACTAATAGACTCCTAATTTCCTGCCTAACCACCTCTAGGAATGTAGATTGAGCACATAGATCCCCTTCTTGATATATTAACTGATCATTAGCTCTCTATTGACCTCCTCCTTTACCACTCCCCTTTTGGGTTGTAAAAGAAAACCTGGTGGTCACTGCCTGAGGAAAATTCTTACCTGTCTTTATGACCTTGTAAGAACTCAAGCCTGGTGACCTTGCTTTGCGAGAGGATTACTATTGCTTGAATTTATAACTGGATTCCTGAGAGACTTATAACCGAGAGAATAAGGAGACGGAGAGGAGTAGAGAGAGAGGAAAAAAGAGAATGGAAGAACTAGGTGGGTAAGAACTAGAGAGGAATGGACTATATGGGAAGAACTAGATTGAAGGGCTAAAAGAGAGTACTAGAGGAACAAGAAGGAAGATGAGGAAGAGCCAGATGGGAAAGAACAAGATGAGAAAGAAGGAGATGGGAGAGGAGCTAAGATGGGAAGGAATTAGATGGATGAGAATCTAGATGGGGCAGAACTAAGATGAGAGAATTAAGATAGAACTTAGAGGGGACAGCAGATAAATAGAGAGAGAATTAAACAGAAAGGAGCTAGGCACAAGAACAGAACTGAAGCTGTGTAGATAGGATTTTATCCCAGAGGAATAAAGTAGACAGACAAAGAGCATGGTGTATTTAGATTCACTTCCCGAAAATAGTTCTCGCTGTTCATAGTCTCTCTTTTGAGTCCCTGGAAGTATATTATTAAGGCTGGTCCTTTTAATATTATACAAGAATTTTATTCCTACATGAGTTGATTATCTGCAAATGGAAATACTCTGTGCCACAGAATAAAGTTCTTACTTAAAATACTTTTTTTTTTTTTTTTTACAAAATATGCTTTTTGGTAAATGAGACTGAGAATGACTGGCTGGTTCAGTGTAAATCTATCACCATTGCCGAATAAATCCCACTACATCTGTATCAGCCTTGCTACTCATTAGCTACATTCATTGTAGGACCCTTCCTTTACATCATGCCTAAAGTGTATGGTTGGATATGGTTTGAGCATGTTTCCAAAAGATTTATGTGTTGAAAATTAATCATCATTTTGAGTTTTAAGAGAGTAGACAAGAATAGAAAGGTGATTTAACTATAGTGTTTAGAGGTGATTAAAGTAATCAGGGTCAAGATGCCAAGATTGAATTAAGAAAGGCTTTATAAGAAGAGGGAGAGAGTACAAGGTACACACAGGCACACATTGGGTAGTTCCTGCCTCTTGCCATATGGTGCCTTATGCCATGCCAGCATTTTTCCAGCAAGAAAGTCACCAGCAGATGTGTCCCCTCTACCATAGACCTCCAGAATCACAAGTCAGAATAAAACCCTTTTCTTAAGTAGTCTCCAGTATTTCATTATAATATCATAAAATGCATTAATGCAGTGGGAATGATAATAGGGCCATCGTTTGGGATGTTGGGGTTGTTCGTGTTTGGGCTTTTCGAGCAGTGCAGGCACAGCAAGCATGGAGAAACACGGTGTTCTGTTGTTCCGTGGTGCACTTTGGTGTGTGGTAAGTCACACACTAGAATCACCCTTTAAACTTTACATACACAACCATGCTGCCAGAGAACAGAGGAAGAAATAGAGACTCTATAAGCACTCACCCTGCAGTCCCCTTTAGAAGGCACAAGACAGAAGATCTCCCGATAGAAGGCCAATTATTCTCCTGGATGGTCACTCATCTATCCACAAAAGTCTCAAGTGACCAAGGCCATCTTACCAGTGCATTCTAAAGCCAAGGCATAGGCATTTGCTTTGATTTTCAACTTTGGTTTTGGTCTGTTATTTGATACAGGGTCTTGTTATGTAACTTCAGCCTAAAACTTGATGTGTAGACCTGACTGGCCATGAACTTATGGTCATCCTCCTGCCTTTGTTCTCTGGGCGCTGGCACTATACCTGGTTGCTGTTTTTACTTTTAACTACCATAAACCAACAATTTTTTCAAGCTTATGTATAAGTACAAACTGACAATAATTTTAACCATTTTTAGTTATCCATTTTAAATTATATTTAAAAATAAAAATAGTGAAATCATATTGTAACATATTACACTATTTGTGTAAAGGGGCATTTAGTTGTATCATTATTTTTAACAATGAAATATTACAAACTACTAAATTAAATGCTTACATGTTAGCACTAATGCAGATTAGTGTTTGTAAAGATAACCCAAACTGTAAATAGTAGCGAACTCTGGAAAGTAGAACTAGTTAGGTCAGGGGGGGCTCATCCTACATCGTACATTCCTGTATTATTTAAACTTTTTCAACCACCTTGCTCTACCTTTTAAACTTCTGTAAAGATTCACTCTCCCTTCTCCATCCCTCCAAAAGAAAAAACTTGTACGCTGTCATATTAAGGTAAAACATTAAGATGTCAAAAATCTTATGGTTTTTTTTTGTCATTTCTACTCCCAAATAATTTTATGATATTTTTCATCATTTCTACTCCCAAATAATTTCTTGGAGTTCATTAATTCATATTTAAAGAATTCCCATACACACGCATACACAAATAAATAAATATAATTTGGGGTGATTCACTGGTTAAGAGCATGTGATGTTTTCCTAGAGCACCCAAGTCCAGTTCCCAGCACTCAGGTCAGACGGCTCACACTGCTGAAACTCCAGCCCCAGGGGGTACAGCACCCTCTTTTGGTCTCCACTGATGCCCCCTTACACATAGCATATACACAGACAGACACACAGACACAGTCTCTCTCTCCAGTGCCTGAAGCCCTCCCCCAAGATGCACCATGGAGGTTACTGTGTAAAATAAACTAACAAACACACAAATCTATTCCCTTTTACCTAATTACTTGGGCCCAGCTATCCTGTTTAGAACAGCAGAAAATAGACTAAAGACCCAAGAAAGAAAGAGGAGGAGGAGAAGGTAAAGGAGGAGGAGAAGAAAAAGAAGAGGAAGAGGAAGATGGAGGAGGAGAGAAGAATAATGAGAGAAGAAGAGAAGGAGAAGAAAAAGAAGAGGAGGAGGAAGAAGAAAGTCTACCAAGTTGATGTTTCTACCCTTTGAATGTTTAGGGGGTGTGAAGCTTTGGACCCAGAACATCCTCCAAAGGCTTGTCTGTTGAAGGTTGAGTCTCCACTGGTGTCTATATAGGGAGATGGTGGAACTTCAGGACAAAGAATGTAGCTGGAAGTAGGTCATAGGTGGCAGGGCCTTACTGGGACCCTGGCCCCTCCCTCTATGTCTTCTGCTTTCTGGCCAACAGCTTTCACTACCCATGCTTCTGGTACCCTGAGGTCTCGCCTCGACACAGTCCTAGGAACAGTGGATGTTGCCACAGATCAAAACCTCTGAAGAGAGCCAAAATAAACATTTCCTCCCTTTGAAGTGTTTTCCTCAGTATTTTTGTCATAATGACATATTGACTCACACAGCTGATAAGCACCTAGGTCATGTTATAAGTTAAACATCCTTATTTATCTTCTTTTCTTGAGATGCTTAGATCTGAAGATGGAACTATTGGAATTTGTTCACATGTAAACATTTCCCAGTGTTTTTATTAAATTCATTTTGGAAAGTCTACCGAAACATGCTTTAAATAAATTATATTTTAAGATAGTTTACTTCTTCAATCTTAAGATAGTGTATTTACCAAAGAAAATGTGTACTTTCAAGTAAACTCTCATTAATGCTGTAATCAATGCCAATTTGAACTACCTGAACATGGAAAAGGCTCCCCCTACTCCGTGATCACAGAGATAAAGGCAGATGGTCACTCTGGACCAGGACAATGTTCCAGTCTGGACAGAACACATATCTCCCAAATGACCCATTACAATGTTTGGTAGCTAACTGAGGCCCAATAAGGACATACAGAGCAATAATGAGCCTTCTGGTTTCTGAGCTTTTCCCACATTATCAAGATGCTATGATCTTTCTTTACTAAAAATCAAACACTGAGAAATGGTGTTAAGGACAGATCCCAAATTTTAAAAGCTGTCTCCAAGACAGAAAGGAAAGGTTTAAATTTATCTGAAACTTAAAGCAAAAATCCTACAAGAAAATATGAGCCCCACAATGGCTGGGAAGACAGCTCAGTGGGTAAAATGTTAGCGGCAGGCGTAAGGACTTGAGTTTTTCCCCAGCACCCACATAAAAGCCAGGTGAAGTGGTACAGCCTATAACCCAGCACCGGTGGAGGGGCAGATATATGGGGAATCACTGGCCGGCCAATACAGCCAAAATAATGAGTTCCAGATTCACTGAAGGGCCCCTGGCTCACGTGATTAAGTAGTTGAAGACAGCGTCAGGCATCAACTTCTGGCCTCCACTGTATATCACAAGTGAGTACCACACACACACACACACACACACACACACACACACACACACACACACATGCATGCATATCTATACACCCCAATATATAATGCATACACATATATTTAAATGAGTCCAGAATCTAAGCTCAGGAATCTGGGAATAGTGGTGCACACCAATATTCCCAGTGGTGGGACAGCAAGTGAGCTACACAGTGAGGCCGAAATTGGATGGGGCAGGAGTTAAGTCATCAGGATCCTCAATTAAATGGCTTCCTCGAGAAGAGCTGGACCACTTATTGGTACCTCTCCATCACCCCATCGCCCTTCCATACCTACCCTACAGAAAACTGCATGTGAGCATGTGCAGCAACCTTCTAATTTGCACCAAATGACAAATTCAGAGCTGGGAAATGTCCCATCTCTAAGATGATGGGAACTTTTCTGAAGTGCTGTATTGAACATGCTGAGTTACACTCCCAATCCCTGTGCTATTTTCAACTACAGAATATTCAAAGAGCAACTTGTGCAACTTTCACTGGCAGTACTGTTGGAATGGGGCTCGTAAACTACTGATTCCATGAGAATCCCATGCATGACTGTCCTTGTGATCGCTGCATTCCCAGAAGTTAGCACACTCTGTCCTTCACTCACAGGACGTTGGGGAGTGCCTGTCCCTTGCTGGGTTCACTTTAAGTATACAACAGTCATTACAAAGTGCTCACACCATCAGATTCTATGGGGCTAAGACATGGAACACGAACAATAAACAAGGAAAAAACAGTTTCAGGGAGCAATAAGGGCTGTGCATAAAGAGAAATTGAGCTGTGAGCGGCAAGTGAAGACATTATAGACAGAAGGTCAGAGACAGCCTGTGATGAAATAACAGGCCACGGTAACCTCCATGATGCATCTTGTGGGGAGTGCCTCAGGCACTGGGGAGGATAAATGCAGAAGTCCTCACTCAGACACTCACTGGTTGGCCTGAGAAACTGTCAAGGGGTCAGAGCATGCAGGGACTGGCAGGGCACCAGGACTGCAGCTGCGCTGTAAACACACCGAGCAGTGCTGGAGGCGGGAGAGGAGAGGGAACAGCATTAAACATCTCAAAGGCTCATTCTGGCTGCAGAGTGCTCAGAAGTGAAACCCAGAGCATCAGTGAGAGACTGCACAGGCCGCAAAGGCTGACTGTCATTAATGTCAGAAATGTCTGTAGAGTGGGTGCTCATTAACTATTTGTTTAATGAATGCATTTTTCATTGTACTATCTTATTTCAGGAAACTTCCATGTGACCCTTTTTTTTAATAGAAGTACTGAATATCATACAAATTCTTTTTTTGTCCATAATTAAAACTTTATTGAAAAACTGACACCAAAATAGGAGATCACTGTTACATACTTTATAAAATAAAACACAGTTACATTGTCTTGGTAGAGTCACTGAACTTGATAAGGCTTTCTGTGAAAAACACAAACTCAGGAACTTGTATAGATGATTAGTGTTGCTTTCTTCTAAATGAACAGGCTTCTGTGAGTCTCGCTTTTCCTCCTGTGGGCTGGCACAACACTGCTGAGCAACCTACGCAGTGAGCGTGACTGAAAACTGTAGTCTTGTAGCAACCTGGACATTTCACATCCCTGAAGTAAAAATTTGGGCTCTGAACCAGCCGATTCTTCTTATGTTTTTTCTTTGCCTCTTCCAAGGAAGGATGTAACAGATCTCTAGCCAGAGGCACGGTGACAGCTTGGCCAGCACCGGCACTCCAGATCTCTACAAATTCTATGTATAGAAGGCTCTTTCATATTTCCACCTCATAGAAAGGCTCAAACAATGTCATCTCTCTTTTCTAATATAAATTATTAGCACTTTTAATTATATGTTGACTCATGTACATAAAAATTTAAGATTTTATAGTACCATATTTCCCAAATTTGATCATTAGACCAGAGTGGCTAAATCTTCTAGTCCCTGTTCTGGAAGAGAAATGTCCTTCAAAAACTACATTTGGTCAGTTCCAATGCTGTAGTCAAGACTGACTGTGTGCTTGCCATAGCCAGGTCCTTTTGCAAAGCCCTCCAAGATTGAGCCTCATGACCAGCTAGTATGGGGAGATAGTAGCTCACTCACTCTGCCTACGATATCTGCTAAGATGCACCACCTAGAACCCACTTCCATCAGGTATTTGCCAGCTCAACTACCCATAGTGCTGAGGGTACATGACCCTAGCTATCAGAATCTATAAATTTCAAGGGCTGCCTAGTCATGTTCCTCCCCAGACCATGTTCTTTCTACATCCAATGATGGACTAACTTACGGAGGTGAGGCGTGGTCATCTTAGAAACCCTGGTGTGGGACACTGAGGCTGTTGTGGGGCCTGCATCATAGCTCAACTGTTCTTCCATCACAGATTCAATATTCTACAGGCTAAGCTCTGTCTCAGGGACTGTCTCTGGGAACCAAAACTATGATAAATATTCTCCTTCTTTCTCTTAACTGGAACATCCCAGTGGCACAGGAATAAATGTCAATAATTAAGACTATGTTTGGTTTTCCTGGAGACCATGGCTGTGGCATTCAAGCTCTGGTCCATGGAATGAAAGTGGAAATCATGTATGCAACTTCCACAAAGAGGAAAAGTGCTCCTCTCTGTGTCCCACTTCTTCTTCCAGCAGCTGAAATGCAGACAAGAAGTCTAGAGTGGCGGCAGCCACCTCGCCCACTATTGACAAGCAACAAGAGAAGAAGGAGGCGTTGTGCAATCATTGGCAGAGGCACTTCACATTTGAGCCAATGCAGCAGCCCAAGCTGTAGCAGATTCGAATCGACTCAAAGTTGATGTGTTCTAAGTCACACTGATAGGCAGGGCAGAACTAGATCCAGACTTGACTGCCAAGTCCACGCTCTCATAATACCACAAGTGGCCTCTGGGAGGAAAATTCAGTGGTAATTTTGTTTGAAGAAGTACACATTGTGATTCTCCCTTGTGAGCCTAGAATGAGGGAGATGGATATTCAAATAAAGAGTTGTAGGCTTTGGATTACCTGCAAGAAATAAGTTTCCATATGTAAATGCCATGGGAAGTAAAGGAGAGAAGCTGGAGATGTGGGTCTTTCCATGGAGATTTGAGCAATGAGAAAATGTAAATTACTATAGAAATAATTATCCAGTGATAATTTGCAGGAGATACAGATGTCAGCACTGATAAGATCATAAATCATATAGACTCACAGTTCCTCTCTAGATAAAAGCAAAGCCTTTCTCTTTCTAGGGTGATGAGAGGTGGAAGCAGGCATACCCTTCAGGCATGATCTACTGGACAAGAGAGGAAGCAGTCATCTCCAGATATAAGCAGGTGGTCCAGGAGAGGAGGGCTAGCCTCAGCTAAGAGTCTGAGAAAAACAATGTGACAGTCTCCAGGTAGAGCCCACTTGAAGCCTTGCGTGTCCAATCCTCCAAGCTTTGGGTCCACTGTACCTCACTGCTAAGGACAGCATTGTTTTGTTTGTTTTTTTGTTTTTTGTTTTTCAAGACAGGGTTTCTCTGTGCAGCTTTGACGCCTTTCCTGGAACTTACTCTATAGCCCAGGCTGGCCTTGAACTCACAGAGATCTGCCTGCCTTTGCTCCCCAAGTGCTGGAATTAAAGGCCTGAGCCACCACTTCCTGGCTTAAGCACAGCCTTTTAAGCCTCAAGGACTAAGGTCACTTACTGCAACCCTGTTTTCCAAAAAGAAATTATTTCTCCTCATGCATCTAGGGTCTCTGAGCATTAGTACATCAGGGAGAGAGTCACAGCCCCTAGGTAACTAGCTCATCGAGTCACCACAGATTAACCACTGCTGGGGTAGGTTGTTTGGGAATCAAGAGACTCACTGCTCTCTGGATCATTGCGGGCCCTAACCTCCAAGATTCAATTGCCCTCTAGAACTGAATAGCAGCTCATGCCAGTGTTGTCCTGTCTCAGACCTAGCCAGAACTAAGCTCTCAAATCACAGAGCCAGTGGGGAAAATATCTAGCTCCAAGACTTGCCCAAACCTCATCTGGTTAAATTAATAGAGAATGGAATAGCATACATGGACTCTGCCCAATGTCATCACCTTGTCACATTGCGGTCACCATCTAAAGAGCCCTGGGTGGAAGTGGCCGCACTCTGTGTGGGGAAATCCATGGCCTATGAATCAAACAGACATTGGATGTAAAGCCCAGCTCTGCATTTGCCAGTTACATAGGTATGTGTGGAGGTCTTGACTTCGATCCTCTAAGTCCTATGGGTACTAACCACACTGTGAAGCATCTCTTGAGAGCTGGAGGACAGGTATCCAGAACACAGGAACTGTCCCATAAATGTCTGCCATTCTTACAGACAGAAAGCTAGACTCAGCTTGATAGAAACTTGATCTTGGAATGAAATTATCAAATCCCCTCAAAAGCAAACCACAGTGAAAAGGGAATTTGTTCTGGAGTATTTAACTTTACATGAAATGTTTTCTAATTTCCATGGCCCTGAATGAGTGCCCCTCCCCCAGAAAATCTTACCAAAGTCCTCTCTTCATGTTTCCTGCATCCTAATAATACACACCAGCTAGATGGTATGGTGGCCCCTAAATCCATACTTCTATAGCCTGGAGGATACTGTTGTTTCATTGGTTTTGTTTGAGACAGGGTAGCCCATACTGGCCTCAAATTTGCTAGTAACCAAGGCTGACCTTGAACTTTTGAATCTCCAGCCTCCACCTTCCATGCACTGTAATTTCAGGCCTACACCGCCATACTCAGTTTCCATAGTGTGAGGACCAAACCCAGGGTTTCATGAGTGGCCAACAAGCATTCTGCCAACTAACTTAAGTTCTTGGCTCTTACACAGATCTATTCTCATGTCCACAGGCAAGTCATTAAGCTGAGCTTCATGGATAGCTACTTCCCTCACTAGGTCAAAAGCTGCTGGATAATAATATTCATGCTCTTCTTTCCTCATCCTAAACACCTGGCATACGGTAGATGCTCTGGAGATACCTGGTAAAATTAAACCTATTTAATAAACACGGTGACACTGTAACTCCTCCCATGAGTTTCATGAAAACTGCTCTCAGTTCCATGATTCTGATGGTAGAGTGGCTCCTAGGACATAAAGAATTCAGAGGCAGTGCCAATATATCTGAGAGACTGTCAGTTTAGTCCATATAGTCCACAGGTCCTAGTTAACACTGAGTTAGACTGATATAATTGTTATTACAAATCTGAAATTAATTCAATTTTAGGTTTTGCTTGCTTTATCAATTCAATTGAAGAGGGAACATACACAAAATATCAGAGGAAAAGAATAACCTGTAGTTTTGATGTCCAGTGGATAGTTATTTTATGACCCAAAGACACTTGAAGCACCCGGGGAAAACTCAAGTCCAAGTAGATCAAAGACCTCAACATATACTAAACTTAATAGAAGAGAAAGTAGGAAGTACACTTGAATGCATTGGCACCAGAGATCACTTCCTAAATATAACACCAGCAGCACAGACATGGAGCACAACAATTAATAAATGGGGCCTCTTGAAACTGAGAAGTTTTTGTAGGGCAAAAGACACGGTCAATATGACAAAAAGACAACCTACAGAATGGAAAAAGACCTTCACCAACCCCACATCTGACAGAGGACTGATCTCCAAAGTATATAAAGAACTCAAGAAACTAGACATCAAAATACTGAACAATCCAATTTTAAAAAATAGGCTAAAGAGCTAAACAGAATTCTCAAAAGAAGAATCACAAATGGCTGAAAGATATTTAAAGAAATGCTCAACATCCTTAATCATCAGAGAAATGCAAATCAAAACAACTCTGAGATACCACCTTACACCTGTCAGAATGGCTATGATCAAAAACACTAATGACAGTCAATGTTGGAGAGGGTGCAGAGCAAAGGGAACACTCCTCCATTGTTGGTGGGAATGCAAACTTGTACAACCACTGTGGAAATCAGTATGGCGGTTTCACAGAAAATTAGGAATTGAACTACCTCAAGACCCTGCCATACCACTCTTGGGCATATACCCAAGGAATGCTCAATCATACCACAAAGATACATGCTCAACTATGTTCATAGCAGCACTATTTGTAATAGCCAGAACCTGGAAACAACCTAGATGCCCATCAACTGAAGAATGGATTAAAAAAATGTGGTATATAAACTCAGCAGAAAAAAAGCAGAGACAGCATGAAATTTGCAGACAAATGGATGGAACTAGAAAAAATCATCCTGAGTGAGGTAACCAAACCCAGAAGGACAAGCATGGTATGTACTCACTCATAAGTGGATTCTAGATATAAAGCAAAGAACAATCAGACTGCAACCCATAGAACCAGGGAGGCTACATAGCAGGGGGGGCCCTAGGATGATTGTGGCTTATAGTAAGTTTTGGTTTTACTCAATTACTGGGCAATACTCAATCAAACATTTCATTATTAGGATAAGAATTTATACTGTATCAAGCTTATAATAGAAAAAATAAATAAATTGATTAATAACAAAAAAAGATACTCTATCAACTCTATGTCAACCAACAGACAAATGAACAACTGTCAGAAACAGCTGTACACACAGACTCGCACATGCACACACATGAGAGAGAACTTTGGTGAAAGTACTTGCAGTATACATTCTGAAAATGACATCAGCAGAACTAAATCTTTGCAGATGGCATCCCATATCCAGAATGTCCCACCTCTGCCTAATTTATGCAATCAACAGAAATGCACCCAGCAACAGTGGATAAAAATCAGTTGTGACATGAAAGCCATATAATTTTAACTCTGGGTTTTGGATAACTCCAAACATGGCATACATAAATCTATCCTGGTATGAGTGAGGGCCAGTTGCCTGGGGCATTACAGGTGACATGGTGGCTCAGTGAATGAACACAACAAGAAAGTGTTGTCACTCAGAATACCAAGTGACATAATCTATTTAGTCCAGTTAAAGAATTTAGTATTAAGACTACACTAAACATCACAGCAAAAATGTGTAGCATGCATAAAATTAACTACACGTAATTTACATGGGTTGGATAACAGAACTTTTTTTTAAAGAAAATTTATTCATTCATTCTACATACCAACCAAAGATCTACCTCCTCCCTCATCAAACCTCCCCAGGCTCCCCCTCCCAACCCACCCTCCCTTCCCCCAACAAGAAGGCAAGGCCTCCCATGGGAGGCACATCCAGTAGAGGCAAGTCCAAGTCCTTCCCCCTGCCCGAAGGCTGCATGAGGTGTCCCATCATAGGTAGTGGGCTCCAAAAAGCCTGCTCATGCATCAGGGATGGACTCTGATTCCACTGCCAGGGACCCCCCCCCCAAGCAGATCAACCTACACAGTTGTCTCGCCATGCAGAGGGCCTAGTCCAGTCCCATGCAGGCTCCATAGCCATTGATCCAACCTCCATGAGTTCCCATTAGTTTGGCCTGGTTGTCTCTGCAGGTTTCCCCATCATGATCCTGATGCACTAGCTCACAGAATCCCCCATCCCTCTCCCCAACCAGACTCCCAGAGCTCTGCTGGGTGCCTGGCCATAGATTCCACATCTGCCCCCACCAGCCCCACCAGAGAAAAGCTCTGTGATGACAGTGAGGGCATTCACCAATCCGATCGCTGGGGTGAGCCAGCTCAGTTCAGGTGCCCTCTCCACCATTTCTAGCAGTCTAAGCTGGGGTCATCCCTGAGGACACCCGGCAACTCCTCCAGTACCAGGCCTCCCCCCATCCCTACCATCATGGTATCTCCCTTACTGCTCTCCCATTCCATCCTTGTTCCAGCTTGACCATCCCATTCCCCCATGTTCTCATCCCCCAACCCCTACCCTCCACTGCCCACCCCTCATCCCCAGTCCACCCATGGAGATCTCATCTATCACCTCCTCCCAGGGTGACCCATCTGTTCCTCTTTGGGTGTCCCGTCCTCCCCACCCTCCTGCCCCCTGTCAGCCAGCCTCTCCAGAGTTGTGGGTTGTTGTCTGCTTATCTTTGCTTTACATGTAGTATCCACTTATGAGTGAGTGCATACCATGTTTGTTCTTCTGAGTCTGGGTTACCTCACTCAGGATGATGTTTTCTAGTTCCATCCATTTGCCTGCAAATTTCATGATGTCATTGTTTTTCTCTACTGAGTAGTACTCCATTGTGTATATGTAACACATTTTCTTAATCCATTCTTTAGTTCAGGGGCATCTAGGTTGTTTCCACGTTCTGACTATTACAAATAATGCTGCTATGAACATAGTTGAGCATGGGTCCCTGTGGTATGATTCCTTGGGTATATGCCCAAGAGCAGTATAGCTGGGTCTTGAGGAAGATTAGTTCCCAATTTTCTGAGAAACCACCACACTGATTTCCAAAGTGGCTATACAAGCTTGCAGTCCCACCAACAGTGGAGGAGTGTTCCCCTTGCTCCACATCCTCTCCAACATAAGCTGTCTGCAGTGCTTTTGATCTTAGCCATTCTGAGAGGTGTAAGATGGTATCTCAGAGTTGTTTTGATTTGCATCTCCCTGATGACTAAGGATGCTGAGCAATTCCTTAAACATCTTTCAGCTATTTGACATTCTTCCTTTGAGAATTCTGTTTAGCTCTATAGCCCATTTTTTAATTGGATTGTTCATTATTTTGATGTCTAGTTTCTTAAGTTCTTCATATATTTTGGAGATCAGCCCTCTGCAAGATGTGAGGTTGGTGAAGATCTTTTTCCACTCTGTAGGCTGTTGTTTGTCTTATTTACTGTGTTCTTTGCCTTACAGAAGCTTCTCAGTTTCAGGAGGTCCATTTATTAATTGTTGCTCTCAGTGTCTGTGCTACTGGTGTTATGTTTAGGAAGTGGTCTCCTGTGCCAATGTGTTCAAGACTATTTCCTACTTTCTCTTCTATCAGGTTCAGTGTAACTGGTTTTATATTGAGGTATTTGATCCACTTTGACTTGAGTTTTGTGCATCATGACAGATATGGATCTATTTGCAATCTTCTACATGTTGACATCCAGTTATGCCAGCACCATTTACTGAAGATGCTTCCTTTTTTCCATTGTATAGTTTTGGCTTCTTTGTCAAAAATCAGGAGTTTATAGGTGTGTGGATTAATGTTAGGGTCTTCAATTATATTCCATTGATTCAAGTGTCTGTTTTTATGCCAATACCAAGCTGTTTTTACTACTACAGCTCTATAGTAGAGCTTGAGGTCAGGGTGAAGCCTCCAGAGGTGGCTTTGTTGTACAGGATTCTTTTAGCTATCTTGGGTTTACTGTTTTTCCAAATGAACTTGAATATCAATATCGGTCTTTCCATGTTTGTGAAGAATTGCATTGGGATTTTGATGGGGATTGCATTGAATCTGTAGACTGCTTTTGGTAAGATTGCCATTTTTACTATGTTAATCCTACCTATCCATGAGCATGGGAGATCTCTCCATTTTCTGATATCTTCTTCAATTTCTTTCTTTAGAGACTTAAAGTTCTTGTCATACAGATCTTTCACTTGCTTAGTTAGAGTTACCCCAGGTATTTTATATTATTTGTGGCTATTGTAAAGGGTGATGTTTCTCTGATTTCTTTCTCAGCCCATTTATCATTTGTATATAAGAGGGTTACTGATTTTTTGAGTTAATCTTATCTCCTGCCACATTACTAAAGGTGTTTATCAGCTGTAGGAGTTCCCTGGTAAAATTTTTGGGGTCACTTATGTATACTATCATATCATCTGCAAATAGTAAAAGTTTGACTTCTTCCTTTCCAATTTCTATCCCCTTGATCTCTTTTTGTTGTTTTTTTGCTCTAGCTAGAATTTCAAGTAGTATATTGAATAAATATAGGGAGAGCAGACATCCCTGTCTTGTTCCTGATTTTAGTGGAATAACTTGGAATTTCTCTCCATTTAATTTGATGTTGGCTGTTGGCCTGTTGTAAATTGCCTTTATTATGTTTAGGTATGCTCCTTGTATTCCTGAACCTCAGTTCAAGCCTCCCTGTTATTATCTTCATTGGCAGCATCCAGCCAGGTCCATCCCCAGATGGAGAAAAGTACCTTATCAGAGATACCTCTGTACTCTCTAAGAACAGACTTGAGCGTCCAGGCTACCTGTTTGAGAAGGCCTGGAAGATGTGCCAATTAAGCTTTACTTCCTCCTTTCCCAAATCTTACCTCTAGTTCCAGATCTCCCTTTAACTATCTCTATAGGCATCTAGCTGTACACAGGTTGCCTAGCGACTGAGCACACTTTCTCCTACCCTGCAGAAAAAGAGCATACAGCTTGAACAGATAAGAGCCACAGGAAAAAAGAAGGCAGTTTTATTTTCTCCCATTGACCTAGCATTTTCTACCAATCACGTTTAAGGTTATAGTTGAGCACATAAGATCCCTCTTCTTAGATATTACCTGAATTTAGCCTTTAGTTAATTCATTTCCCTGTAAGTCACTTCCCTTTTGGGTTGCAAATGATAATTAACAATTATTACCCCTCTATGTGATTCTTATCACCCCTCTGTCTGACCCTGGCTTTGCACTGCCAAGGGATTACTGCGTGTAAGTGTATATATACCGGGACTCCCAGGGCATGGGAAGAACAAAGAAAAAGATTTGGAAGAATAAATGACTGGACTAAGAGTTTGGAGTGCTGAGATTCTATTTCCTGAAAAAAGTCCTTGCTGTTCATAGTTCTCTCTCCTGAGCCCCTGGGATGTAGAATATTAAGTCTGGTCACTCTAATATTATACAAGAGGTAACATTCCTTCTATTTCTATTGTATGAAACAATTTGAAGAGTATTGATATTAACTCTTCTTTGAAAATCCGGTAGAATTCTACATTGAAACCATTGGGTCCTGGGCTTTTTTTGTTTGGGAGACTTTTAATGACTGTTTCTATTTCCTTAGGGGTTATTGGTCTATTTAAATTGTTTATCTGGTTTTGATTAAACTTTGATATGTGGTACCTATTCAGAAAATTGTCCATTTCTTTTAGATTTTCCAATTTTGTGGAGTACAGGTGTTTGAAGTATGATGATTCTCTGGATTTCCTTGTCTGTTTTTATGTTCCCCCTTTCATTTCTGATTTTGTTAATTTGGATGCTCTCTCTCTGTCTTTTGATTAGTTTGGATAATGGCTTGTTTATCTTGTTGATTTTCTCAAAGAACCAACTCTTTGTTTCACTGATTCTTTGTATTGTTCTCTTTGTTTTTATTTTATTGATTTCAATTCTCAATTTGATTATTTCCTGGTGTCTGTTCCTCTTGGGTAACTTTGCTTCTTTTTGTTCTAGAGTTTTTAGGTGTACTGTTAAGTCACTAGTGTGAGATTTCTCCAACTTCTTTATGTGGGCATTTAGTGCTATGAGTTTTCCTCTTAGCACTGCTTTCATAGTGTCCCATTAATTTTGGATATGTAGTACATTCATTTTCATTGAATTCTAGGAAGTCTTTTCTTTCTTTCTTTATTTCTTCCTTAACCCATTGGTGATTCAGTTGGTCATTATTCAGTTTCCATGAGATTGTAGGTTTTCTGTAATTTTTGCTGTTGTTGAAATCTAACTTTAAGCCATGGTGGTCTGATAAAACACAGGAGGTTATTTCAATTTTTTGTGTCTGTTGAGATTTGCTTTGTGACCAAATATGTGGTTGATTTTAGAGAAGGTTCCATGGGGTGCTGAAAAAAAGGCATATTCTTTTTTGTTATGGTGGAATGTTCTGTAGATATCGATTAAGTCTATTTGAGTCATAACATCTGTTAGATTACTTATTTCTCTGTTAAGTTTCAGTCTGGCAGATCTGTCCAGTGGTGAGAATGGGGTGTTGAAGTCTCCCACTATTAATGTGTTGGGTTTGATGTGTGATTTAAGCTTTAGTAATGTTTCTTTTATATATGTGGGTGTGTTTGTATTTTGGGGCATAAATGTTCAGAATTGAAACTTCATCTTGGTGGATCTTTCCTGTGATGAGTATGTAATGTCCTTCTTGATCTCTTTTGATTGACTTTAGTTTGAAGTCTATTTTGTTAGATAATAGGATAGCTACACCAGCTTGCATCTTCAGTCCATTTGATTGGAAAGTCTTTCCCCAGTCTTTTACTCTGAGGTAGTGTCTGTCTGTCTTTGAAGTTGAGGTGTGTTTCTTGTATGCAGCATAAAGATGGGTCCTGATTTTGTATCCATTCTGTTAGCCCCTGTGTCTTTTTATAAGTGAATTAAGTCCATTGATATTAAGGGATACTAATGAACAGTGATTGTTAATTCCTGTTATCTTTTGGTGATAGTGTGTAGTGGGTAGCCATTCCAGCTTTGACCTGGAAGTACTACCCCCTTTGAGACTTTGGTAACTGTTACGCCTATAAGGTGGAGCCGAGAGAGGACCTCTGAAGACCTGAGAGCCTATGGGCCAGCTCTCCTGGTTCCTGGATCCTGGATGCTGGAGGTAGACCGAGCAGAGTTCTCCAGAAAACACCACTGGACTGTGCTACACCTTTCCCAGACCCTGTAACCTATCCCTTCAGTTGTAAGTTACCCTACAAAATAAACCTCCCTTTTAACTACGTGGAGTTGCCTTAATAATTAAACAAATATCTGGCACTCAAGTGGGGCAAATTCCAAAGGTCTGAGTGGCTCCCATCCTCAGCCTCCTCCCCAGCTGGTGGGTACCTAAACCTGCCTGCAGAGTTCCATAAAACCAGGGAACGCCTATATGATTCCATTCCTGAAAAAGGAGAACAGCTAAGTCCTGTCTCAGAGGCAGTCCCCATCCTCCCTGAGTGCCGGCTCCCTGCCATCTTGGCTTCTGCCTTCAGTTGCTGCCAGCCAAGGTCGCCAGCAGGACCTGCTTTGGAGCTATACCAGATCTTCCTTCTGGCTGAAAAGCACTACTACACCCCCCAAAACCACTGAGAGGTAAGATAGGCAAACCAGCGTTTTATTTCAAGTACTTGATAATTTTATACCTTAAAACTGACTAACAAATTTTGAGTAATTCTTGTAATATGGCTGACAACATTACCTCACAAGAATTTAAAAACTTTTTTGCCTGTATGACGAATGACATTTTCCTGGAAATATATGACCTTCCTAAGACATATCTGGCTTGTACCATTTTGACATTCATTGTAATAATCACACAGTGTTCAAATACTGGTTTAATAATAATAATAAAGATGAGTCATTATTGGGACTGATACAGGCTTTGAAAGATAGCAATGAAGGCTTACATAAAAAGATTCTTTCTCTGGAAACTGCTAACCAGGATTTACAAAACAGGCTTGTACCCAAAATTGATTTTATTGATAATAAATATGAATATTTAATGAATAGAACAGTAACTCTCCAAAGTGAAGTTGTGGCTACTCAGACACTATATAAGAAAGAAAGATTATCAGTAATTGATAAGATAAGGTCCATGGAATCATATGTTTCAGAAGAACATAAATTCCTCTCCAGAACAACTGAATAAACCAATGCCTAATTTAAAAACTGATACTGCAATGGATAATAAAACAGCTCTGATAGATGAATCAAAATTTCCAAAGAACACAATAAAACAAATATTTTGGCAGACTTCCATAAATGAACAAAGACCAAAGCTTAGAATTCGAATTAATGGTGTGGTTGTGGAGGGCCTGGTAGGCACAGGTGCGGATGTGACTATAATTACACCAAAATCATGGCATTTAAATTGGCCTCTTCAAGAGGTAGATGTCCAACTTTTAGGGATTGGCACCCTATCTCAGATAAAACAGAGTTCGAGATGGGTTGAATGCATAGGGCCAGAAGGACAGAGAGGAAGGCTGAAGCCATAAGTGGCCACTGTAGCAGTGAATCTTTGGGGCCAAGATCTGTTACAACAGTGGAATACCCAGATTAAAATTCCTACACTTTCAGAAAAGGAATACAGGCCAATGCATGTTTCTAGGAATAATATCATAACATGCTATAAAAAAGTCACCAACCATTCAGGCTGTATACAAACAGAGCACAATTGCTGCTGAACTCTCAAAAGTACCAACTGTCTTACCTTTAAAATGGCTAACTAATAAACCTGTCTGGGTTGGACAATGGCCTTTGACAAAATAGAAGCTACAAGCTTTAGAACAGCTGGTTCAAGAGCAGTTAAATGCTCAACACATTGAAGAATCTACCAGCCCTTGGAATTCTCCTGTATTTGTTGTTTTAAAAAAAAAGTCTGGTAATTGGAGAATGCTCACAGATCTGAGAGCTATTAATAAAGTAATTCAGCCGATGGGCTCCCTACAGACTGGGATGCCCTTGCCCTCTCTGCTACCCAAAGAATGGCCTATAATAGTTATTGACTTAAAAGGCTGTTTCTTTACCATACCCTTACAAGAAAATGATAGAGAAAAATTTGCCTTCACAGTACCTAATTATAACAATTCCCAGCCAGTCAAGAGATATCAATGGAAGGTCCTCCCACAGGGAATGTTAAACAGCCCTACCTTGTGCCAATACTTTGTACAAAAACCATTGGAGATAATTCATGCAAAGTTTCCACAATGCATAATTTATCACTATATGGATGATATCCTATTAGCTGATCCAAAGTTAGACACATTAGAAAGCATGTTGGAAGAAGTAAAAAAAGTTTTGGGGACTGCAAATTGCTCCTGAAAAAATACAAAGAGGAGATTCTATTAATTATTTAGGATATAAGATAGAGCTACAAAAAATTAGACACCAAAAGGTACAACTAAGGACAAATCAATTGAAGACTCTTAATGATTTTCAAAAGTTGTTAGGAAGCATTTCCAACTTATTGGGTATCATGGGAATACCCAAAGATGGACTACAAAATTTGGCTAATACTCTAGAAGGGTATAAAGAATTAAATAGTCCAAGAGAATTATCAGCCAAAGATGAGAAAGAATTGGCTCTAGTAGAAAAGACAATTCAAGAAACACATGTGGATCATGTGGATCCAGAACTTAAATGCATTCTTGTCATATTCCCCTCCAGACATTCCCCCACAGATATTTTGATGCAGAGGGAAGATATTATATTGGAATGGATATTCCTACCATGTAAACCAAATAAGAAGTTAAAGACTTATATAGAAAAGATCTCTGATTTGATTCAAAAAGGTAAATTAAGACTTTGCCAGCTGACAGGAATGGACCCAGCAGAAATTGTAGTACCTTTAACTAATGAGGAAATTTCATCACTGTGGAAAGATAATGGATACTGGCAGAGAGCCTGCAGTAATTTTTTGGGAGAGATTAATAACCATTATCCCAAAAGCAAGAGAATAGAATTCATAAAGAAGACTGAATGAGTCCTTCCTCACACTGTATGACAAAAGCCAATTTCTAGATTCCTCACATTCTATACTGATGCAAATAAACCAGGGAAAGCAGGATATAAATCAGGAGACTTAAGTAAAGTGGTACAAAGTCCATACAACTCTGTAAAAAAGGCAGAACTGTATGCTATTCTTATAGTACTGATGGACTTCACAGAACCCCATAATATAGTCACTGACTCTCAATACGCAGAGAGAATTGTTTTACATATTGAAACTGCTGAATTTATTCCTGATAATACAGAATTAACTTCATTATTCATACAATTGCAAGAAATCATCAGAAAAAGGGAACAGTATATATATATATATATATACATATATATATATATATGTATGATAGCATGATAGATATATTATAGATATAGATATAGATATAGATGATATAGATATAGATATAGATATAGATGATATAGATATAGATATAGGTATAGATATAGATATAGATATAGATACAGATACAGATACAGATACAGATACAGATACAGATACAGATACAGATACAGATACAGATATAGATATAGATATAGATATATCAGATCCCATACAGGTCTGCCAGGACCTCTAGCACAAAGTCATGATGAGATTGATCAGTTACTAATAGGTAATGTGATAGAAGCCTCAGAATGTCATAAGAAACACCAAGTAAATAGCAAAGGGTTGAAGGAGGATTTCTCCATCACTTGGCAACAAGCTAAGGATATTGTGAAAAAATGTCCTACTTGTTCCTTCTATAACCAAACTCCATTACCTACAGGGAGCAATCCAAAAGGTATACAAAGAAATGAAATTTGGCAGGTGGATGTGTTTCATTTTGCAGAATTTGGAAGATTAAAGTACATACACCATACCATTGACACCTATTCAGGATTTCAGTGGGCAACTCCTATGAGTTCTGAAAAGGCTGATTCTGTGATTACACACCTATTAGAAGTTATGGCCATCATGGGGATACCTGCACAAATTAAGATAGACAATGCCCCAGCATATGTCTCCAATAAAATGAGACAGTTCTTTGCTTATTACAATATAAAGCATGTTACAGGTATACTTCATAATTCCACAAGCCAAGCAGTCATAGAAAGATCCAATCAAACTTTAAAGGATATGCTAAATAAACAGCAACAATGACTCCTAGAAATAGATTGCGTAGTGCTTTGTTAGCCTTGAATTTTCTCAATGATGTTGAGAAAGGAACAACAGCTGTGGAGAGACGTTGGACGACAGACAAAACTCCTGAGCTAAACCAACCAATTTATTTCAAAGATGTGTTGACCTCAGAATGAAAACCTGGATATGTCCTATGTTGGGGAAGGGGTTTTGCTTTTGTTTCTGCAGGAGAAGAAAAGCTATGGGTACCAACAAAATTAATAAAAATTTGATTCAAACAGGAAAAACCCCTTGATGAAGAGAAGTAAAAGATCATCCACCAATGTGACATCTCTACAAGTTGTAAGAAAAATTTAACAATCAAAGGTTGGGGTAGGGTTCTGTTTTTGTCTTTCCATGGTAATGGAAATACCCATCTTCCAGAAATCATAAGGCCTTGGATATCCAGATGTCTACAGCAGAAAGAAATATCTATTGGTACCAGTCTACACAGGGTAAAATCTCACTGCCTAAAATCTATATCTCTTTCAACCTAAAAAAGTTGTTGTTCCAATTCAATTATAAAACAAGCTTGCTTTGGAGATGGAATTGGCTCACTCCTTCTCTAAACCCAAGCATATTGCTAAAAGAAAAGGTTGAGAGATTCTTCAGTCCCATATCAGAAGAGCCCTCTGGTGTGGGACAAAAGGAAACCAATAAAAAGGGACCATTGTCTTCAAGATTCTAATTCTCTCCATGCTTACTCTTGATTTCTTGGAATCCTTTCTTACATGGTAAAAAATAAGTTTTTCCAATAGCAATCTCTGACGTCTCCAGAAGGAAGATGGGGCCCCAAAAACAACAACAACTCTACCCAGTCCAGAATGATGCCATGGTACTCTTCATCATACTACACTTCTAGCCAGAATTTCAGACAATCTTACCCATTACTCTGAGACTGGCTGCAGAATCTACAGATAGTCTAACTTAGACTTAACTATCTGAGCTTTCTTACAGGGCCCCACAGAGATACCATCACCCCCTAAAAAGCAGAAAGTAATTCTAAGAAATCGACGCCCTTTCTCCCAAAGGTTTCATGTTTCTCAGGGTTATGAATGATGGTTATAGGGTTGGGGTGGAAGAAAATATTAGATTAATATTCTCCTTAAGAAAAGAAAAAGTGGGGGGCTGGAGAGATGGCTCAGAGGTTAAGAGCACTGCTTGTTCTTCCAAAGGTCCTGAGTTCAATTCCCAGCAACCACATGGTGGCTCACAACCATCTGTAGTGAGATCTGGTGCCCTCTTCTGGCCTGCAGGGGTGTGTGCAGACAGAACACTGTATACATAATAAATAAATAAATCTTTAAAAAAAAAAAAAAGAAAAGAAAAAGTGTCTCAAAAAAAAAGAGAAAAGAAAAGTGGAATGGATAAGTATAAGATATTATGGTAGATTATTGTATATACTAGTAAACAAATTTAGTAAAATAGCAGCCTTAGATAATTTGCACTGTTATGGATTCTTATATGTTGATAAATATGTAAACTATTTTTATATTCGTTTAAGATAATTTGTATATTGATACAAATACAGAACTATATTTGTTATAATGTACATATATTTCTACTCTTATTTGAAATATTTGTATATTGATACAAATGTAAATTTATATTTGTCATACTGTATGCATGTCCTACTTCTGTTTAGGATATTTTATATATTAATATATATTTAGGATTATTGTTATATTGCATATTGCACTATACATTTCTACTTCTGTTAAAGATATTTTGTGTATTGTCACAATTTTGAAGTCATTGTCCTTTTACCATACATTTGCTTACAGACTGTTTACCTTGTTTACATTAAGTCTTAGTCCTTAGGTTATTTCGGTAGATAAGACTTAAAGATTCATAGTCACCTATGCTTGTCATCTCTATAGTTATGTTAGTTAGGTTATCCAGATTTAGAGATATATAGGTCGGATGGACAGGTAATCTTCAAACACTTCATGGACCTAGAGAATATGGCATTTAAATAACTTAGAATTCTGTGACATGGGACACAATTGCTCCTGGCAGCACCAATTTGATCCTGAGAGAATGTTGGGCTTCTAAGACATTTCCATTTGGAAGTTTGTTTTCTTGGCACAAAATGGCCTATTGGGCAAAGAACTGCCCTTGCCTTGACTGCTGACAGTATGAATGCTGTCCTTCTGGACAAGCGGGACACAAGGAAAAGTGACTTCTGAACTCTGCCAAGACAGGGTAAGATGGTCTTTCAGAATTCCTGCTTCTGAAAATGGTTTGTCAGATACTCTAGGCCTGTAGCCAATTTGAATGCACCAACAATGCTGAGAAACATCAGGTGACTGTCCAGGCTGCCAGCTGTCTCTGTCTACTCTTGCAAGACTCCTGAAAGTTGCTTGCATCTATCTTCCATTTCTCAGGTACCATTATATTCCTTCTCAGGTCTTTGATGGGATTGAAGACTAGCAGTTATAGTTACAACTTAGTATATATACATACATATATATTATCTTAGATAGAACTTATTAAGTATTAGATTTAGGCTCCAGACTACTCTGGACTTTAGTATGTGTCTCTTATTTGATATTGTTCACATTGATTATAGTTCCATCTTGTCTAGGTCATTATCCCTTATTACTCCTGGACAATATTTTATAACCATTCTTTTATATATAGTCATGTATTAGGTTAGAACCTTCCTATTTAGACAAAAGGGGGAGATGTAGTGGATAGCTGCTCCAGCTTTGACCTGGAAGTTCCAACCCCCTTTGAGGCTTCAGTAACTGTCACGCCTATAAGGCGGAGCTGAGAGAGGACCCCTGAAGACCTGAGAGCCAGATGGGCCAGCTCTCCTGGTTCCTGGATCCTGGACGCTGGAGGTGGACCAAGCAGAGTTCTCCAGAGAACACCACTGGACTGCACTACACCTTTCCCAGACCCTGTAACCTCTCCCTTCACTTGTAAGTTACCCCACAAAATAAACCTCCCTTTTAACTACGTGGATTTGCCTTAATAATTAAACCAATAATAGTGTGTGTGTGTGTGTTTCTCTTCTTTGGGATTTACTGCTGTGGGGTTATCTATTGCCTGTGTTTTTGTGGGTACATCTGACTTCCTTAGGTTGAAATTTTCCTTCTAGTGCCTTCTGTATGGCTGGATTTGTGGATAGGTATTGTTTAAATCTGGTTTTGTCTTGTTCACTCCATCTACGGTGGTTGAAAGTTTTGCTGGGTATATTAGTCTAGGCTGGCAGCCATGGTTTCTTGGTATCTGCATTACATCTGTCCAGGACCTTCTGGCTTTCAAAGTCTCCATTGAGAAGTTGGGTGTTATTCTGATGGGTCTGCCCTTATAAGTCACTTGGCCTTTTTCCTTTGCTTTTTTTTTTTTTTTTTTTTTTTTTGTTTTTTGGAAACAGGGTTTTTCTGTGTAGTTTTGGTGCCTGTCCTGGATCTCACTCTGTAGACCAGGCTGGCCTCAAACTCACAGAGATCCTCCTGGCTCTTCCTCCCAAGTGCTGGGATTAAAGGTGTGCGCCATCACCACCCAGCTCCTTTGCTCCTCTTAATATTCTTTCTTTATTCTATATGTTTAGTGGTTTAATTATTATGTGGCAAGGGGACATTTGGGAGGGTCTAGTCTATTTGGTGTTCTATAAGCTTCTTGTGTCTTCATAGGTATTTCCTTCTTTAAGTTGGGAAAGTTTTCTTCTATGATTTTGTTGAATATATTTTCTGTGCCTTTGAGTTGGGATTCTTCTCCTTCTTCTATCCCTATTATTCTTAGATTTGGCCTTTTCATGGTGTCCCAGATTTCCTGGACATTTTGTGTTATGACTTTCTTGGCTTTGAAGTTTTCTTTGACTGATGAATCTATTGCTTCTATTGTATCCTCAACACCAGAGATTCTCTCTTCTATCTCTTGTATTCTGTTGGTTATGCTTGTACCTGTGTTTCCTATTCGTTTACTCAGACTTTCTTTTTCTAGCATTCCCTCAGTTTGTGTCTTTCTCATTCTTTCTATTTCACTTTTCAGATCTTGAACTGTTTCCTTCACATGTTTAATTGCTTTTTTATGGCTTTCTTGGCTTTCTTTAAGGGATTTATTGATTTCTTCCAATTTTTTTGTTTGACTTTCCCTCAATTTCTTTAAGGGATTTTTTCATTTCCTCTTTGAAGACCTCTGGCATCTTCATGAAGTTATTTTTAAGGTCACTTTCTTCTGCTTCTTCTACCTTATGATGTTCAGGTCTTGCTGTTGTAGAAGGGCTAGGTTCTGGTGATGCCATATTGCTCTTTATGTTGTTGTATGTATTTTTGCACTGGTATCTTCCCATCTCTTCCTCCAAGAGGTGCAAGAGGTGCCTGTGTCTGAGCAAGCTGCTATTGGTCAAATCTATGCTTGCTGTGTCTGTGTCTCAGGGGCCCCCTCTGGGTCCAATCTTAGCTCTTGGTTTAATTGGAGCTGGAAGAATCTGTATCTCAGGGAGCTGCTCTTCATCCGATCCAAGTTAGCTGATTCTGTGGCTCAGGGAGCCACTGGTGTCACAGGGCAATGGGTATTGGAGTAGAGCATGGGTCTTGTAGATTGCTTGATCCAGTGGGGGCGGGGCTTGGTCGAAGAGTTGCACCTGGGAATCTTCCCTGCTGGCTGGCAACTCTTGGTCCAATGAGAGCTGGCAGATTCCGTGTCTCAGGAAGTTACTGGGGTCACAGGCAGATGGGTATTGGGGTAGGGCATGGGTCTTGTAGATTACAGGGTCCAATGGGGGTTTTGGTGGGGGAGCCTGCCTGCAGGAGTTTTCCCTGCTGCCTAGCAACTGGGGCAGAGTTGAGTGGGGGTTCCCAGGGACTGGCTGTGTCCTGGGGCCTGGGTTCTAGAAGCAGGACTCTCTGGGTGGGACAGGAGTCACTCACCTCTTGGTCTAATGAGAGCTGGCAGATTCCATGTCTCAGGAAGTTACTGGAGTCACAGGCAAATGGGTATTGGGGTAAGGTGTGGGTCTTATGGATTTCAGGGTCTGATGGGGGGTTTTGGTGGGAGAGCCTGCCCACAGGAGTTTTCCCTGCTGGTCGAAACTGGGCAGAGTTGGGTGGTAGTTCCCAGGGACTGGCTGTTTCCCAGGGCCTAGGTCCTAGAGGTAGGACTCTCTGGGTAGGAGCAACAGAACTTTTCAGTCCTAATATGTAGCATGCATGAAAAATTAACTACACAGAAATTATATGGGTTTGATGACAGGACTTTTCAGTCCTAATATGTAGCATGCATAAAAATTAACTACACAGCAGTTACATGGGTTGGATGGCAGGACTTTTCAGTCCTAATTCTTCCTTGGAACCCAGACACGTACATCTAAGTACTCACTTGACATCTTCATTTGGGGACATAACATACATCTTAAACCCAATGTAAACCAAACCGATCCTTTACTTTTCCCCATTTGCAATTTACTTTTTATAAAATTACTATCTTTGTTTGTGATGGGGGCATATTGCCATAGTGCACATGTGAAGGTCAGTGGGCAATTCTGCAGGAGCTGCTTCTTTTCTTCCACCATGTGAGTCTCAGAGATGGAACTTATGTCATCATGCTTGGCCTCAGGCACCTTTACCTACTGAACTATCTAGCCAGCCCTGCATCCTTTCCAGTCTTTCTATCTCAGTGCAGAGTAGCACCACTTGCCAAGAGAAGGCTATGGGTTAAGATAAAATTCAACACTGAAAGGCCAGGCAGAGAAGCATCCAGTGAAGGTCACTAAAAGGCACCACTGGAAGGAGATTGTGGGTGTGTAGGGAGTCACAGAAATAAGTGAAAGACTGTGTTCTAAAAGAGGCAAAATTATCAATTGTATAGAGAAAGAACAGTGATGCTGTTAATTCTGGATTTGTAAACATGGAGTTCATTAGAAAGTGGAGGTCTGGTAGAGTGGCGTCAGGAGGAGCCCAGCTGAAGATGGATGAACAGAGAACAGGGGAAGTGAGCACAGAGAAAGACGAGGGGCCTAATACCAAGTCCCCCTAAGAATCATAACTTAATAGGGAAACCAAAGGGTGAGGAAACCACCAGCCATGAGTTAACTGAGAGCCAATGTCCATGTCATCACAAGGAACCAGGAGCCCTGAAGCAGAACAGGAGGACAAGTGGTCCCAAGTGGACTGATGTCAACCTTTGGAGGGGCCACTGATCCACACAAGCCCAAGCTTATGCCAGAACAATTACTAAGGACTTTTGAGGTGTCCCACTGGATGATGAGCATATTATCACCCTCTTTATGGTTCACCATCTTCTATCCAACACTAGATAAGTACTGTATCATTCTGGGGAATCCAAGATCACTATATTTAAACTAGAAAACTGCCAAGACCAGTCCAAGGCAGGTACATAAGTATCAAGAGCCCTTCAATTTACACAGAAAATATTTAGGGCTTTCACTGTATAGTTCCCCAGAACACAAAACTATTTCTATTCTGCCAAATATTGAATGTTAAATTATATTACCATAGTAACATTAAACCATAGTACATCAAACACAGTGTTATAAGGCCAACAAAATGAAGTCAGTGGCATTTTTGGAGGTTTCTTGTCTCATAATGCCTTCTGGGCCTTATTTTCATTGCTTTCTTTTCTTACAGGTGTTTCGCACATTATGGTTTCTAGAGTTGTGGTGTTTTTTTATTTCTGGGTATGTGAATGTTTGTGCCTCTGTATCTATATGTGTTTCTTGTGCTTTTTGGGGGCTCTTTTCCTCCTGGTACTTCTTTGCTTTGTCCAATTCTGGTTTGTTTGTTTTTATCTTATTTTATCTTATATTGTTTTCTTTTTTAGATGCCTGTTTGTATTCTAATGAGAGAGAAAAGAAAGAGTATAAATTTGGGTGGGTGGGTGAATTGAGAAGGATGAGGGAAAACTGTAATCAATATATATTATATGAAAAAATCTATTTAAAAAAAATCAGTGCTGAGCCAGGCAGTGCTGGTGCATGCTTTAATCCCAGCACTCGGAGGCAGAGACAGGCAGATCTCTGTGATCTGGCCTGGTCTACAAAGTGAGTTCCAGGAAAGGCGCAAAGCTATACACAGAGAAACCCTGTCTCAAAAAACCAAAAAATAAAAAATAAAAATAAAAAAAAATCAGTGCTATAGTTGGGTGAGGGAAGACTAGAAATATCTATATTGAATTGTTTATACCAGCTTTCCAGTATTTGGGGGAAGATGAAACAGGGAGTAATCATGTCAAAGAACATAAAGTTTCAGTTATTCAAGATGAGCAAATTCTTCTAGGAATGAGCAGTCATATGACAAGACTGCATTGTAAGCATGGCACAACAGCATTTATGTTTCAAGGTAGAGACAGGTGGATCCTGGGGAGTCACTGGCTAGACTGCTAACCAAACCAGTGAGCCCCAGGTTCAGTAAGGGACCTTGCCTAAGAAAGTAATAAGGTGAAAAGTGACAGAGGAAGACACACACCATCAGTAATCTGTGGCCTCCACATGTGTATGTATGTGTGTGCAGGCACATACACACACTTTTAAAAGCTGGATTGTATACTTAGTAATTCACTAAGAGGGAATAATTTATGTTGTGTTTGTCTTATTCCATCATTTGCTGCTATAACACAGTATCACATAGTGGAGGAAGAGAACCAACTCCTTCAAGTTGTCCTCTGACCAAACACAGCCTGGTATGTGCATGCCTACACACATAGCAACAGTGGATGATATGGCTCACAAGGAGGCTGGAAGGCCCAAGAGCATGGACCAGGCTTCTATTAGTCCCTTCTTGCTGTGACACAGCCTGGCAAGAAGACAAGTTGAGACAATGAAGCGGCATATTTTTTCATTTGGGAACCTACCCATTTACTAATTCAAGCCATGATAACTGCCTTAGTCCACTCATAACATTGCCACCTAATCACTTCTTCAAAGTTCCCCTGTAATATTGCTACAACAGAAACTAAATATCCACATATCCACATGTACTTTGGAGGGGACATTCAGACTACAGCAGTATTACCATAGTGATACATTTGAAAAGCAAGAAGAAACTTTGGAGGTGTCGTGTTTGTGACACCGATTTGGTGATAAGTATGTTTGCTTGTGAAACCTATCTATAAATTCACCAAATTATTTACTTTAAATATGTACAGGTTTTGTGTGTCAGCCATATTTCAGCAAAGTGCTATAAAAATATGCTTAGAGTCTGTGAGATGTCTGAGTGGGTAAAGTACTTGGTGCCTGAGTTCCCCGATAGGATCCACATCGTGGAAGGAGAGAATCAACTCTTGCAAGCTATCTCCTGATTTCTATATGTGCACTGCAGTGCTCTCAATCTGTCAATCAGTCAGAATGTGTTTGCAGTAGCTTTCCTTGGAGAGTGAGTGTTTGGGTGAATGGGGTAAGAACTGTTAGTTTTTATACTGAATACACTTTTTCAATGAATTTAGAGTTGTCATGTATTAACTTTGTACTACAATTTTAAAATATTTTAAATATTATATATTTAAACATATAATAGTAAATATATTTAAAATATTTTTTAAAATTTTAATTCTTACCCACTTTTCAAAAGCAAGAACTCATCATCATTAAAATCATTTCTCCAGTAGAAGAAACACTGTACTATCTTATGTTGTGGGGTCTGATGGAGAAATTAAAGTGAAGCCAGCTGTTCTTTGCCGCACTCCTCTTGCGCTATTCAAGCCCAGAATTATGGGAAAGTCTTCTGACATCACTAACTCATCAAAGCCGCCCGACAACCCAGCAGGTGAGAGCTGCTGCCGTATGCTCACGTGACTCTTTGCTGCTTTAATGAAAAGTCCATTAGACTCTTATCTGGCCAAGCTTACCTGTACACTGTATTTTGATTTAATTAAAGTAAGTCATTTTCTAGCTTCTTAGATAGCATTGTCTTAATCATCCTGTTTTCAAGTGAAAGCTGAAACCCATAGTTAAAATCTTTTCTTTTAAGACAAATTTCCTTTTTTTTCAATGATTTATTTTATTTTAAGTGCATTGGTGTTTTGCCTGCATGTATATCTGTGTGAGGGTATTGTATCCCTGGAACTGGGGTTACAGACAGTTGTGAGCTGCCATGTGGGTGCTGGAAATTGAGCCAGGTTCCTCTGGAAGAGCAGCCAGTGCTCTTAACCACTGCAAATCTTCAATATCTACATTACTATTACATAGATAGCTATGGGCATGAGGCCTTTAAAGTGAAACCAATAAACCACATTTTTCTGTATTTTTAAAAGTTCCATTTATTTTCCAATAATGATAATTATTAGTAGAACTAGACTCTCTCTCTCTCTCTCTCTCTCTCTCTCTCTCTCTCTCTCTCTTCTCTCTGTGTGTGTGTGTGTGTGTGTGTGTGTGTGTGAGAGAGAGAGAGAGAGAGAGAGAGAGAGAGAGAGAGAGAGAGAGAGAGAGAGAGAGAGAGAGAGAGAGAGAGAAAGGGAGGTGGGGGAGAGAGAGAGACAGAGAGGGAGACAGAGACAGAGAGGGAGAGAGAGAGAGAGACAGAGATAGAGACAGAGACTTCAGGCTGTAAGGATCCCTGGTCTAATCTATTATTTTCACAAAGCGGATGAAGCAGAGGAGAGAGCGGCTAGCCCAAGGCTGTGCAGACGTTGCCAGCACATCTTGGACTGGAGTCTGGGCCCTGACCGTCAGCACCCCCATTGTGCTGCGGCCACCACAGTAAGTTCTCCTGACATTCTACAGAGGCAGATGTGTAAACTGAGTATTCAGTGATACTCAGCCTATGGAGTACAAACAACTGTTTATAACTCTTAGCAACCCTGAAAAATGTCCCAGGAGCCAATTCAAACCCTTGCTTCTGACTCTGGGACTGAAATGTGGGAAGAATCTGGGAAGCCCTTGCAGGCAGCCCTTGAGATGCCGTCTGCCTGCAGGTTCTGGCACCACTGAGTCTGTCTAATTCTTCGGCAGCTGCTGAGCCCTCCTAATTAAGAAATAGACACAGACATGAGCAGCACTTCTGAGGTCAGCTAAGGCTGAAACAAAATGTTTACCATGTTCTTAAAGATCCATAAATCAGCCAGGCGGTGGTGGCGCACGCCTTTAATCCCAGCACTCGGGAGGCAGAGGCAGACGGATCTCTGTGAGTTTGAGGCCAGCCTGGGCTACCAAGTGAGTTCCAGGAAAGGCGCAAAGCTACAGAGAGAAAGCCTGTCTCGAAAAACAAAACAAAACAACACAACACAACAAAACAAAAAAAATAGATTTCTGACCTGTTTCTAATAATGATGAGAACTAAAACAAAATTGTCAACTATACACTGACCTTGTGGCCTCACCCACACTGCTACATTTCTGAGAGTGCACACTAATACCAGTGCAAAAGTTTGCATGTAGGTAGTAATGGCACAAAACTCAAGATCCATCACTCAGAATTCAGTTTCATGCAGACATTGGCAAGTAAAATTTCACATTAAATTAAAGGTATTTCCAACAGCGTTTTTCAAAAGTTAAAGCTACTGTAGTCACATTTCAAATGTAATGCACATGCACATGCACACACATATATATACATACATATGTGTGTGTATATATATATATGTGTGTGTATATATATATATTGTGTGTGTGTGTATATATTATATATATATATAAAGAGAGAAAGAGAGAGAGAGAGAATAGAATAGTTTACACATTACCTAATTACTGTACAAGCCCCGGCTGCCTACTCAATTTATGTGTTAAACAGAACTGAATTGAAATAGACCTAGCAGAAATAAAGTAATGACCCTATGAAATATCTTTCAGGGTTGGAGAATAAATGAATTCTTGGATCTCTGTGTTGGTTCATGACTCCAGATTTTTTTTTTTTTTTTTTTTTTTTTGAGCTGAGGACTGAACTCAAGGCCTTCCCTTGCTAGGCAAGTGCTCTACCACTGAGCTAAATCCCCAACCCCGAGTCCAGATTTCTTCGTGCTGCAGTTTCTTCTCCATTGATATAGCATTCTGAGCAGATTAAGGACTGTCAAACTGTCATCTAATACTGAACTGAACTGCATTCATGCTGTATCAGTTAATACTCTGTCATAACAATGGTGTAAAAGGAGTATTCAAGATGCTTCAATGAAACAGAGATGGAAAGTGGATGCTATACAAAACCTACTTAGATCACCTCATTCAATGGGAATAACTTTGGTAAGAAAGTACTATTATTAACAGGTGTTATGGGATTTCCCCTAGAATGACGTTTAAGTGGGCTATTCTGCCAGTGATAATATATTTAGTGCTAATTTCCATTTCAAGAGCAAATAAATAGCAGCAAATGATCCTATCATAAAAGTATTAATAAAGTTATTTGTGAGAAATAAATGCTGTTTATTGCACAAATGGAATAAAAAATATGCTGACTAAAAATACGGAGAGAATTCTAAAGCCAGATAAAGAGCATTCAAAAAATTTAAAAATCTAATTAGACATTCTCATAGTCTATATAAAGTCATGAGACATGAGAAGTATACACGCACATTCTCAAAGCATCTTTCTTTAGATACTCAACAAGTTACTAAGGAAAAAACAGTAACTTTACAAGACTGAAGACTGGCACGCACCTAACAGGACGAATTTACATCATGTGCCTCCTGACACATTCTGAGAAGGAAACACTGCTTCTGTGATATTCCTGCCAAAACTCTGTAATACAAACCATGAATAAACCTGAGACTAAATGAAACTGAGAGTCATTCTACCAAATGACTTCAAAACTGTCAAGGTCATGAAAGATAAGAATAAAGAATTTCTAGATAAAATAAGCATAAGGATATATGATAAATAAATCTAACATGTGATCTGAGATTTTCTTTTGCTCTAGAGGATATTATTGGGACAACTGTTGAAGTGTGTCAGATCTTTAGACCAAATAACAACAATGTTTAAATATCAATTTATTGATTTTGAGAAGTATACCATGGTTATGCAAAAGAACAATCTTGTTTTAGGAACTTTACATCAAAGTACTTAAAAGAGGGAATCATTAGGCATCAGACTTACTATCAAGAGATTCATTAAAAATACATACCTTTGTGCATGTATATGCAGATGGTTACATGGATATATAGTTATTTGGGTTGGTGAGTGGATGGCTGAATAGATAGGAGGACAGACAGGAAGATGAAGAAAGGACAAAGAAAGGGAAGGAGAAAAAGACGAACAGAGAAAAGTAGGAAAAGGATAAAG
This sequence comes from Peromyscus leucopus, assembly GCF_004664715.2. Lineage (NCBI taxonomy): Eukaryota > Metazoa > Chordata > Mammalia > Rodentia > Cricetidae > Peromyscus > Peromyscus leucopus. The sequence continues at coordinate 4,926,978 of NC_051071.1, read as the reverse complement.
AGTAAGAAAACATTAATGTAAATATGCAAATGCAAATATGCAGGTGTAAATATGCAGATAAAAACTTGTGAGTGTTGGCGGTCATTCTTATTCTAAGCAGAAGGGAAGCTGGCAAAGCTGCCTTGGCTTTGGTACAGCACCTCTCCAAGAGGGTTTGTTTCTGCTCTGGGTGGGACAGTAGCGAATTAGTCACTGAACTGACAAGACAGGTAATACCCTTAAAGCACACATTTACAACCCACCAGTCCTTGCATACTTACTGAGGAAGGTACAATTTAATTTCTCCACTCTAAAGTTAACACTGCAAGCCAGAAGAGGGCACCAGATCTAATTACAGATGGTTGTGAGCCACCATGTGGTTGCTGGGAATTGAACTCAGGACCTCTGAAGGAGCAGTCAGTGCTCTTAACCTCTGAGCCATCTCTCCAGCCCTGCTAGAAGAGAAAGTAGGAAGTAGTCTTGAACGCATTGGCATAGGAGATCACTTCCTAAATATAACACCAGTAGCACAGACACTGAGACAAACAATCAATCAATGGGACCTCTTGAAACTGAGAAGCTTTTGTGGAGCAAAGGATATGGTCAACAAGGCAAAGTGACAGCCTACAGAATGGGAAAAGATCTTCACCAACCCCACATCTGACAGAGGACTGATATCCAGAATATATAAGGAACTCAAGAAATTAGACATCAAAACGACCAACAGTCCAATTAAGAAATGGACTATAGAACTAAACAGAGAATTCTCAACAGAGGAAACTCATTTAAGAATTGCTCAACATCCCTAATCATCAGGTAAATGCAAATCAAAACAACTCTGAGATACCACCTTACACCTGTCAGAATGGCTAAGATCAAAAACACTGAAGACACTTTATGCTGGAGAGGATGTGGAACTAGGGGAACTCTCCTCCACTGCTGGTGGGAATGCAAGCTTGTACAACCACTTTGGAAATCAATATGGCGCTTTCTTAGAAAATTGGGAATCAATCTCCCCCAAGATCCAACTATACCACTCCTGGGCATATACCCAAGAAATGCTCAATCATACCACAAGAGCACTTGCTCAGCTATGTTCATATCAGCATTGTTTGTAATAGCCAAAACCTGGAAACAACTTAGATGCCCTTCAACTGAAGAATGGATAAATAAATTGTGGCACATATACACAATGTGCCACATTTTCTCTCAGCAGAGAAAAACAATGACATCATGAGGTTTGCAAGCAAATGGATGAATCTAGAAAAAATCATCCTGAGTGAGGTAACCCAGACTCAGAAAGACAAATATGGTATGTACTCACTCATAGGAGGATACTAGTTGTGGAACAAGGATGACTGGACTGCTACTCACATCACCAGTGAGGCTACGTGGAAAAGAAGACCCCAAGAAAGACACAAGGATCGCCCAATGATGGAGAAATGGCTGAGATCTACATGAACAACCTGGACATGAGTGGGAGCAATGAAGGGCGAGGGTTGAGGGAAAGAGAGCGGGAGATCCCAGCTGGATCAAGAACAGAGAGGGAGAACAAGGAATAGGAGACCATGGTAAATGAAGACCACATGAGAAAAGGAAGAAACAAAGTGCTAGAGAGGCCCACAGAAATCCACAAAGATACCCCACAAAAGACTGCTGGCAGTGGTCGAGAGACAGCCGGGACTGACCTACTCTGGTGATGGGATGGCCAAACACCCTAATAGTTGTGCCAGAAACCCCATCCAAGGACTGAGGAATCTGGATGCAGACATCCATGGCTAGGCCCCGGGTGGAGCTCCAGGAGTCTAATTAGTGAGAAAGAGAAGGGTTTATATGAGCGAGAATTGTTGAAATCAAGGTTGGATAAAGCACAGGGACAAATAGCCAAATGAATGGAAACACATGAACTATGAACCAAAGGCTGAGGGGCCCCCAGCTGGATCAGGCCCTCTGAATAGGTGAGACAGTTGATTGGCTTGATCTGTTTGGGAGGCATCTAGGCAGTGGGATTGGGTCCTGTGCTCATTGCATGAGTTGGCTGTTTGAAACCTGGGGCTTATGCAAGGACGCTTGACTCAATCTGGGAGGAGGGGACTGGCCCTGCCTGGACTGAGTCTATCAGGTCGATCTCAGTCCTTGGGGGAGGCCTTGATCTGGAGGAGGTGGGAATGGAGGTGGCTGGGGGGAAGGGGAGGGGGCAGGAAGGGGGAGAATAAGGGAATCTGTGGCTGTTATGTAGAACTGAATAGTATTGTAAAATAAAATAAAAAAAAAGTTAACACTGGAGGATTGCTCTGTAGCCACTGAATAAACAATGTGAATAAGGCAAGAAAAGGCAGACAGATACAATTTAAAGTTAATTTACCTCAAATTCTTTACACCAGTGGAGTACCCCCAAGGTTTTGTGAGCAACAGGGATAATGAATTTATTTATGATGACTTTGGGGAATCAGATATATTAATTATCACTTCAGCTTTTTCCTTTGTCCTAATCTCATTAATTTCATATTTATTTTAAATGGCTCTCATTTGGGGTTCTCTGATTTCATAATGTGTGGCTAATCATACTCCTACCCTCTACTTTAGGCCAATTTGTTTTGTATTCAGAAATTGCTTGCATTTGATCTTCTCCTACAAGCATACATATTTACTTATTATAATAAATATGAAAATAATTAGCAGGGTGATTAAGTGAATTACAACGTTGGAAAGATTATTTAACTCTGAGCCATTCTTGACCTAAACAAAGAAAAATGTTGGCTAGGAAGCAAGAAGACGAAAATCAAATGGAAAGAACACCATAGCCTCTCTCAATGTCCACACCACTCCTGCCTGGAAACCCTAAGTGATGGGACAGAGCACCAAAATAGATTTGGGGAGTCCTTTAGGACTGGGGGTCATGAACCTCACCTCCCACCCTCAGCCTGGCTGAAACAGGGCTACACACCCTCTGAGCCAGCACACTCCCAGTGTCACGGGACAATGCCATGACTTTTCCAAGCACGTGGCTCTTGGGCCTGCTGAAGCTTTTTCTAATGAAATTACAGTTCTATTCAACCTGCACCTTTAACAGTTTGAACTACATTTACCCTTGTGCTCCTGGTAGAGGAGTAAAGATTATTTAATTTTTCATTTGTTGTATTTTCTATATATTGGTTAGAGGACAATATTCTCTAACTACCCGCCCATCCAACAAAGAGGTGTCTAGCCATATGCTATGTTTGATTTTTAATTTTTAGTGTTCTTGAAAGCAGACTACCTCCCAGTATGACAGTGTGTGCCTGCAATCTTCCTGGTATGACGGTGTGTGCCTGCCATCTTCCTGGTATGACGGTGTGTGCCTGCCATCTTCCTGGTATGATGGTGTGTGTCTGCAATCTTCCTGGTATGATGATGTGTGCCTGCCATCTTCCTGGTATGATGATGTGTGCCTGCAATCTTCCTGGTATGATGATGTGTGCCTGCCATCTTCCTGGTATGATGATGCGTGCCTGCAATCTTCCTGGTATGATGGTGTGTGTCTGCAATCTTCCTGGTATGATGGTGTGTGCCTGCAATCTTCCTGGTATGATGATGCATGCCTGCAATCTTCCTGGTATGATGGTGTGTGCCTGCAATCCCCTTGTCAGGCTGAAGTAGAACTCTGAGTTCAAAGTTAGCCTGGGTACACAATGAAACAGTCTCAACAAAAACAATTCATTAACTTTTAAAAATAATACTTTCATAGTTTAAGTAGCTGTCATTTCTCTTTTCATAGCCTTGAATATCTGAACTATGTTACTGTTCTACACACATTCAAAATTAACAAGCCTGAAAAAGATGTCTGAGTGGGCAAAGGCACTTGACACCAAGCATGTGGCCTGAGTTCCATCCTCAGAACCACTTGGAAGGAGAACTGATATCTGCAAGTCACCCTCTGACCTCCACCTGCTCACTGTGGTGTGCATACACCCTAAATAAATAGATAAATCAACCAGGATGAGGAAGACTCTACAGCAGAATTCACACCAAAATAGGTAAAATAAAACTACCATACTTGATTTTTTTTAGAAAAATGATTCCAAACAAACTTGTTGTATGTTGATGCTGCTAGGACAGGGTCTGACTATCTAGCCCAGGCTAGATTTGAACTCTTAATTCTCTATCTTGTCATACCCAGCTTCCGAACAAACTTTCTTATGCACGTGCACACGCATGTGTGTGTGTGTGTGTGTGTGTGTGTGTGTGTATGTGTGCATGCACACACACGAGTGTGCATAAGTTCAAGGGGGTGCACAAGTGTGTGCTTCTGGGTGTGGAGAACAGAGGCCACTCTTAGTGTCATCTCCAGTAATGTCATTCTTTGAGACAGCGTCTCTCAATGGCCTGCAGCTCATCAGTTGGGTTGGCTGGTTGACTTCTGAGCCTCAGGTGTCCTCTCGTCTCAGCCTCACCAGTGCTGGATTACAAGCTTGTGCCACCACCATACCCGTCATATTCATGTGGCTTCTAGGGACTGACCTCAGGTCTTCATGCTTATGAGGCAAGTACTGCCCTTTACTGAAAGAGCTATCCCCCAGCCCCTGAGAAACATTTAAATTTAACCTCAACATAAAAAGAAATAAAAGTGGAAGCAGAAAGATCACCATAAGTTTGAGGTCAGTGCAGTCTACAAAGTAAGACCCTGACGTTTGGAAAAAATCAAAAAGAGACAAAGGCATAAAAGTAAATCTTGAAGTTTTCTTAATAGATTTATTCTTATGGATAATGGCTTGCAACAATCCTGAAATGATTTCATGTATATTGGGAGAATATTGAGTAGGTGGGTGGTAGACAGACAAATGATGGATGGATGGATGGATGGGTACTTTTGTGAGCCAGACTTTTCACTACATAAGATAAAGACAAATAAGAAATGGGAAAAGATAAAGGAGACTTTGGGAGGGGAGAGCTATGGTGGGATCGGTAGTATCTGTACAAATAAACTCAGGATTCTAAAGTATGCCTTTTAACCTACAAGCATGCACAGACACAGCTATCCCTCTCTATCTATGGGACAGTGGTTCTAGCACACCAGTAGACACCAAAATCTGCAGATGCCCAAAGTCTCCTAAATAAAATGGTATATAATAAGTGCATATAGCCTACATACATCCTCCATACACAGTATGGAAGGGGTGCATGTGCATATATGTGTGTGTGTGCATGTGAAGGCCAGTGGTGAACCTTGGGTGTCTTTCTCAATTGTTTCTCTGCCACGTTTCTTGAGACAGACTGGACTAGTTAGTTAACAAGCCCCAAAAAACATCTTGTCCCGGCCTCCCCAGCCCTGGGATTACATGCACTTATGTGGGTGTGAGGCACCTAAATTTAGGTTCTCAGGCTTGCACAGAAAGGCATGTATCCAACTAAACAACTTCCTATACACTAACTGTTTAGGGGATAGGGTTAAACCAAAAACCTGTGCATGTGCAGTATAGACACAATTTTTCCCATATTTTCAGTCCAGAGCAGGTTGAATTCATGGCCACTGAACCTGTGGATACAAAAGGCCTACTGTATCTATATCCCTCAGCTCAGTCAGCTGCAAACATCAAGAATCAATAATATTATTTAGAGCAAATATCAGAGTTGTTTGTCCTTTGAGATAGGGTCTCATAATTTAGCCCAGGCTGACCTGGAACTTACCGTGAAGCCCAGATTGACTTCAAACTCTCCGTCCACATACCTTATTCTCACAAGTGCTAAGATTACAAAACAGAGTCACCATTTCTAGCAAAAAAAAGTATGTTGTTTTAAGATTTTATTTTTACATTTTTTAATTTTATAATTTAATTTAATTTTATATATCAGCCACGGACTCCCCTGTCCTCCTTCCTCCTGCCTCCCCCAGCCCTCCTCCAACTCATCCCCCCATTCCCATCTCCTCCAGGGCAAAGACTCCCCTGGGGATTCAGCTCAGCCTGGTAGACTCAGTCCAGGCAGGTCCAGTCCCCTCCTCACTTCACCCAGGCTGAGCAAAGTGTCCCAGCATAGGGCCCAGGCACCAAAAAGCCAGCTCATGCACTAAGGACAGGTCCCGGTCCCACTGCCTGGGGGCCTCCCAAACAGTTCAAGCTAATCGACTGTCTCACTTATCCTGAGGGCCTGATCCAGTTGGGGGCTCCTCAGCTATTGGTTCATAGTTCATGTGTTTCTACTAGTTTGGCTATTTGTCGCTGTGCTTTTTCCAATCATGGTCTCAACAATTCTCACTCATACAATCCCTCCTTTCTCACCGATTGGACTCCCGAAGCTCCACCTGGGGCCTGGTTGTGGATCTCTGCATCTGGGTCCCTCAGTCATTGGATGAGAGTTCTACCACGACAGTTAGGGTGTTTGGCCATCCGATCACCAGAGTAGGTCAGTTCAGGCTTTCTCTCGACCATTGCCAGTAGTCTATTGTGGAGGTACCTTTGTGGAATTTGGGGAACCTCTCTAGCACTTTGCTTCTTCCTATTCTCATGGGGTCTTCATTTATCATGGTCTCTCTTTCCTTGTTCTCTTTCTCTCTGTTCTTGATCCAGCTGGTATCTCCCGCTCCCATAAGCTCTCTTTCCTTCGAACCTTGCCCTTCATTACCCGCACCCCCCCATGTCCAGTTTGCTCATGTAGATCTCATCCATTTCTCTGTCGTTGGGTGATCCCTGTGTCTTTCTTAGGGTTCTATTTTCTAGGTAGCCTCCCTGGAGTTGTGAGTAGCAGTCTAGTCATCTTTGTTTTACATCTAGTATCCTCCTATGAGTGAGCACATACCATGTTTGTCTTTCTGAGTCTGGGTTACCTCACTGAGGATGGTTTTTTCTAGATCCATCCATTTGCCTGCAAACCTCATGATGTCATTGTTTTTCTCTGCTGAGTAGTATTCCATTGTGTATATGTACCACATCTTATTTATTCATTCTTCAGTTGAAGGGCATCTAGGTTGTTTCCAGGTTCTGGCTATTACAAATAATGCTGCTATGAACATAGCTGAGCATGTGCCCTTGTGGTATGATTGAGCATTCCTTGGGAATATGCCCAAGAGTAGTATAGCTGGGTCGTATATGAGTATTCACCTGCATGTATATGTTTTCCATGTATGAGGCTGGTGCCCATGGAAGCCAGAAGGCATCATATCTCCTGGAACCAGAGTTACTGACAGCAATGAGCTGCCATGTGGGTGCTGGGAACTGAACTTGGGTCCTCTAGAAGAGCAACCAACGTTCTTAACTGCTCAAGTGCCTCTCCAGCCTTTAGAAAATATTTTTAAATAGTAGTTCTAGTTAAAGAACCAGGCCTCCTTGGAGAAATGAATAATTCCTGTGCTGGAGAATGGTAGGTACAAGACAGCCCTGGAACCACTAATAATGTCAAAAAGTAATAAAATGCTAAAAACATTATCTAGCTCCATCAAACAGACAGAAAATAAATTTATAATTGACATCAAAATGAATGATAGCAGGAAGTACCTCATTATAGCTGAATGCCAATTAATCCATATGGAAAGAGTGCAAACAACCCATTAAATTATCAATTCATTTTAAATTAATAACACATACTAAATCTGGGGGTTGAACAAGCTTGATGAGAAATAAGATACATATATAGTCTTAAAGCATTTCCTCACAAGCTACTTATTATTTATAAAAAGGAAAATACTAACTATATAAAAAGAATCATAAGTCATGAATGACTTAGTTTAACATAATCAGATTTAACATCATGAAGACAGAGCAGACATCTAAACATGGTCAGATCTGAGGCTACAAGGAAGAGGCGACAGCATGCCAGAGGTGTTCCAGGTTAAAGCATAAACTCTGAATCTAAGCCTCAGAACCACCAGACAAATGCCACTGGACGTTCTACAAAACAACTGCCCTTCAGACTTTCAATGACTTAACGATAAAGAAAAGTCAGAAGCATTTCCTACATGGAAGGAGCTGAGCCTACCTTGTATTTCAAGATTATCAAAAAATCAGGACACATATTTGGGGTGGGGGGGGGACTGATTTCTCATTATAGAAAAACCGAGATGAAAATAGGAAAGAAGGAAAAACGAGGGACAATCTGGAGTCAGGAGCCAGCTGGAATTGACAAGAGGGTACACTGTGTGCTCTAGGTGAAGCCCATACCGAAAACAAGCACCTGCAGGTGACTCTCGGTACTGTGGCTAATTAGAGCACAACAGACTAGAAGACAGTATTATGTTAAGACTAAACTTCCAATTCATCATACTGTAATTATTGGGGAGAATATTCTTCTTGTGCTTTAGATTTAAGAGCTATGGGAATAATGTTTGCAACCTGTTTTCGAATGATTCAGGACAAAGTCATAGTAAATGTGTACCTGTAAAGAATAAAGCAAAAGTATCCAAATACTAAAATGATTGAAATCTGTGGGCTATTTTTCTTTGTTAGAAGTTATTCTAAAAATGAAAGCAACTCCAATTAAATTTTTAATTTCAAATACAAGTACCAAGAACTAAATTGTGTTTACTTTCTTTTTATTAAAATTCTTAGAAAGTTCATACAATGTATTTTGATCATATTGACACTTCCAATCTTTCCCAGCTTCACTCCCTTTCCCCACCCACTCAACTCTGTAACTACATTTTCTTTAAATCTATGGAATCCAATTTGTGCTGCCCATATACTCTTGAGTGGGTAGCCATTCACTGGAGCATGGTTGACCTAATGGTAGGTGGCCTTTAAGTACAACAGACTCCCCTCTCCCAGCAGCTACCAATTGGCAATGGCTCCTCCTGGAGGGATGGAACCGAGGGCTCCCCTCTGCGCTCCATGCTGGGATTTGGTCTGGCTTGAGCTTGCACAGGTACAATGTATGTTGTCAATACACTGTGCAGCTGTCCTGCTTTGTTGGGAAAAATTTCCTTGTCATTGCCATCTGGCTCCTACAACATTTCCTTCCACCCAGTCTTCTACAATTCTGTTGTGGGTCAGTGTGTTTTTTTTCCCTTTGCTTTTTTTTGTTTTAAAAGTTTTTATACTATAATTGAGGCAAGTTAAAGTAGGCTAACATCCACAGAGTTAATGATTTGTGTTAGTGAAAGAAGTACTTTCAGTCAGATTCATTGTGATTCATAAATGCTTTTATACTTTTATACCTTTGTGATTAAAAATGATATTTGATACTTTTAGTCAATACACTCATATATTAAACCATACTTTGGATTAAACTAGTAACTATTTTGAAAACGAGTAGCTTAACTTTTAAATTTTCTTATAAACATGAACACAGCAAGATTTATTTAATCTCTGATACATCCCTAAATTATTAAAACCAGGCATTTACCTTCATTTATATATTTTTCAATCAAGCATTCATTAAAAAATGAAGTATATGGGCTAGGAAGACATCTCAATGGTAGCAAAGATGCCACTAAGCATGACAACCCAGGTTTGATCACTGCCAGGACCCAATGGTAGAAGAGGACTAAATCCCACAAGTTGTCCTCTGACCTCCACACATGTTCCTTGGCACTTGAGTGTCCATGTATGTACACACATATAACAAATAGATGAAAAAATTAACAAAAACCTACAAAGTATACTATGCACTATTCAACTTTTCAGTTTGCAAAATTCAAGTTTATAATATTGAACAAGTCTATTGCACAAACTTGGAAAACTATCACATTCAGAATCCATTTAAACTGATATTCTCAAATGAAGCAACCATACTGGAAGTAATTTATCATCAATGATCAGCCTGGGTCTTCAGCTGCACTAAGACTAATGCAGGAATTAAATCATAAAGCACAAAATCTAAAATCTACTTTCTAAAATGCCTCGGGATTAACTTCACTGGCATGAACCTCAAATACGCTGGTTATCAGACTCGGTGTTTCTGAGATTAATAAAAGCACCACTGGTTGCTAGGCCCCATCTTCAACCTCATCCTCTGTATTCAGGAAGTTTGTATTTCCCAGATGAGGAGGGGAACCTCCATGCATTTCATTTGTCCCAAATTCTTTTTCTCATGAAAATATGCTCCCTTCATTTCATAGCAGAGGGGAGAGGAAGGATCTCACAAATAACCCCACCACCTTTGAAATCTTCTAGGTCACAGGGCAACAGCAGCAGTTACCTGAGAAGGTGTTGCTCATGTGGGGGAAAGGACATAATACTCACAGTCTTACTTCCCTGTGTAAGGACAGAGAACTGCATTTGGCAGAAATGATGAAATGCAGAAGCATTGCAGACTAGCAAGGGTGTGGCGAAGCGAGAGGTCTTCCTGCTGCTGCCTCTTGGTAGTGCAGTTCTATCTATTAAAGCTGGAAAGGACCCTTTCAAGCACCTCCCTGAAAAACAAGGCTCCCTCTCCCAACCTGCCCCACAAACAGTATCTACTATTTGGAAAGCAAGTACAGAAAGCATGTAGATACTAAACAGGGATTATGTTCAAGAATAAAAACATTGTTAATATCAAGATCTCAAGGAATATTTGCCAAACATATATAGCAGCCATGGTTCGCCTCCACAGACTGGAGAAGGAATCAAGGAGTTGGGGGACCACAAAGATTTATGTGGGACTCTTTCAAGTTTAGAACCCATTTTCTTTATATGTCTCTAACATAATTTTGCTGTGGGATACAGGAATATATCATAAAAACTCAGCTGGTTATGGCAGTCACTACCTGGAGGGATCAGGGAACTCCTCCAGAGGAAGCCAAATCCCAAGGAGTTTTTGGTGTTACTTGGCTTGTTATATATCAGCTGTCTTCTGTTATGAAAATCATGTGTGCCTTCATAGTTTCCCCAATTGACTTTTCCCTAAGAAGGGCTAACAATGTGGACTGATCACTCTCTGGACATACACATTCCAGGCATTTGGAGAACAGCCTCAGGAAAGGCTTTCTCTGGAATCAGATATCTCCCTTAGTCACTTTCAAGGACTAGCAGTAAAAACAAGTCCAAATGCAAGTCTCCTGATTTAAGATAAATTCCACAAGGAGACACCACCTAGGTTAGGTGGATGTTAAGTAATAGCTTTACACAATTTAGCTTGGACCCTCCTTTCTTACAGTGTTACTAACTTTATAGCCCTCTAACTCCTTACCTAACCACTTCTAGGAATATTTAGATAACTTTCTGTGCTGACACTATGCTCAGCCAGAACCCCAGATCAAACCTCCCTGTAATTATTATCATTGGCAGCATCCAGCCACATCCATCCCCAGATGGAGGAAAGTACCTTATCAGAGATACCTCTGTACTCTCTAAGAACAGACTTAAGCATCCAGGCGACCTGTTTGAGAGGGCCTAGTGGATGTGCCAATTAAGCTTTACTTTGTGGTGGTATTTTAATTGTACTGAAATGTGATTTTGATTGTATGTTAATAAATAAAGTTCCCCGGGGGTCAGAGCTATTAGAGCCATAGACAGAGTGTGGCAGTGGTGGCACATGCCTTTAATCCCATAGATCTCTGTGTGTTCAGGGATACAGCCAGCATTGGAGACATATGCCTTTAAGACCTGGGGGGCTGTACATACAGACAGTGACAAGGCAGTCACGTGTTTGGGTTTACAACCAATGAGAAGGCAGAATGACTATGAAACGACTTACACACAGGAAAATAGCTCTTTCGGGAAGCTGGAGCCACCGCAGGAGGAAGGGTGAGATTTTAGCTCTGAGCTCTGACCTCTCGGCTTTCTCTTTTACATTGGTTCTGTGTTTCCTATTTAATAAATTGGTTGGTTACATCTACATTACTTCCTCCTTTCCTAAACCTTACCTCTAGTTCCAGATCTCCCTTTAACTATCACCAGAGGCATCTAGCTGTACACAGGTTGCCTAGCGACTGAGCACACTTTTCCCCACCCTGCAGAAAAAATGGCAGATAGCTTAGACAGATAGGAGTCACAGGAAAAAGAAGACAGTTTTATTTATTCTCCCATTGACCTAGCAACTTATAGATTCTTAACATTTTCTACCAATCACATTTAGGATCATAGTTGAGCACATAAGAGCCCTCTTCTTAGATATTATCTGAATATAGTTTTTAGTTAATTCATTTCCCCATTAGTCACTTCCCTTTTGGGTTGCAAATGATCATTAACAATTACTGCCTCTATGTGATTCTTATCACCTCTCTTTTGACCCTGGAAGCTTGGCTTTGCATTGCCAAGGGATTACTGCTTGTAAGTGTATATATACCAGGACTCCCAGGGCACAAGGGGATGGAGAAGAGAAAAGAGAATGGAAGAACTAGATGGGGAAGAACTTGAGAGGAACAAATTGAGATGGGGAAGAACTAGATTGAAGGGCTAGAAGAGAGTACTAGAGGGATGAGATAGAAGATGAGGAAGAGCCAGATGGGGAAGTACTAGCTGGGCAAGAACAAGGTGAAAAGGATCTAGATGAATTAAGGTTCATCTAGAAAGGCAGAATTAAGACGAGAGAATTAAGATAGAACTTAGAGGGAGCAATAGATAAGTATAGAGAGGAATCAGGCAAGAAAGGAGCTAGGCAAGAGAACAGAACTGAAGCTGTGTATATAGGATATTATGCCAGAGGAATTAAAGCAAGTGGACTATAGAGCTTGGTGTGCTGAGATTCTATTTCCCGAAAACAGTCCTCGCCATTAGTAGTTCTCTCTCCTGAGCCCCTGGGATGTATAATATTAAAGCTGGTCCCTCTAATATTATACAAGGTAATTTTATACTAATTTTCAAAGATTAAAAAAGAACTAGATTAAATTAAACACTAGGTAAAACTATCATAGGGTAGTGGCCTAGCACACATGAGTCCTGGGTTCAATTCCCAGCATTGCATAGAATGGACATGGTGGTACATGCCTGTAATCTCCTGTAGAGCCCACAGAGGCTATCTCATGAGACCTTACTCAGGGTCAGAGAATCTGGGCTTGCTTTACCCAGCAGGGCTGCATAATGGGATGATTTGGCTAGGGGCTATTTACCAGGTGTTTGGAAGGATCTACACTTGGCTGTACAGTGTGCTTTGATCTTGAAAGAGGGAGGTCTTTTGCCTCTCCCTTTAGCACATTATAAAAAGCCCTTTTGAATAAACCTCTAGGCGGCTGGGTATTGACCCAGGGCCCTCCCAAAGCCATCCTGCGTCTCTATCTTTCTTATTGTCTCTTTCTATCTTTCTACCTAATATTTCCTCATTCCTCTTTCCTCCACCAAAGAACCCTTTGACAGGTCAGAGCTGGACTCTAGTAGACTCCCACAATCCCCAACACTCAGGAGGTGGAAGCAAAAGGATCAGAAGTTCAAGGTCACCTTTGACTATCTAGAAAATATGAGGCTAGCCTAGGCTACTTGACAACCCCCCCCCAAAAAAACAAACTATGAAAGGCCAATTTTATTGTAAATTAGTAGAAAGTGAGAATCAGTGGATAATTAGGCTATATTTGGATTACTAACATTTTCAATCCATCAGATTAAAGGCTGGCAGTCAGAGCATGAGGCTTGACCCTGTCGTCCACAAGGAGCCTTCCTGATTCCTGCAGAGAGAACACTGCTTTCTTCATAAATACTTTCAGGAAGGAAGGGGTTAGTGAGATGACTCAGCAGGTAAGATGTTTGCTGTGCACCCCAGACAACTTGTTTGATTCCCAGAACCCACATAAAAGTGGAAGGAGAGAAAAAGCTTCACAACGCTGTCCTTTGACCTCCACATGCACACCATGACACAAACACCACATACAGACATCATGGATGCACACAGATAATGATGATGATGATGATGATATTTCATCAAAAGGCAAGTTTCCCTGGGTCTTATGGCTGATTTTGTTTGTCTGACTTGAATCTTTGATCTTAGATTATGTACATATTTTTAGAGATGGAGACAAAAGTGCCCATAGGAAAATCTTGGATTTCTGAGAACACAGAACAGAGAAGGGAGAAAAAAACACACTCCCCCGAGCACACCAGATTCTAGACATAGAAAAAAGTCTTTCTCATAGGGTATGGAAACAATTCAAATGTAGTGGAATACACTTAGGACATGTAGAAAGTTAGCAAGAAGGAATGCATTTCCTTTTAATAATGTCAGAAAACAAATACATTAATTTGCCTCTTGCTCAGAGCCTAACAAGTAAAGCTTAAGGCAGCATTCCTTCACCGATGTATATACCAATTCCTTAAATGCAACAGTGGCACTAAGCATGCACAAGAGAATTAGCTCTGTTGACAAAGTTTATGTTTTCTACAAAGGATGAGAGGCTTATTATTCCATTTATTTTATAAATTGGTGTGTAAATTCTTGTGACAGTGAGTGAGGTAACCCAGACTCAGAAAGACAAACATGGTATGTACTCACTCATAGGTGGATACTAGATGTAAAACAAAGATGACTAGACTGCTACTCACAACTCCATGGAGGCTACCTAGTAAACAGGACCCTAAGAAAGACACAGGGATCACCCAATGACAGAGAAATGGATGAGATCTACATGAACAACCTGGACGTGAGTGGGGGTAATGAAGGGCAAGGGTCGAGAGAAAGAGAGCTTAGGGGAGCTGGAGATTCCAGCTGGATCAAGAACAGAGAGGGAGAACAAGGAATAAAAGACCATGATAAATGAAGACCCCATGAGAATAGGAAGAAGCAAAGTGCTAGAGAGGCCCACAGAAATCCACAAAGATACCTCCATAATAGACTACTGGCAATGGTCGAGAGACAGTCCGAACTGACCTACTCTGGTGATAGGATGGCCAAACACCCTAATTGTCGTGCTAGAAACCCCATCCAATGACTGGGGGAACCAGATGCAGAGATCCACGGCCAGACCCCATGTGGAGCTCCAGGAGTCCAATTGGCGAGAAAGAGGAGGGTTTATATGAGCGAGAATTGTTGAGACCAAGGTTGGATAAAGCACAGGGACAAATAGCCAAATGAATGGAAACACATGAACTATGAACCAAAGGCTGAGTGGCCCCCAACTGGATCAGGCCCTCTGGATAAGTGAGACAGTTGATTGGCTTGATCTGTTTGGGAGGCATCCAGGCAGTGATACCGGGTCCTGTATTCAGTGCATGAGTTGGCTGTTTGAAACCTGGGGCTTATTATACAGGGACACTTGGCTCAGCCTGGGAGGAGGGGCCTGGACCTGCCTGGACTGAGTCTATCAGGTTGAATTCAATCCTCAGGGGAGTCTTTGCCCTGGAGGAGATGAGAATGGGGGTGGGCTGGAGGGAAGGCAGGGGGGGGGGTGCGGGAGACAGGAGAACAAGGGAATCTGTGGCTGATATGTAAAATTAAATTAAATTATAAAATAAAAAATTTTAAAAAAAGAAAAATTAAAAAAAATTCTTGTGCCAGTCATTCAACATATATCATTGACCTTGTATTAGCTTAATATCAATTCACATTTTTGCCCTCTTAGAGCTTACATTTTAATTCATTTGGTTCCTTAAGCCTTTGAATTAGAATGCTATTATTATTATCACATATTTTAAATTTGCACCTTTAAGCTTACCAAGATGTAACATTGATTAACACAGTTGATGCTCATTGACCCATATGTTTAGCACCTCGCCCTACAGCTTTGATTCCTTCTGCTGCAGGGAAACCCTAAAACACTGGCAGGAAATCCTCTGAGGTCTTTTCAGTATTTCTCCCTCTGCCCTTTCCCTGTTCCCACTCAGAAGTCAGCTATGGAACTGCCCTCTGTGAAAATAACCTGTCTTCCATGGGTTTCTCTGGTAGATTTTTTCCCCTATCTTCTCTTTTTCTCTGGTTATCTGTCTAGATGTGAATTTCTTGTTATCTATCCTGGTTGGAATTCTTTGAGCTTCTCAAATATGAGGGTCAATGTTTTCCATCAATTCTGAAAAGTTTTCTTCATCCTCCCTCTTCTGGATCACTGAAAGATCGTGCACACATCTCTGTTGATTTTCATCCCTTTTGTTTTGTCTATTCACATGCCTACCCATCTCTGGTCATAACTGGACATCACATTTGAAAAGGTTTTGTAGAAATACTTGAAATGGGTATGCTATTATTATTCTCTACAAAGGGTTTTTGTTTGGTTCTCCTAGGCTCCTGACACCCTAAAACACCCTATACAAGTTCCACACATATGGTCCCCTGGGCCTAATTTTACAGCTTCACTGGGCCATTGGACACCCAGATAACAAGATAAGCATTATTTCTGGGGTACCTGAAGGTATCTGCAGAGGGATCAGCATTTGAGTGGGTAAACTGAGTCAAGCAGATGTCTTCCCCAGTATGGGTGGACATCACTCAACCCCTTGAGGGCCTGATTAGAACAAAGTGAGAAGTTTGAGCTGGACCCCCTGGTCTCCTCTCCTCCACCCTCCTCATCCTCTGTCCTTGAGATAAAGGACTATAATTGATACCATGAGCACTCCAGCTCTCATCGATTTTTTGCTTGCTTTTCTAGTTCACCAGATGTAGATTATAAAGTTTACCGCCTTTCATAACCACATGGGTCAACAATACTTTCTATTAAACCCCTAGCTAGATATAGATAATAAAGATATGGATATATAACTTAGACATTAATACATAAACAGAAGTTTTTTTGAAGCTTTTAAATTTGTTTACATTTAATTCAGTCTTTTTGTCTTTTCTTCATTGGAAGAACTGCCTTGAATTGCCTAATCTGTCTTGGATAGGAATTGCCAGAACTGAAGAGTAAATTTACTCAAAAACAAAGAATCATGACAACAGTCTTACAACAACATGTTATGTGGATAAATTTTAATTATATAACATTTTGAGCCAACTCCAAACTTTCCTGAGTGCCATGTAATACTCAAGACAATTTACTAATATTAAGTCAACATTTCTTTAGATTTAAGTGAGTTGTATGTAGAATATTTCTAGGAAAATGGCTAGCATGTAGTAAACAATGAATAAGCATCAGCAAGTATTTCTAAATTGAATGCAATGAATGAAGCATAATATTTCCTCATCATTTTATAGTAGTTAATGCTGCTCCTCTTCCTTTCCTCCTGAAAACTGGAGTTACTTATTAACTTAGCTATTGAAAACTTTAATAATGCTACTATTATTAATAACATAATCCTCTCAATAACAGTATCTTTTCAACAATAGTTTGAAGGTAGCTATAAGAAAACTAGTCAAAGGCACTGCAGATAGTAAGCTAATTATTTGATATGCAATTATTACACTCCCAATATAACTTATCATTTCTTATCACCTCTATGGAGACACATCAGACACATCAGCAGATTGTCACACACTCTTTCACTGTCACACTTCACCAGTGGAAACCGGAACTGAGGCATTTCCATGATGGAAGCTGTCTTACTCAAGCAGTAAACTCCAGCAAGAAAGCCCCACGTGTGGGATGCCAGTCCCATCATGATGTTACAGCTGCAGTCGAGTGATCCATTTATGAGTCATATAAGTAAATGTGGAAAAGGTTTGGGGGGGACCTTAATCAGAGTTTCCTGAAGGACAGGTCACTGCTTGGATGGCTTCTGCAAAGGACTCCAGGAGACAGGGCCAAACCAGAATGCAGTCACTCATGCTTGATGTAATCAAATGGAATTTTTAAACAGATTAAAACTTTTTAAAAAATCTGTGTAATTTCAACCGACCAATGTCAGCATTGTAAGGGAGCCCCTTCTATTTTAATCCTACCTTATTTGTTGTTGTTGTTGTTTTTGTGATGCTGAGGGAGAACCCGGGTCCTTGCACATGATGGAGAGAAGCTTTACCACTGAACTACATCCTCATCCCAGGGGAGTCATTTTGAGATTACCAGTAGATCCACTTTTTCCATCTTTATGGTAAACTGGTCTGCTTAGCTCTTCAGAGCCACTGTTCCATGCCACAGAACAAGGTGTTGCTCTACTCTAAAGTCACAAATAAAAGCTAGTTACTTCAGATCTTAACATTTGTAATTCAGCCTTGACAGTCCTAAAGAGAACCCAGGAACCATCTGTACCATCACATTTTACGTTTGCAGAACATCCTTGCCTTGCTGATCTATGAAGGAAGCCCGAGAATGAGGCTAGACTAAATACAACAAAAGTTCTCCAATCAATTTGCAATCCATCTGCACAAAGCTTATGAGATACAATGTGAGATCTGTTAGAAAATGTTTACCAACACCTACTTTGGTAGGTATTTAACAGTGAACAAGGCATCACTGACCCTGCCTCCCAAGATTTATTCTTCATACTAAGAGAGGCAACTGAGCAAATGACTATGCTAAAGGATAGTAGACAATACAATGAAAGAAGCATGAGGGCACAAGTTATACAGAGAATAGAGATCGTAGAAATGGAAAGCCACTTCTCAATAGAGATCTGAGAGATACATAGAAGATAGCCAAACAATTACGAGAAACAACACATTCCAGAAACTACACATACAGAAGTCCAGAAATAAGACAGACTATAGGGAAAGACACATCCTGGCCAAGTAGAAGCAAAAACAAAATCCACTCATGGTGATGTCTCTACATCGGCTCCACTCTCACTGACAACGGTACTGCACAGGATGGAGGAAGTCAAATGCTAGAATGCAGCCAGGAGGCACACGACACATAGGAGAACTCAGCAGCCCCTGGCCTTCCACCCACTACAAGAGTTAGAAAGCATACAGTGATTTGAAAGATTATAAGTATATTTAAATCACTAGAAAGATAAAAAGGTGCCGATACCACATGATAAAAAATAATATAGACCACAGAACAAAGAACACTGGAATCAAATGGAACTTTTAGGAATTAAAAACAAAATCTATGATATTCAAAACTCAATGCAAACCTTTTTGTTTTAAAGTCTTCACTTATACTTCTTGCTAAAACTAAACCAAAAAGAGTTAAAACATACAAATCCACAAAGACCAAGAAAACAAAAAAGAGGAAGTATAGCCGGGCGGTGGCGGCGCACGCCTTTAATCCCAGCACTCGGGAGGCAGAGGCAGGAGGATCTCTGTGAGTTCGAGGCCAGCCTGGGCTACCAAGTGAGTTCCAGGAAAGGCGCAAAGCTACATAGAGAAACCCTGTCTCGAAACCCCCCCAAAAAAAAAAATCAACACAGCATGGAAAATACTAATTATAAAGTAAGAGTCATAAATCTGTCTTCATTAAATAAAGAATATCTAGTAATCAAAAGGCATCACTAAGAGTGGAGACATGAGCCATTAGTAAAGTATTTGCCTAACAGCATTTGGGTCAAAGACAGACTGCAAATAGAACAGTATGGCTTCAGTGTGCAGTAGACTAACTCTCTAGGTTTGTGTAACAAGAAGAATCATGTAAGCATGTGTCTCAGAATATGTTAACCAACTCCTGTTAACCAATACATTATGATAATCAATAAGAAAAGGACAGACAACATAGTATTGCAGGGATCAGAGGCCATCTAGGATGCACCCCTCCCTCATGATCTATTTTAGACCCCAGGTCCCATTTCCCTGCTAAGATGGGAAAGGCAAACATCACAAGTGCCCCCTCCTTAGGATCTAAAACACTATTAAAACATGTAGTTACCAGGGCTGTGCTGAGACCCATTAAGAGAAAGTTACTTCCTCCCGGTCAAAAGAAATGAAATCTGAGTTCAGGTGCTGGCCCAGGGTGGAGACATGACATTCTGATCTGCTCCAAAGTTTAGGATGTTACATCCAGCTGGGCCTGTCAATCACCTGGTCAATCTTCTGGAAAGTCAGTTCACATGAAGCCATTCTGAGCAGACAGAGGTCCTCACAACAGCACCACGAGCCTGCCTGCTTCCAGCTCAAAACATTGCACGTTTTCCTTTTCATTCTGTCTTTCTTCAAATACTGGCCAAAGGCTTAAGCATGTTTCCCTGACATGCTGAGGTTTTCTACTCACTCTCTGACCCCTCCCACCCTGCCACACAGCCACGTGCAGCCTGCAGTGCTGAACGTGGCAGCTTTTTCTCTTCTTCCCCAGCCCTTCCTCCGGGCAGCTGCCAGGATTCCCACCTTTCCTGCCCTGTTGTTTTCTCACAAACTCTTCAACTGTCTTCAGGTTTCCTTCCAAGTCTGTTTCTAAATTCAACTAAGAATCCATAAAGGGAACCCCAATTCCCGCGGTAAGGTTTCAATGGGGTTCCCCTCCAACAAACCAGCATATGCTGTGTGATTCGATCTAGGTGAAGTCTAACAACAGGCAGAACTTCAGAGGAGCCAGAACAGTGGAGATTGACAAGGGGAATTAATGACACAGGAGGACAGAGTTCTGAGACAGCAATACTGTACTTCTTGATGGAGATGGTAGTATATGGATATATTCACTTTGCTCAATGTTTATTATGCGTATGTTATACTTCAGTCGAAAAGTCTACAAAATTTTAAACAGATATTTGGGTATCAGTTATGTATATTTTTCCTTTCATGTCTTATTTTCAAATTTTGGTTTAATGAAAAAGCATAGGTATGATAATGGGAGGAAAGAAGCAATCTGAAAAACTGTGAGGTTCCTGACAAACCTGAGTAGAGTGTGTAATTTAAGCACAGTATAATGAAAAACACTGGGTTGCTAGACACACTGAAAACAATGACCTGGAATGAACTCATCTTTAAGACTGAGAAGAAAGAAGACAGTTTTGGAAGTTACAAACAGAGGATGATAAAGTCTACCTTCAGAATAGTCACACATGTCAAGTGCGAGCCTTTAAAACGTTCTAGGAATTATGACGCAGCCCAAGAACCCACTGTCCTCGTTTCTTTGGGGCTAGACTCCCAAATATCATCCTGTTCCTACCATTTTTTTTTTCAGAAACTCCACTGTTTTGTGGGGTATTCAACAGAGAAGACTACTTAGACATGAGTTTAAGCCAATAGAAAATCTTCATTAGGCAGCCTTCGACTTCACTGAGTGTTCGGGATCCCAATGTACCTGGGTTAACATGCATTAGTCAGTTAGTCAGAAGCAGAAGTCCAGAAGCCACAAAGCAAGGTGAGTACAGTTACAGACTTTCCCTGAACTGTGGACTTCGATGGGTCAGGCCTTTGTTTTTGTCTTGGCAAGTGGTGTTGTGTAGGGGCTGAGTTTTATGGCCTGAACGGTACTTTCACCATGGAGTTGTGGTATCACCATTGTGGTAAGATCTGAGGGCCTACTAAGGTCTGAGGCCTGTTACAATCTTAGTTAGGGTTACTATTGCTGTGATGGAACACCATGACCAAAGCAACTGGGGAGGAAAGGGTTTGCTCATAGTTCCACATAACATAGTTCATCATCAATAACAGTGAGAGCAGGAACTCAGGCCGGCAAGAACCTGGCTGGAGCTCATGCAGAGGCCATGGAGGGTGCCGCTTAACGGCTTGCTCCTCGTGGTAATCAGTCTGCCCTTTTACAGACCCCAGGACCACCTGCCCAGGGGTGGTCCCCCCGACAATGGCCTGCACTCTCCCACATCTATTACTAATTAAGAAAATGCTCCACAGGCTTGTCCATAGCCCAGTTTTATACAGGAATTTTCTCAATTAAATCTCCCTCCTCTCTAGTGACTCTAGCCTGTATGATGTTGACATAAACTAGCCAGCACATCCATGTAGGGCACTCAGCAAAGAGAAAGATAATAAAGGGTGCCAGGTATTTTGAAAAGCAGACTTTGCACCATCAACAAGAAGAGTCTTTGGCAATTGTAAGCTAACACAGAATAACATATTCTGTCTTAACAGAGAACTTCTATGGGTTTTAAGAATGAGTCCAGTGTTCAGCAAGGGCATGAGGCTGCAGAGAGGGAGTATTACTATTGATGTGTTAGTCACTCCTTCTTTTAGACATAGTAATTCTTTTTCCTGGAAATAGATGCTCTGATTTCATCATCTCTGTCCCCTTGTGTAAAATAACTGTAACTTGTGACCATTCTACAGGACAGTCAAGGGGCTCACCTGCTCTGAATCTTGTGCTAATCAATGCTGTCATTAGAGACTTCAGGGTAAGACTAAGCACCAAAGCAGCAACCTTCATGTTTCACATAGAACACATGCTGTACCATTCTGTCCATTGCTCAAGCAAATCATTTTCATCACTGTAATGTAGCCCAAGGAGCATTCTTGCCATTAAGAAATAATAATTTCAAAGAAATAACCTTTTTAACCCATTTGAATATTTAATCTGACTTGAACGTTTTATATATATATATATATATATATATATATATATATATATATATTATCACTTCATAAACATGTAATTGTACATTTTTATATATCGGTTTAATATAGCTTTTCAGAAAGACATTGGCAAGGGGCTAGGGAGATGGCATGGTTGGTAAAGGTTTGCTGCACAAGCATAAGAACTGAGTTAAACCCCAGTGCCCATGTAAAAAGCCAGGCAGGGCTGCTGTAACCCCAGTACAGGCAGGCAGGCAGGCAGGCAGAGATGGGTGGATACTAGGGATCTCTGGCAAGCCAGTCCAGCAAAAACATCAAGCTCTGGGTTCCATGAGACACCCTATGTCAAAACAAATATGGTAGAGAAGCAAAGGAGGATGACATCCGGATCACCATGACATCACAGGTGCCAGAATGAGCAAGAGCACCCACATACACCACACACACAAATAAATGAGTTACTTGATTAACAAAGAGTGTCAGAGAAGGTGATCATCCCTGTCATAAGAATAATAAACCCGAGTTTGTTGTTTCCTGAACTTATCTATTCTATAAATGACACTTCAAGCTCCTACTATCATTTCCCAGGCTTTCTATAAACAACCACTTTGAAATAAATACATGTTGCTTTAAAACTCACATCTCTTCCCCCTTCTTGTAATACCTCTTTTCCCTCTTTTAGGAACACTCTACCATCACATGGCTTGAGAGAACCTTCTGCCATAGTTCCTTGAAGAACCGTCACAGAGTCCACACAGCTCTAATCAGAGCTTCCTTTCTATAAGCTGGTGCTGGGGAAAACAAACAAAAAACAAAAAGTTCCCAGTTCTCATGAGACTTCCAGTTGAGAGGCCAGGAACCAAGAGCCATCCATGCACGGCACTACTATCTTGCCCACCCTACCCCCTGACAGTCTGAAAGGAATCCGCCAGGAGAAGGAAGCCAGAAGGCAACAGACGAGAGGGATGGAAGAGGCAATCTGAGTCCTGCTGACACTGTACCCTCAGAGACAATGGTATGAGCACTAATCTGGACTTTCCCAAAGGTATAAACCACTCAGTTCCTTTCCTTTCTCAGGGTTCTCTAACTGTCCTAGCTCAGTTTCTACTGTGATTAAACACCATGACCAAAAGCAACTTGGGAAGGAAAGGTTTGATTGGATTGCAGTCCATCGAGGAAAGCCAAGGCACAAATTTGGAGTCAGGAACTGAAGCAAGCAATGGAGGAACACTGTTTACTGGCTTGTTTCCAAACTCAAGCTTGGCTCTCTGAATATAGCCCAGGACACATGCTTAGGGATGGTACTGCCCACAGTAGACTGAATCCTCCTACATCATTTAGTAATCAAGAAAAGGCCCACAGATATACCCATAGGCCAATTTGATGGTGGCAATTCCTCAATTCCTTCTCCTCAGATAAGTCAAATTGACAACCAACATTAGCTATCCCAGTTACCCTGAACCAAAAGTTTTAAAACACCAAAAGAATTGCAGTAATGATAATACCATCAGGCAGGTCTTGATGCTGCTATGGCAAGATTGTGTTCTGCACTGAAGTACACAATGTTTCTTCCATAACTTATGTCTTTTCCATGTAAAGTAACATCTTCTTGCTCAAGAAATAGTAGATAAGTGAGGGATTTGGCTCAGGGATAGAGCTCTAGGCTGGCATGGACAAAGCCTTGGGTTGACACTCAAAACCGGGTGAAGAAGTGTGATAGGGACTGTTGCCTTAGCTTTCAGCAAACACAGCATGGGAAACTCTGATCAGTATTTACCACCAAGCACAGTTTCTTAGAACATACCTAGTTTCTTTTCTTTCTTTTCCATTGGGAGACCCACAGGGATATATTGTCTTGATGAGTGTTCATGTTAGACTATAATAACTTTTCTTTGTGGAGTACCCCTGATTCTCACCATCAGATGGCAATATGTGTGATAAAAATAGAGTAGGCAGTCAAGTAAACTAGGTAAAAATGGGGTCTAGGGTAAAAGGGAGCAAGTTTGAAATCACAGCTTGGCAATTTTAAGCCAGTTATCTTGGAGAAAGACATTCCTTAGGCTTTGGTTTCTACCTTAGTAAAAGGGGATCTATGATAAAGCCATTTTGTGAAGACTAAATTAGATAACACACAAAATGCTCAGCAAACTGCTTAGCAAATAGTAATATTAATAAAATAGACTTACAAAATGTTGATTTTTATCTTCTTTGTGTGTCAACATTATATATTAGTGGAACTAATACATAGAAAATTTCATGAAACAAATCCTTGTTGATATTGTGATAGCAATTACTGATTGGTGATGTCACTCTATATGCTGTGAATGTGTTGCTCTGATTGGTTGATAAATAAAATACTGATTGGCCAGTAACCTGGCAGGAAGCATAGGCAGGATAAGCAGACAAGGAGAATTCTGGGAAGAAGGCTGAGTCAGGAGTCACCAACCAGACACAGAGAAAGCAAGATGTGAAGGCAGAACTGAGAAAAGGTACCAAACCACATGGCTAAACATAAATAAGAATTATGGGTTAATTTAAGTGTAAGAGCTAGTCAGTAATAAGCTTGAGCTAATGGCCATACAGTTCGTAAATAACATAAGCCTCTGTGTGTTTACTTGGGTCTGAGTAGCTGTGGGACTGGCGGGTGAGAAAGATTTGTCCTGACAGCGGACCAGGCAGGACACAGGAAAACTTCAGCTACAAATTACATCATCATGTATGTAATCATCAAACCATTCTTCCAATTTAATACTTGAACAGAACTATTTCTGTGAGTGTTCACATGCACAAGGAATTAAACAGAAGAAATTCTATTCACTTTCCTGATAAACACCTTACTTTCCCAAATCCTTAAACATCTGCATTCCTGGAGGACCGTCGCTCTCATCTACACACACATCTCCTTCAGAAGGCCAGCTGTCAGCACCTATACAGGACGTGTTCAAAGTACACACATTCTTCGTTCTACTGCTAGCTGTTCTACTTTCAAAAATACCTGCTACAGAAACACAGAAGTATCCTAAAAACCATGCAATGAGATGTAATACGGTATTGTCTTTAACAGCCAATAATTAGAATGTCCATCAACAGGAACACTTAGACACAAAACAGATATTGAACTGACTGACAACAGATATTGAGCTGCACGTCCAGGCAATATAGGTGTAAAATGACCTCTGACCCAGTGCAAGACAACAAAAATGTGTTGTGTGCCTCCCTATACCAAATTCCCAGTGATGGCAGTGCCTAAGAGAGGCTCAGGCTTTAGCCAGATGGAGAACCAGAACCACTTCCCTATTCTCCCAGTCCAGGTAGGTTCTTGCAAGATTCCCTTCAATAACCCCCATGACTTAGAGCTTATGACTTTAACTAAGACTCTTACAGAATCCATGATCACCACAAGCACTGAGCATGTGCAAAGGGAATGAGGCTTTATTGAATCTTTCTGACATCATACAATCATAGTTTTGATAAATCTCTATGTTTTCTTATTGCTTATTTCTTCTGAGTTTTCTGTCAGATAGCTATAATTTCTTTTTGGTGGAATGCTAAAAAAAAAAATCAATGAATGATTTTACCCTTTGTAATTTTTGCAATAAGCTACACTGAAAGAACTCATTCTCTCCAAAATGCCTAGAACACCTTGTACATGTTAAGATGAACATTTACAAACCTGTAAGTTATTTTAAAATTTTAACAAGGAAAAAAATTAACAAAGAACAGGATCAAGTTAGGTGACAACTCAATTCTGTGATCTAGGTATTAATACAAATCAGTAACACTAGCTATATTCCTATATGAAAAATGAAACTGCTCACACCCATCTCAGGGTTTTGTTTTTCATAATTTCCCATACCCTAAAGGATAAATAACATGCCATAAAATCAACTATGTTGGTTAATAGTAATTTTTGCTTATGGTTCAAACAAAATAAGTCCTGAAATAAGTTGACAATAAGTCATTAAATAATAATGTCCTAACTCCCCTTACTCCAGCACCATTTCCATTGTCCCGTTGTAGTGGTGAGAATGGAGCTCAGGCATGTATATAGGCTTC
This sequence comes from Peromyscus leucopus, assembly GCF_004664715.2. Lineage (NCBI taxonomy): Eukaryota > Metazoa > Chordata > Mammalia > Rodentia > Cricetidae > Peromyscus > Peromyscus leucopus. The sequence goes on along the minus strand of NC_051071.1, from coordinate 4,900,860 downwards.
AGACACAAGCACTACTGTCTTGAGCCCACTCAGAAGTGAGGCTGCAGCAGAACTCGCAGATGTGGTGATTTGACTGAATCGGGCGGGGGTTTTGGAGTCCTCAGACATCACATACAAAAAAAATCCTCCAAAATAGTTCCAGGACCTTGTTACTGGCTTCTGTCATTCTGGATTTCTGAGATCTTCTTCTATCCCAATGTGTCTGACTCCTGTTGTCATCATGGAAATGTCTGTGTTAAGACACTAGTTATCTTACTATGCAGAAATCACAGATGGCATGAAGAGAAAGATCTGCTTTCTCTGTGGTTGAAAAGACTAAGGTCCTGCTCTGAAACCACAAAGACCATGGACTATAAAGCCACAGTCAAGGTAATTCTTACAAAAGCAAGTGAAGCATTCTACCCACCAGCCCAATGGCCACACTGAAATCCTTTGTTTAGCTATTATACTTTATACATACTTGCCAAAATGCTAAGCATCCCCCTGATATTTAATAAAGATCAATTTTTGAGCCCTTAGATAAAGTTCCTATGAACTTTTAAGAGAAAAGATCAAATGAAGATTTGTGCTCACTTCTCACTTTTAATTAGTCTAGGCACAGAAAACCATTGCACCCAGACTCTTGGTAGGTACTGCATGCAGCTGGGGAGGGCAGCCTGGATGCCCCATAGTGGAAAGCCAGTAACACTTCATGATGTTGCCAAGTGACTGCTTCCTTCATGTGACACCTCCAGGTGACCACTTGTGTCATGATGATTGATACCCAATATTTTCATTGCCTTATAGAAAGTTGATTTCCTCTTTTTTATGTAACCCCCCACATACACACACACACACACACACACACACACACACACACACACACACACACACACAGAGCTCAGTTAGCAGATGAAACTAGGACATGGATGGAATTAAATATCCTATAAACAGATCAATCGTTTTCTATTTAGAAAACAAAAAAGCATCACAAAGAAAACAGCTTCTCATACTCAGAGGAAAAAAAAATGAAGCCATGAATTCCGTGAAATTGGAACCAAAAATCCAGTCTCTGTAGTGTGACAAACTAACTTTAAAAACCTGTTTTCTTCTTCACTTTGTTTTGCTAAACCATTTAAATAGTGTATGTATTGAAATATGAGTATAAAACCAGACAAAATCACAAGCCTGTACCCTAAGAAAACAATAAACAGACATGTAAATCTCTGCTTTACTGATCCATTGAAGCAGATTTACCCTCTGGCTAAGATCATTTAGGGAAGACAACAAACTCTTGATGGTTGACCTGCACACACCTCATTCAGGACTCACCAGCAAAACAGATGGCATCCGAGGTCGCTGAACTCCCCAGAATAGGTACTTATGAGCAAGAAGATTCTTAAATCTTCCAGGAAACACCTTGCCCCATACATGGGAATGCAGCCCTAATAAGGCTTCACATTCCTCTTGCCTCCACATTTCACTTGCTTATTGTTCTAGCAATCTGCACTCTGGGCTACCCTGCCAGGATGAGGTCACTCTTCCCTTGACGTCTTTCCAGTTCAAATCCTGAGTTATCTTTTTGCTGAGCTCCACAGTTGTCCCTCTACCACCAGCATCTCAAAAAAGCACAGCAGACGTAACTGCTCCTTCCTTGGCTTCCAAGCCCTGAATGTCCCCAGTGCCTCCTTTCTCCACTCCTCAAGCCCCCTGGGGCTCCTTTTCCTCTCCATGTCCTTTAAAATAAGGGTATTTCCCTGTGTTCTAGCTTAAGCCTTCATTCCATTTCACCTCATGTGCTCTCTTTTATTTTTTTCCTTTTATTTTATTTTACAATACCATTCAGTTCTACATATCAGCCATGGATTCCCTTGTTCTCCCCCCTCCCCTTCCCCCCCAGCCCACCCCCCATTCCCATCTCCTCCAGGGCAAAGCCTCCCCCAAGGACTGAGATCAACCTGGTAGACTCAGTCCAGGCAGGTCCAGTACCCTCCTCCCAGACTGAGCCAAGCGACCCTGCATAAGCCCCAGGTTTCAAACAGCCAACTCATGCAATGAGCACAGGACCCAATCCCACTGCCTAGATGCCTCCCAAACAGATCAAGCCAATCAACTGTCTCACCCATTCAGAGGGCCTGATCCAGTTGGGGGCCCCTCAGCCATTGGTTCATAGTTCATGTGTTTCCTTTCATTTGGCTATTTGTCCCTGTGCTTTATCCAACCTTGATTTCAACAATTCTCGCTCATATAAACCCTTCTCTTTCTCACTAATTAGACTCCTGGAGCTCCATCCGGGGCCTAGCCATGGATGTCTGCATCCAGATTCCTCAGTCCTTGGATGGGGTTTCTGGCACGACTATTAGGGTGTTTGGCCATCCCATCACCAGAGTAGGTCAGTTCCAGCTGTCTCTCGACCATTGCCAGCAGGCTATTGTGGGGGTATCTCTGTGGATTTCTGTGGGCCTCTCTAGCACTTTGTTTCTTCCTTTTCTCATGTGGTCTTCATTTACCATGGTCTCCTATTCCTTGTTCTCCCTCTCTGTTCTTGATCCAGCTGGGATCTCCCGCTCCCACAGGCTCTCTTTCCCTCGACCCTCGCCCTTCATTACTTCCACTCATGTCTAGGTTGTTCATGTAGATCTCAGCATGTGCTCTCTTTTAAACTGACATATTTGGGGCCAACAGGAAGAGTGTCTCCGGGCTGGCATTCACTTCATGTCTGTGAGATGACTCACCAGCACTCATCTGGCCACTGCTCCCACAGCAACTGTTCTCCGTGACTCTCACCACTACCTTCTAGAGAAGATGCTGAGACTGGATGGAGAACAATACATAAGTAGTGAATCAGATTCTAACCTAAGTCTGACTGACCTAGGGCCATAGCTTTTGTCTCCACAAGAAGTTCTTCAGGGACACAGAGGATCGGCGGTCTGAAGGCTGGAGTGAGGAGACACAGAGTGAAGCTATAGCATAATGTGAAAAGTATTCTAAGAGAAAGTCAAAGAAAAGGCTGTGGGCATAGAGAGGAAAGAGACCCTGACTCTGCTCCAATAAATCTGATGGGACTTCACAGAGATGGTGGCATTGGAGTTGTGTCTTGGACTCCATGAATCTGCCCCACAGAAAGACCTGGGAAAACATTCAAAGCAGCAGGGATGTAGCTGGTTACATGGGGAAGGGGACCTATTTGCATTGAAAGAGTCGAGTATGATGGGATTAAATGTTGAGGAGGAGACAAGAAGAGCCCCCAAGGAGGTAGTGAGAAACAGTAGGGTAGGGCCCAGTCTGGAAGCCCTGGAGCCAGCCAAGAAAAATCTTCCAACAAGGCAAGGACAGGTTAGACCTAATCTTTGGAACAGTAATTCCAGGGCTATCACAGTACAGGGATTCTAGAACCTAAAGCCATTTGGGGAAACTTTTTTAATGAGTTGGTTTTCCCCACTATTGTGAATTGAATTTGGTTAAGATGGTGTCTGCCAGGTATCTGGCTTCCTGCTCCAGAAAGTGTCTCCTTTACAGGGTTATTTAGATCACTATGGATGAACAGACTTTAATGGATTATAAGTTATGCTTTAATTATCTCAGATGTGGCCAGTGGTCAACCATTCAAGCAGATTGTTGTGGCATTTTAATGTCCTTCTTTTCCTTGAATTATACTTTCTAGCACGTGAAGGTGTTCTGATCGATCTTGTGCATTCCTTGCCCTAGGTTCAGAATCAGCTTTCTCTAGTACTCCAGTCTTCTTATGGGGGAATGGTATTTAGTAAGTTCTGCATGTTGGGTGTGTCACTGCTACCAATTTGTCTTTGTTTTTGATCCTCTTAATGGACAGAAGTTAAGTACCTGTGCATGATTAAGTATGTACATATATTTGTATATATCTTTATATTTCTATGGAGATTTCTTTTAAAGTATACATTTCTGAGTATTACAGCTCTCTTTAATGAGGATCTTTATGAGGAGGTAATAAATTTGTGTTTTTTAATTAATCTAGGTTTTGAGCAGGGACTAAGAGTGAAAGGAAGGAAGCATCAGAATGTTACTGTGAAGACACAGACAAAAGCAGTGTTTGAACAAAAAAAGTATTTGAACTAGGGCGTAAGCTGTAGGGCAGGACAAGATTGTAGTAGAATATTATTTTAAGGGGTGTCACTTTTGTTTATGTAGCATTTGTTTAACTCTGTATAGCTGTGCTACTGTGCCTGTGTAAAACACCTGATGGTCTAATAAAGAACTGGCCGATAGCAAGGCAGGAGAAAGGAGAGGTGGGGCTGGCAGGCAGAGAGTAGATATAGAAGGAGAACTCTGAGAAGAAAAAGAGATGAAGAAGGAGCCAGAGAAGGAGGAGGACATCAGGCACCAGCCACCCAGCTACACAACCAGCAAGTCACAGAGTAAGATTAAGATTTGCAGAAGTAAGAAAAAAGGAAAAGCCCAGAGGCAAAAGGTAGATGGGATAAGTTAAGGAAAGCTGGCAAGAAACTAAGCCAAGCTAAGGCTGGGCACTGGTAATTAAGAATAAGCCTCCATGTGTGATTTATTTGGGAGCTGGGTGGCAGGCCCCCCAAAAGAGCCAAAAGACAATCAACAACACGAGATTGTCTACACTGAGGGCTGGCTGGACAAGGGGAGCAAACCAGGGGTGGAGAAACCAGCACCCACATGTTTTCCACTGGGAACCGCCACTGCTGTAGCTCACACATCGTCATTCACACTAAAAGCACCAAACACGTGTTTAACTGAATTATCTTCTCACTTGTCTCCTACAGATTATATAATTTATAGAAAATAATTATAGGGCCTAGAGAGATGGCTCAACAATTATGAGCACTTGCTATTCTTCCAGAAGACCCAAGTTCATCTCCCTGTACCCACATTGTAACTACACTCGTAACTCCAGGGACAAGGGACCCAACACTCTCTTCTGGCTTCCACAGGTACCACACACATGTGGCATACTCATTTAAACACACATATACACATAAATAAAAATAAGAAACTTAAGTAATTATAATAAAACATTCTAGAATTTATGTCTTCCATGATATTTTTATTATATGTGGGCTACAGACAAACTTTCAATTTAAGCAAGGAAGACTTAAGAATTCATTGTGAGCAGGCCAAGTTCTCACATAAACATAGCCCAGCTAGAGCGACGTATTCAACCACTCAGCAAAACAGACCTGCAAGTCTTTTCACCAAGAAGCAACATCTGCCACAGCATCTCTTATTTTCCAGGAGAAGAGCAAGTTTGCTGGGGATACAAGTCATTAAGCCCAGATCCTGCTCATCACTGCTGCAGCATGAAACCCACTGGAGCATGAGCAGTATGGATTAAGAAAAGGCAAAAAGAAATGTCAAGTTAAAAGGAAATACCCCTTGGACATTCTAACTGCTATAATGGAATGTTTAAAAGCCAGATGCAAGTACAATCCAGAGGGGGAAATTCCCCATTGGTGTAGTAAAAGCAAGTCTCCACTCTCCTCCCCACCGATAACCCCTGGGTGGTTTTCCAGGCTTCCACTATCCTACTCTACTGAAGCAGTGGAGCATCTCATTGACATCCCCCACTCTTGGTTTCCAGGACATTCCACGGCCCTCATTTATCTCCTACCCTGTGACCATCTTTCACAAACACTTCTTTTCCTGGTGATATCTTAAAATTTGATCTTTCTCTTTTTTGTTTGTTTGTTTTCTGAGACAGGGTTTCTCTGTGAAGCTTTGGTGCCTTTCCTGGAACTCGATTTGTAGACCAGGCTGGCCTCGAACTCACAGAGATCCGCCTGCCTCTGCCTCCTGAATGCTGGGATTAAAAGCATGTGCCACCACCGCCCAGCTAAGTTGATCTTTTTTGAAGTCCTGGCTCTGGCCTCCTCTCTTCTCCCTATACTCCTATACACGCTGCAACTGCTCCCTCATCTGTAGGATACATCACAGACACCTGGATGGGAATGTAGTCATGCTTCACCCTAGTGGGACACATTCTGAGAACTACACTGTCATGCAATTTCATCAATGTGGCCACCAGAGTGTGCAGACTGGGAGGGTCTAGGTCAATGCCTCAACATAGCCTCTTAATGCAATCAAGAGATGAAGTAAACATGTGGTGGGAGCTGCTGCTGGCATAACACAGCATGCTGCTTCATGGTAAGCACTTTAAAATATAAGTCTATTCTACAATGAGAGTCTATGTAATACATATGTAAGTCAATAACAGCCATTTATTTATTAAGTAGCTATGTACTATACATAGGTGTATGTTCTATACTTTACACTGGTTGCATAGGAGGTTTGTTTGCAGCATCACCACAATCACAAGCATTGTTTTACACTACAACATCAATAGTTCCATTGCAGAGACTGCTATGACATCAGCAAGTAAGAGGTATTTTTCAAACCCTATATAATCTTAATGGGATCATCAACCTATATAATCTATTACCAAATATCACTATACACAGCATGACCATATGTTCATAGCTGAACTCATCTTTCCCTGACCTTGAACCTCTCCTTGTTCTATTTTAATGAATGATAACTATATCCAACCAGGGCTATGTCAGAATCTTTCTTCACTCTGTCCTTCCCACCCACTCTGGCTACATCAAGTCACCAGAGATTTGGGATCTCCAGGGTATATTCATTGTTATCCTTTCAGACCACCATAATTATCTTTTGTTGTTTTGAGACAGGGTTTCTCTGTGTAGCTTTGCGCCTGTCCAGGATCTCGCTCTGTAGACCAGGCTGGCCTTGAACTCACAAAGATCTGTCTGCTTCTGCCTCCCAAGTGCTGGGATTAAAGGTGTGTACCACCACCGCCCATCGACCACCATAATTATCTTATACCAGCACTATTTTAAGTGCTTCTGGACTTTTTTATCCAGACACTGCAGCCAGAATGACTACCTTGGAACCTAAATCAAATGATGCTTTCTCCAGAGAGTCTTCTCGGGCCACTTTCCTCTCTCTTGAATAGGTTAGATACACATTCTGAGGCTCCTGCAGACCTTTGGCCACAGTGTAGACACCCAGCTGTTCATATATGCTCAATATTGTTGAGATATTGCTCAGTTTTGTATCCTTAGCACATCATGGAGTATATAGAACATGGTAAACATTCAGGAAACCTTTATTATAAGGCATTTTCATTCTACTAGACCAAGGCTTTTAAACATTTTTTAAACGTCTATTGGGGGTGGGATGTGCACATAGCTGGACGTGCATGCGGCTGTCAGAAGGCAGCTCACGGAGATGGTCTCCTTCCACCACGTGGGCTCCAGGGAGCAAACTCAGGTCGTCAGGTTTGGGGGCAAGTGCATTTATCCACTCAGCCATTTGGATGCCCCTCCTTTTTAAGCAGGAACCTCTCTCTACCCCAAGCCAAGATCATACCTTGCATTTAATAGAGTACCCTTTCATCCTTTGTAAATCTGAACATTGAACTTGTCTTTGTCTTTTTGGAAAATGAAATTCTTTTTCCAAGTACAGATCAGATGTGTTATAAAATGTTCCTTAATTTCCCTTGGTCTATTTCCTCATGGTTAGCTGAGGCCATGAAGTTTCAGTAGGAAAATCTGATAAACAATATCGGGGAGCCCTTGTATGGAGGAATATGCCAATGGATGACAGACAGGGGCAGCCAGCAGGTCTTAATGTAAGTGGAGAAAAGAGGCGATGTGCTGGGTAGAGGTGCTGATCACTCCACTGAACATTACAGAGTTAAACAGGCTCTGAACCCCCTCAGCACTGGGCAGCCCTGGAGCAATTCCAAAGTGATTCCTGTGGCTGAAGGAATTAGAAACCCATTCAGTAGGTTGAAGAATAAATGAGAGACAAGAAAATGGAGTTGTAAGTGGTGACAACCAAGGATCTCAGCATCTTCATCAGAAGGGATTTTAGAAGTCAGCCTCTTCATCATTAGATGAGACCCCGAGAGATCACATGCTTGATGACAGACTAGTGAAGAAGTCAGTGTGTGTGCACCAATCCCCATGGACAATGCCATGCTCTCTCTCTCTCTCTCTCTCTCTCTCTCTCTCTCTCTCTCAGGAATTTTAATGTCAGAGGAATAAGTAATAAGATAAAAATCCTTTAGAAAAGGTCAACAAAGTCAAAATTCTTCAATGATCTTCCTAAAATGTAAACTGGCAAACTGGCCTCATCTGTGCTGTAAGTCTCGCTGATTGTGGGCCCTTACAGAATGAGCCGTGAATCCCTCGGTGATTCCCCAGTCCTCTTCCTCAGCTTCATCTCCCTGCATCACACCTCTTGCTCTCATCCTGCACCATAGCAATACTGACCAACTCCTCCAGGGCCCTGCTCTTATAAGTCCAGGTCCTCTGCACAAGTTCTTCTCTGTTGTCCCTCTGTATCCTGCTTGTCAATCAGCCCTTCATCCTTCGAAGGTCACTCTCTTCAACCATTTCAACCAGTGCTTCTCAACCTTCCCAACGCTGTGACCCTTTAATACAGTTCATGCTGTGCTGACCCCCAGCCATAAAATTATTTTTGTTGCTACTTCATAACTGTAATTTTGCTACTGTTATGAATTGTAATGTAAAATATGTTTTCTGATCGTCTTAGGCAACCCCTGTGAAAGGGTCATTTGACTCCCCAAAGAGGTTTCAAGCCACAGGTTGAGAACTGCTTTCTTAAACAGAACTTCCAACTTTAAGCCACTACTTCTGCATCTTTGGGTCAAACTCTCCTGGGCCAGGGAAACCAACTTCAGTTTATTTAAAGCTGGCAGATACTACCTGACAATCTATGCACACATCTGGACTTCATTTCCCTCTTGTAAACATTCGATCACATTCTCAAAAATTACTTCAAAGACTATGTGTTTCCTAGGTCAGAAGGATGCATACCAAAGTTTTCCTTATAATCCAGTAAAAAAAGGAAGGAAGGAAGGAAGGAAGGAAGGAAGGAAGGAAGGAAGGAAGGAAGGAAGCAAGGAAGGAAGGAAGGAAGGAAGGAAGGAAACTTCAGCACAAGTCATCCAAAAGAATAATAATTCATTCATTGTGTATTGGTAACTTTTTTTGTTGCTGTGACTAAACACTTAACAAGAAGCATCACAAGAGAAAAGGTTTGTTTCAGCTAATGGGAGAGCTCCTGTCCACGTGGTGGGGGGCTGCATGCGTACATCTTGGCAAATGAGAAAGCAAAGAAAAGATCCTGGAATTCAGCTGGCATTCTTCTTCCTTTCCCTTTTACTCCATCCAGGATGCCAGCTCATGGAACAGTGCCACCTGCTTTCAGAGCAGTTTGCTCCCCAGTTAACCCTCTCCAGACATGCTCACGGGCACACCAAGGTGTGCTTCACTAGTAAGCCTCCAGCGACTTCCTACATGGAACTTAATTCAGTCAAGTTTCAAAAATTAATCAGTGCACATTGTAAGGCCCAAGCCTATATTTTAGTAGAAAGTGTTATGTTTTTAATGGCTACATTTTCCACCCAGACCAACAGAGCAGTAGAGGAAGAAGAGAAATGAAATTTTGTTTCAGATTTTAAAGTACCATAACAATTGATCAATGTTATTATTGAAATTTTTCTTTTCTTTTTTAAGTCAGGGCCTCCCTATATGGCCCAGGCTGACCCCTAACGGATGATCCCCCTGCTTCTGCTTCTAATAAATATTGGTATTGCAGATGAATGCTCCACACTCAGCACATACACAAAAAATTACTCTGAATTCTTCCTATCAATCCCAAGTGAGAATATTTTCAAGATTTTTCTCCTCATGATATATATAAAAAATGATTTTGATGGAAATCTTACTTACCCTACATCATCCCTCATTAATGCCAACTAAATTGGAGAGGAAATAAATGAGCAAATAAAATATATTAGACATTTACTGTGCCCTAGCGAAGCTGCTAGGCATGAGGACACACATGGAACTCAAGTCAGGTGGCGAGAGAGGTCAATGAAAGCAACATGATAATGCAGCACGACACGATGGTTCTATAAGGAAAGCATATGCACCGTGGTCTGAACTCGTGGAGAAAGGGAGCCTTAAAATAGTCTGGAGCTGTCGGCAAAGCGTCAAGGAGAGATGAAACCTGCCGTGAGACTGAAAGCAGGACAGGCTGTGTTAGCGGAGAAGACAGAGGCACGTCAAAGGGCACGTCAGAGGGCACGTCAGAGGGCACGTCGTCAAGCCCTGAAATGGCCCGTTCAGGGATGAGCCAGGGCTCCAGAGGCACTGTGGCCTGCCCGCTTATGGGAACTGAAAATTCCATGAAACATCATTTATACTTTGAACTTAGATTCTGTTTATGTTTCTGTCTCTACCTTTTCTGGTCCCTGACTCAATATTTCTCACCACTTAGTTCTTCTTTTCTATGTATCAAGAAATTGCCCACCTTCTTCTTGCCTGTCTGTTCCCCAGTGGAGCGCCTGTCCATTCTTCTTCAGTGCTGTCCTTTATTAGATGATCTTGGTTAAAATGAAGGACCCTGGAAACATAGTTTCATTCTAGAATACAGCTTGTTGGACTAGGTCAATCTCAACCCATATTAAGTCAGTTAGATTCTCTTGCCTGGGAATTTGGAATTAAGACTCAAAAAAAAAAAAAAAAAAAAAAAAAAAAGGCTCAGTTGCTTTTGTAAGACCAAGCTGAATGATCATGTGTACTCAGGGACTGACTGAGATAGAGTAGGAGACAGCCATATACAAAACAAATCACTAAGTTAAACAGTCATTCTAGAGCCGGGAAAATTAAAAAAGAAGCAAAGATGTGAATCCCAGTGGTGTATGGGAAGACTTACAAGAAAAAGAAATAGGAAAAGCATGGCTACCTGGCATCTGTACAGTGCCTGAGAGGCAACCACATGCCCTGCAATAAGGTCCAAAAGATTTCCTTGTCATGTGATATCCCCTCCTTAATGGTTCTCACGTTATTTTTAAGTCTTGTTTTAGTCTTACCCATAAAATTAACTAACAATGAGCATAGAATAATGTTTTAATGACTTCATCCAATAGCAATTAAACCCTCCACCCCAAAGAGAAAGCTTCTGTCTTAAAATAAATAACTGCATGATAGAGCACTTGTCTGGCATGTAAAGCCCAGGGCTCCAACCAGATTACAAACAAATCAGATCAAGTCTATGTGTGTACTGTGAGAGAGAGCACCTTTCAGCTCCAGGAAGTGGTCCTGGGCTGCTCCCTCCTCAGTGGTGATGAGGAAAGGGGTGGCAGAGAACCAGGAGAAATCCCAGAATCCTTCGGTTTCTAGGTTGACAGCAGCCTGCCTCCCTTTGAGGGAAGAAAGGAAAGAACTAAAAAAGAAATAGAGGAGCTGGGTGTGATAGCACACGCCTGCAATCCCAGCACTTGGGATACAGATAAAATCAGGAGTTTATAGTCATCTTCAAGTACATGGTGAGGGGAGGCTAGTCTAGACTACATGAGACAGTGTCTTAAAAAAAGAAAGAATGTAGGGAACAATGGATAAGACAAAAAGGCATCTTCTTTATAACTCCCTCTCTTCTATAACACACACACCACTTTACAGACTCAGTAGACTCATTTCCAGCAACAGGGCTAGAGTCTGAAAATTCATGTTTTAAAAAACAATTTTGGGAGTAAATAAATCTATTGTCTTGACTGCATCTTGCTCTAAACTGATTTCTCCAAATGTAAATGGCTCTGTTCTACAAATGCATAAGATCTTCAAATTCTTTAGAATATGGTGTCTTTAACCAATACAAAACAGCAGACAAAGCCACTGACTTCTATCCCTTATAGGTTAATTTTTTTAAAGATTTATTTATTTTTAAGTGTGTGTGTGTGTGTGTGTGTGTGTGTGTCTTTATGTAGGTATGTGCATGGGTGTGCAAGTGTCTGTAGAGGCCAGAGGTCTTGGACCCCTTAGGAGCTGGAATTACAAGTGGTGTGAGCCACCTGATGTGGGTGCTGTGAATAGAAATCAGGTCCCCTGCTCTCTCCACATGCTATGCCTTTCTCCAACTCATAGGCTAAACTTTTTAATAGTTATTTCTGTCCCCCACCCCACCCCCAATTCAGTATCTTCTATGGAAGGAATGGGCCTCTGGAAGGATTCAGTGACTATGGAAATCCAGTGTAATTTCACAAGAAAAATTTAATCTCAACATATAGAATGAGCACAACTGGATGCCTACATATAGAACCCTGAAACTGGACTCATACCTCACACTGCGTAGTAACCTAAAATGAGCCCTCAAACTAATCTAAGAGTTGGATACTAAAACCACAAAACTATTAGAATAAATTTTTATGATCTTGTATTGGATGATGGTTTCTTGAACAGAATATCAAAAGTACAAGAAAACAAAAAAGTAAATTAACTGAATATCATCAAATTTTAAAGCTTTCATACATCAAGGGGCACCATCAAAAAAGTGCAGACCACTCATTGAAAGGGATCAATATTTGTAAATACTATATTGAAGACCTACATTCATAATATAGAGAGAACTCTTATAACTCATTAATGAATATGACTGGGGAAAGATTTGAATAGATGCTTTCTCCAAAGAAGATACAATCAGTATATGGAAATGTGAGTGATATTAGTCATTAGGGAAATACAAATAAGACACCATTTCACACTGAGTATGATGGCTAAAATCAAGAGAGTCTTAGCAAGCATATGGAGGAATTGGGATTCTTATACACTGCTCCTACAGACCTGCAAAATAGAGTGGCTACTTTGGAAAACAGCTTGGCAGTGCTTCAAATAATTAAACAAAGGAGCTGGGCATGGTGACCATGACTTCAATCCCAGCACTCCTGGAAAGAGAAGCAGGTGGATTCCTTTGAGTTTGAGGCCAGCCTAGTCTGCCTAGTGAAACCCTATCTCAAAAAACAAAACAAAACAACAACAACAAAAAAACAAACTAGAAAAAAGAAAGTTAAATATATACTTACCATATGACCCAGCCATTCTACTCCTGTTAAATTAAATCATATATAAATGAAATGTATATTTACCATGATTACAATTCTGCTAGCTTTCTGGTTGAAAACACTTGTGTGTTAAATTCTGAAGCATACCAGTAAATTCCTTCAAAGCTTGCTTCTGAAGTGTAGTCTGTGGTCAAACAGCACCAGCATCAGCTAGGAGCTGGTAGGAACTCAGCATACAGCCTTCATAGACCTACTGGCACGATCTTGATTTTACCCAGTGACCCCCATGTACAATATCTGAAAGCTGTTTGCTCTCAAAACTTTAATTATACTTAAAACTAATCCACACTTGACAAACTCAAATAAACCTACAAATGAAGCCCAACTATTGAAGGTGTGTAGTCCGTGGACTAAAGAATAGCTTCTCAAACAGCACCATTCTCTTAGGAGCTGACCAGAGAAGGGGATAGCAAGTCAGCCTTCCTGCAGCTTCCCTTCCATTGAGACCAAGTCACGACCATCACAGGGATGTTCAGATCCTTGGGGAAAGAAGAATCCCCTAGCACAGCCCACTTACAGAACCTATCAAGAACAGGTTTTGCTTTGCCATAGTGAACTCTGCCTGTGTGACCATTAGCAATGGTTGGTTGATTTCACTCTGTAGGTGACAGGAAAGTTCGGCACAGTGTTTGCAAGGAATTAGCAGATAGTAATCACATTTTAAAGTAAAAATATGTTCATATTTATGAATTTAAAACAGACACTGATAGCTAATAAGAAAAACTGTATTCATGACAATAATGGAATGACTGTCCTGGGAAATCTAGGACATATGGTACCAAAACCCATGAGGCATTAGTGACCTGGTTGAGAACTGGGATGTCCTTGGTATTTCTCTGGGTCTCTAACACCAGAATGGGCACCAACTTCTTTCCCACTCTGATATATTTGCACATCCTCTCCTCTGCCACCACATTTGCACTATCCCTTCAGATCCCAGCTTTAAATACCATAGATATGCTGGAAACATTCTCTAAAGTTACTCCCATATCCCCACTCAATCTAGCTTCTCTTTGTTTGCTTCTTAGCACTTATAACCATTCATCTCCACAATGTTATCTGCATGTCAGCCTCCATACCAGAAGCACCCAGTGATTCTCTGGCATACTCTTGCACCATGCATATTACTACATACATTATGAGTTTCTGATGAATAAACAAATGAAAAATAATTAGAATTAAAGAATAAGTAAATCCTAGTAAAAATCATCAAATACAAAAAATAAATAAATACAAAAAATCATCAAATAACTACAACAATAAAGCACTTATCAACAGCCCACAAGTCTTTGAGGCTGGTGTAGGAGCATATACCTGCAGTCATAGCATTCAGAAGACCGTGGCAGGAGGATCTCAAGGTGAAGGCAGTTTGAGCTAGATAGCAAGTTCCAGGCCAGACTGAACTATAAAGAAAGACAATGTCTAAAATAAACAAATAAGCCTTTTGTTTCATGATCTTGCTAATACACAAAATCGTGGGATCCAAACTAAATAATTTAAATCTATGTCCCTCCCAGAGACAATCTGTAAACTGAAGTTACCACCCAGAATGTAATGGCATATATATAAATTGCCTCATACAGTGGCAAAGAGCACTTACTTCAACCAGATATAGGTTTAATCATATTCTCCCCACCCCCAGCCTCCCTCTCTGCCCCTCTCTCTTCTCCCACTCCCATCTCCCTTTTGTGGTCTAAGGACTTAATCCAGGGCCTTGTACACACTAGTGCTTATACACTTGTACACACCACTGAGCTTCATCCACATCCCAGGATTTAATTCTTTATACGTATCTCCAGGTTTCCCTTACTCAAAGTATAAAGTTATATATCCAGGCCTTCATGAGAACCCACTTACCAGACAGTCTAGGCTCAGCCATGGCCATTAAGCTGCTCACCTCAAATGCAACAACTTCAGTTATAGTTGCAGCATTATATTACTTTATCCTGCCACAGTTTAGACTTCTAAACATTGTAAATTTTGTTTTGTTTTGTTTTGTTTTGTTTTTTGAGACAGGGTTTCTCTGTGTAGCTTTGTGCCTTTCCTGGAACTTGTTTTGGAGACCAGGCTGGCCTTGAACTCACAGAGATCCGCCTGCCTCTGCCTCCTGCCTCCCGAGTCCTGGGATTAAAGGCGTGCGCCACCACTACCCATTTTAAATTAAACATCTTCACCAGATGATCATTTCCAATCATTGTTTCAAGGCTGCGGTGCTTCTCTGTCTAGACTGAAATCTAACAATCTGTGTCAAGGGCTCTTGAATGTAAGCCCAGGATTTATAGGCCAACCAATGATGAGTGGAGCTATGGAGAGAAAAGTCTTCTGGGCCTCTATTAACAACCAACGCAATGGCAGAACTACAGCTACTAAGAACAAGAGTCTGGAAACAGTGAAGCAATAGCTTTGGTCTTTGGAATCAGACCAACTTCAATTCCAGTTCCCATTCTAGAGACAGCCTGCTGCTAGCCATGCACAAAAGCCTTAATGCCTCTGTGCCTCATCTGCCCTGCCAGTAAGTGGGGACAGCAAGCATGTCTCCCCAAAAGGTAGAATGAAAGGATGGATGAGATAAATCTGGATACACATTAACTCTGGGTCTTGAACTCTCAGAAAATGTTAACTGTGCCTATGTTAAGGTTCATTCTCAGCATCAAGGAACTATTTCCTCTACAAGTGGAGATATTTGGAATAAGAGGATGGCACTAAATATCCCTGCAAAACCTGAGGAGTAGTTGGTATTCTTTGCCTGAGTATGAGAATGATCTCACAGTAGAGGTTACATGGAAGCAGTTGGAGCTGCCCAGGGTGTGGATACAAACAGTCCCTGAGATGAGCACTTACCCTTTGTCACATACTGTGGGTGCCTTGTGTGCATCTCAACAACACTATAAATACCTATAAAATCCCATTTATAAGTCAAAAGCTATTTTACTGACAACACTGATGCCCAAATTGTAGCTGATCTAGTCTTCACAAAAGGAGAGGAGAAGATAAATCATTCCAGTATAAAGCAGGAAGAACAGGGTACCTGCATTAGATAACAAGCAAGAAGCAAACAACTTATGGCTTTCACTGGAAAAAAGGACAGAATTTAAGTTGGGGTACAAGAAAATGGAAAGATATGGAGTCTAAACATTCATCTGTGTACAATGACAAGATGTTTTGGTATGTATGTGTTTAATTGAGCACAACAATAAACATTGACTGAACACTCCTAATGATTTGCATACATTATTTCTAATCATCCCAAAAATGCTGCAACTGGGTGTTGACAGCTCCATTTCACAAATAACGCCTCACTGGATGCTCCTAGTAAACTGCAGTGGGGTTCTTCTCACTTGTTCTGATGTCAAAAAGTCAGTGCCCTTCCCCCTAAGACAGCACTGCAACTAAACCTACCCTGCAACGGGAAGTCAAAGAAAGAAAGAAAGAAGAAGAAAACGGAGAAAAGAAATTATCTAGAAGTAATGTAGGGATCCAGAGTGTGGAGACAAACGTCATTGTCAACAAGAAAAGGAAGGTAATGGAGGATGAATGTGCAGGTGACTTTTTCTTCCATCTATTCACTTTCCATCTCAAGTCTTCTGCCAGATCAGGAAAGCAAAGCAGTAATTATCCCAGTCAGCATCACTTACCACGTTGCCTTCAAGCCCAACTTGAGTCTTCTCAGCCCAACAGCAAATACCAGTTTAGGTGTTTACTTGTTCGTCACAATGTTATCAAGACTAAAAGATCGCATCATTCTCTCATCTATTATCTGCATTGAAAAGTAATCACTCAAGAGAATGAAAGCAAGCCTCCTTATCCAACAAATCACATTATGCCTCACATAGCAACACTTCTAAAAATCTGCCTTTAAATACACATCCTGTCAAAGCAAAAGGACACACGCTGAGCCCTAATGAGCGCTGTCAAACCCTACGTCATCATCAAATCCTACATCATGATCCAGACAGCATACAGTTTTATAAAGTGGAGTATGTTATCAATATATGCTAGGCTGCTTTGTAGCTAATATTCCAGGTAAAGCTGATTTTTTTTAAAGTATCACATTTATAATTATAGATATTTCCTTCAAAAGCCAGGGACCAAATGGACAGTAACTGCACTACCTGATTTGCTGAAATCAAGAGTCTTAATATTTGTGTAATGATTCAAAAAGACAAATTTTTTTGCACTAAAACCTTAGCTACTACATCCAACCCCATTCAATGACAAACTTCAATATTTCAAATGGAAAAACAGTGGTATACTAGAGTATGCAGAGATGAATTGGAACGAGTAAAAACTGCACGTATGGGTTATGCACTGCCTTCCTCAGAAAAAGAGACATTTACATGTGTAAGGTAAAGCAAAATGACAGCATATACATTTCAATTCACACCTCTAATCACATAAAGATCTGTGGTTTTTGTTTTTTAATCCACTGGACTTCATTTTACTCCAAATGCAAAGATATATGCCAATGTTAGAACTCTTTGCTTGCCTGCACATACACAGACCCAGTCAAATATCATGGAAAATTTAAAGGCTTTTCTCTGAAGTCACACTTGCTGCTAAACCAGTGTTCAGCCTAAGAGATAACCACCTCAAGAAATGGAGCAGAAAATAAACTACCCCTTCTGCCTTCTCATCAACTAAGTCTATCTGTAACGCAGCTATCACTTCACTTGCCTTTTCTTCAAACCTAAATGTTTCTTTAACCACCTAGCCAGATGTCCTCATAGCCCCTCCAGTCCAATTGTTCATCATCACAATGGTTTACTGCAACTCCACCCTTTTCCCACCTTCAATTTCAACAGTTCATTTAAAATTTTTCCCTTTAAGAGAAAGACTGTGTTTTAAGAATCCACACACACCCCCAAGTAGTTCAGTGAACGGTCATGTTAATATCATTGAACCCCAGGGAATCTTCTGTTTAATTGCTACTCTTTCCCTTGCCCCAGAGGACCATTTCTTATTTGATGTTGCAATGGAAAACACTGCATGAAGACAGACAGAGCAAACACACAATGGGTTTAAATTTTTAAACATCCAACCTTTTCATGAGTCACTGTTAATCATTTGCACCTGTGCCTTTAATAATCAGCCACACAATTAGTGAAGCAAAATCTGCGGGATGGAACTCAGTAAGGACACCCTAATCACAATTGCTCCCAAATCAAGGAAGAAAGGAAAGGGGGCTTTTGTCTTAGGTGACAAGAAGAAAGTTTTACATGCCAGTTCCACCAAATCTAGCGGGCTTTCAGAGCTCCCAGTAATGAAAATCTTGTAACAGTAGAGATCAAAGCTGGGTGTGGTGGCTTCCCTTGGAACCTCAGCCCTCTGAGGATCACCATGAGTTTGTGGCCAGCCTGGACTCCAT